>NC_090317.1:30618326-30931551 GCF_039906515.1 Pseudorca crassidens
GGAGCAGTTTAATTTCTTGCAATCCACAGAAAAGGTCTGGAGGAGAAGGTGAGATAAACATATGCTGGAGACAGGGATGCAGAGTGAAACACATCAAGGGGGGTGAGAGAGTTTTAGGATAAAGTGGGAATGTTAGACCTGCGCGGTCTCCTAGGAGTTTCGACTCGCCCAGGAAACAACAAGAGTCGGAAGTCGATGCAAAACGCAAGAGGTTTATTGAAGGCCGGTGCACCGGGGTTCCTTGGTCCTCACGCAGGAGGTCGAAGAAGGAACCCTTTTGGGCGCGAATATGTCAGTTTTATAGGTTCCCACTTCCCCGTATGTAAATTATAGATTTGGTTGTGTTCTCCTGCTGATTGGTCCCGGCTTAGGCTCGGACCAGAGAGGGAACTTGTCCCCAGCTGCCTGATTGGTCTTTGACAGACACCTTTTTTACATTTTGTTATCTCCCTCCTTCTCCCCAGCTGCCTGATTGGTCTTTGACAGACACCTTTTTTACATTTTGTTATCTCCCTCTTTCTCGGAAGGGGGCCGGACATCCTGGAAATTCACCCATTGTCTAAGAAGCCCCTATTGTCTGGAGAGTTCTTAATCATTAGCTGGAACAATGTCCCTCGAGTCCCACAGGAAAAGGAATGAAGGTCAGAGAGAGAGAGAGACAGAGAGAGAGAGAGAGACAGACAGATTGGAAATGGGAGAGAGAGTCTTCCAATTTTAGTAGTCAGATAAATATTTGATTGATTGATTCATTGATTTTTTGAATTTAATTTATTTTTTTAATAAGCAGGTTCTTATTAGTTATCAATTTCATACATATTAGTGTATATGTGTCAATCCCAATCTCCCAATTCAACCCACCCCCTGCTTTCCTCTCCTTGGTGTCCACACGTTTGTTCTCTACATCTGTGTCTCTGTTTCTGCCCTGCAAACCGGTTCATCTGTACCATTTTTCCAGATTCCACATATATGCGTTAATATACGATATTTGTTTTTCTCTTTCTGACTTGCTTCACTCTGTATGACAGTCTCTAGGTCCATCCACGTCTCTACAAATGACCCAATTCTGTTCCTTTTTTATGGTTGATATTTGATTTAAAGTGACTCTGAGGGGGTTTTACCTCACCTAGTATGCTCTAGACTGTGGATCTCAAATTTTTTGATCTCAGGACCCCTTTAAACTCTTAAAAATTATCGAGGACCCCTCTCCCACAGCTGTTCATCCCGAGGGCACTCCTTACTTAACAGCCTGCACTCTGAACTGTCTCAGAGTTCACTTCCTGGGGGAACTTAACCTGTGAAAAGTGTCCAGCACAGGACCTACCATATTTATGCTTAAAGTATTGCAGTAATTAGTTTCCTCAGCTACATGTGGGGATTATTCATTTTGTAAAGAGGTTTTTAAAATCTCTTAAGGTATTTCTTGGATAATAGGATTTACGAAAAATACGGTATAATCATTAGGGAAATGCAAATTAAAACCACAGTGAGGTACCACATGACACCCATTAGGATGGCTATTATTAGAAAAAGAAAGAAAAGAAACAAGCTTTGGCAAGGATGTGGAGAAGTTGGAATGCTTGTGCATTGCTGGTAGGAATATAAAATTGTGCAGCTGCTGTGGAAGACTGTGTAGCAGTTCCTCAAAAAGTTAAACATAGAGTTATCATATGATCCAACAATTTTACTTCTAGGTATATATCCAAAAGAACTGAGAGGAGTGACGTGAACAGATTTTTGTACATCCATGTTTATAGCAGCATTATTCACAATAGCTGAAACATGGAAGCAACCCAGATATCCACAGACAGATGAACGGAAGCAAAATATGGTGTGTTCATACGGTAGAATATTATTCAGTCTTAAAAAGGAAGGAAATTCTGAGACATGCTACAACAGTGATGAACATTGAAGACGTCATGCTAAGTGAAATAAGCCAGTAACAAATGAACAAATACTGTATTATTCCTCTTATATGAGGTATCTAGAAGAGTCAGATTGATAGAAAGTACAGTGGTAGTTGCCAGAGGCTGGGGGGAGGGGAGAATGGGGTGCTATTGCTTAATGCATATAGCATTTCAGTTTGGGATGATGAAAAAGTTCTGGAGGTGGATAGTAGTGATGGTGGTACGATAATGTGAATATACTTAATGTCTCTGATTTGTACACTTAAAAATGGTTAAAATGGAAATGTTTATGTTATGAATATTTCACCACAAAAAGTTTTTTAAAAATTAAGTATAAGGGGCTTCCCTGGTGGCGCAGTGGTTGAGAGTCCGCCTGCTGATGCAGGGGACACGGGTTCGTGCCCCGGTCCGGGAAGATCCTGCATGCCGCGGAGTGGCTGGGCCCGTGAGCCATGGCCGCTGAGCCTGCGCGTCCAGAGCCTGTGCTCCGCAACGGGTGAGGCCACAACAGTGAGAGGCCCGCGTACCGCAAAAAATAAAAAAAAAAAAATTAAGTATAAGTATGTTTGAAATCTTGCAATACATTGGTTGCATAAAATAGTTAATGAGTCATTCCTTTTTATTGCCAAATAATAGTTCATTGTAGGGATATACCACCTTGAAAACATTATGCTAAGTGAGAGAAGCCAGTCACAGAAGACCACGTATTGTAGGATTCATTTCTGTGAGAGGTCTGGAAGAGGCAAGTCCATAGGGACAGAAACTGGTTTAGTGGCTGCCTCGGGCTAGGAGGAGACATGGGATGAAAAGAGGAAAGGCTGCTAATGGTGTTAATGGACACAGGGTGTTTTGAGGCGGAAAGATGATTATGTTTTAAATTGACTGTGGTGATGGTCATACAACTCAGTGGCTATACTGAAAATCACTAAATTCACTTTAAATGAGTGAGTTATATCTCAATAAAGCTTTCGTTAACAAAAAGGTTAATGAAAACCAAAATCGTAGAAAAGACTCTTGAGGAATATCTTTCCTGATTGACCTAGGAAATTAAACTCTTATGCCTCCGTGTGGAAATGTTCATGGGTTTTCTTGTATTTCCCTTCAGTCATTCAGTAAGTATTTATTGAAATTTTTCTGTGGGAAAATAACACTATTGAAGGTACATAGTGATCAACAACAAAAAATATTGTCTTAAACCACGGTGTCTGCCTTTCAGAAGCTTGCTCTCTGATTAAGGAGACAAGCCATACACACATGAAATGAGATTAATTAAGACAATGCCATGTTGGAGTTCAATTATCAACTCATGTCCACTTGCCACACACAACTAACCGAAAGCATTATTATTGTAAAATTAGTGATACTGAAAATAAGATTTCACCATGGTTAAGAGCAAGGGCTCTGGAGTCAGACTGGTCTGAATCCTGGCTCCATCGTTTACTAGCTGTGTGACCTTGTGCAAGTTACTTAACTTCTCTGTGCCTCAGCGTCCTCCTGTTGAAAATGGGGATGATTATGATAATAATGGCACCTACTTCAGAGAGCTGTTGTGAGGATTAGATGTGTTAATACACGTAAAGTGCTCAGAACAGATCCTGGCACATAGTAAACACTCAATGAAAGTATCAGTTACTGTTATTTCCAGAAAACTGTGGGTAATCCCTTTGATGAATATTGAATATTTGTCCAGTGAAAAAACTTAAACATACATTTTAAAGACACTTCTTAACAGAGCTGTAACCTTTTTGCTGGAGATTTTGGCAGCACATATAGCAGGAATGTCACAGTCTTATTGGCCCCAGGTATCTAGAATGTCCAGTATCCTGATTGGGCACAAAGTAGGGGCTCAGTAAGTATTAGAATTCGGTGAAAAAGTTTAGATTAAAATGTTAACATTTTTGGATGATACAATTATGTAAGTTTTAAGCCAGTTTCTAATTTTTTTCTCAAAATGACTGGATTACTTTTATTTGTTTATATAATTTTATTGTTAATATTTCAAGCCTACAGAAATGTATAGAGACCCACATGGTGAACACACGTATACCCATTACTTAGCTTTATTAAACTGTAACCCCATGCCCTATTTACCTGAGTTTCCTTTAAGAATTAAAACATTACAGAGTTGACACCCTGTCTCTCCAACACCACCTCTCCCTAGAAGTGTCATTGTCTTGAATATTTTTATACTACTACAATGAGGGTATTCATAAATAATATAGGGGTTTTTGCATATTTTAAAACTCTATACAAATGGTAATCTGTACATGTATCATTCTGAAACAATCTTTTTCATTCAGTACTTTGTGAGACTCATTCATGTCGATACATGTAGCTCTAGTTCATTCATTTTCCTTGTAGAGAGCTCCAGAGTGTGTGTGTTCACTTATCCATTCTCCTGAAAGAGGACATTTATATCGTTTCCATGTTTTCGCTGTTACAAATGGGGTTGCTCTGAAAATTCTTGGGCATATATACAGATTTCTCTAAACGTCCATCTAGAAGTGATATTTGTATCTTCCACTTGACTAGATATTGCCAAATTGCCTTGTAAAGTACTTGTACTCTCACCAGCCATGCCTGGAAGTTTCCATTGCTTCACATCCTCGCCAGAAGTTGTTATTTGTTGTGCTTTTAAAAGTTTTGCCAGTTTGATGGATATGAAATGGTTTCTTATGTAAAGCCTTTAGAATGTTGCCTGGCACATAGTAGGGTCTCAGTGAGGATGAGTTATTATTTTAATTACCATTTCCATAATCAATATGGGTTGGGCACCTTTTCATTTGTTTGCTGGTCATTAAAAGTTTCCTGTTCTGAAAAACAAATACTGTATGCTAACACATATATATGGAATCTAAAAAAAAAAAAAGGTTCTAAAGAACCTAGGGGCAGGACAGGAATAAAGACGCAGACATAGAGAATGAACTTGAGGACATGGGGAGGGGGAAGGGTAAGCTGGGACGAAGCGAGAGAGTGGCATGGACATATATACACTACCAAACATAAAATAGATAGCTAGTGGGAAGCAGCCGCATAGCACAGGGAGATCAGCTTGCTGCTTTGTGACCACCTAGAGGGGTGGGAAAGGGAGGGTGGGAGGGAGATGCAAGAGGGAGGAGATATAGGGATATATGTATACATATAGCTGATTCACTTTGTTATACAGCAGAAACTAACACAACATTGTAAAGCAATTATACTCCCATAAAGATGTTAAAAAAAAAGTTTCCTCTTCTGTGAATTACCTCTTCATGTCCCTTCCCCATTGTTCTTCTACTAGGTTGTCTTTTTCTTATTGATTTATAGAAGTCTTTATATTTTCTTGCACTAATCCTTTGTTGCTTATGTATTCTGTGGCCTGTCTTTAACTTCATTTATGGTGTATTTTGTCATTCAGAATTATATTTTTTTATTTTAATATACTCAGGGCTTCCCTGGTGGCACAGTGGTTGAGAGTCCGCCTGCTGATGCAGGGGACACGGGTTCGTGCCCCGGTCCGGGAAGATCCCACATGCCGCGGAGCGGCTGGGCCCGTGAGCCATGGCCGCTGAGCCTGCGCGTCCGGAGCCTGTGCTCCACAACGGGAGAGGCCACAACAGTGAGAGGCCCGCGTACTGCAAAAATAAATAAATAAATAAAATAATAATAATAATATACTCAGATTTATCATTTCCCCCTTTGGGTTGTGCTTTTTATTGTTTAAAAAATCTTACCCTATTAGTGGTTATGAATTCTCAAAGGAACTCTATTTTTCTGCCCAGAACCCAGGCCTAGGTAGGCAATCTTTCATTTAGTCTCCTCTGCCAGTGGACAGGTTTTTTCCTAATTTGCCATTTCACTGAGGGGATAACTAATTGATGGTCCAACACTAATATAAGGTTCTTGGTTCCAAAGCCTTGGCTCCTCTCTCTGCATGTGCATTGTACTGATTAGTACTAGGTTCAGCTGAGAGCAACAGAGCTCCAAAATAATAGAGGTATAAGTGAGAGAAAAATTGTCTCATATAACAGTCCAGAGTAAGGCAGGCCACGCCGGCATGGAGTGTTTGTCCCTACCATGTTCTCAGGTACCCAGGCTCTTTCTATATTGTTCTTCCAGTCCATGTGGTCTCTGTATCTCAGGTCACCTCATGGTCCAAGATGGCTGCTCCAGCTCTAGCCTTCGCTTGTACATTCCAGCCAGCAGAAAAGAGTAAGAGGTCAAGAAGAAGGGACATGGCAGCTGTCTTTTAAGGAAGATCCTCAGTAGCTTCCAAATAACATTTTCTTTCATATCCCATTGGTCAGAACTTAGTCATGGTAGTCTTTATTCTGTGTGACTGTGTCCAACTAAAAATTAGGAGTTCTGTTATAGATACAGAGGAGAATCGATATTAGGGGATGACAGTCTTGGCCACAGTGGTCAAATCTCAAGTCATTAGATGACAAGTTACCCATATACCACTATAGTTTTTAGTTCTCTCATCCTTTCTGCCACCTTATTTTCTTGTACTCTCAACTGTGCCTTTCAGACAGTCATTCAATAAATATTTATTGAGCATCTACTATGGAACCAGGAACTGTTTTCAGGAGTTACACCAGTGAACAAGGCAAAAGCCCCGCCCTCATGAAGCTTACATTCTAATTGAAGGAGGCAGACCACAAACAAACCAGAAAATACAATACTATAATGTCAGAGAGTATGAATTGGGATGGAGAAAAGTAAAGCATGTTTACTAAGGGGATGGGGAGTGCTGGGAGTGGAGGGAGCAGTTATTATCTCAGGGAAAACCGACATTTGGGTAGAAACCTAAATGAAATGAGGAAGAAAGCTACGACGTTATTTTGGGTGAGAGCATTTCAGGCAGAGGTAAGAGCCAGTGCAAATGCCCTGAGGTGGAAGTGGACATGGTATGTTCAAGGAAGAGCAAGGAGGCCTGTGTGACTGGAGCATGGCTGGAAAGTGGAGAGAGAGAGAGCAGCAGTACACCAGAGGTCCCAAAGTGCCAGATCAGCCAGAGCTTCGAAGGATTTTGCTTTTATTGGAGTGAGAAGAGAGGCCATTGGAAGGTTGTTTTTCTTTTTTTTAATATAATTCAATTTTTAAAAAAATTTTATTCATTCATTTATTTATTTACTGGCTGTGTTGGGTCTTCTTTGCTGTGTGCAGGCTTTCTCTAGATGCGGCGAGCGGGGGCTGCTCTTCGTTGCGGTGCGTGGGCTTCTCATTGCGGTGGCTTCTCTTGTTGTGCAGCATGGGCTCTAGGTGCACAGGCTTCAGTAGTTGTGGCACGCGGGCTCAGTAGTTGTGGCACACGGGCTCAGTAGTTGTGGCACGCGGGCTCTAGAGCGCAGGCTCAGTAGTTGTGGCGCACGGGCTTAGTTGCTCCGCAGCATGTGGGATCTTCCCTGACCAGGCCTCGAACCCGTGTTCCCTGCATTGGCAGGCGGATTCTTAACCACTGCACCACCAGGGAAGCCCAGAACATTCTCTTCTTATTCCTTTTTTTTTCAGTGAAATCAGTAGAAAAATCATTTGCTAACAGTGACACGGTAGAGAGAAAACTGGAGGTTTGAGGAGAGGGGAGACGGTGTGAAAAATCTTTTTTTTAAATACAGTATATTATGCAACATTATGCGAAGTAGGATTATAAGGTAGAATCAAGGAACAGACAGTGAAGATGCTGCTTTATTTTTTTTAAATAAATTTTTATTTGTTTATTTTTGGCTGCGTTGGCTCTTTGCACGCTGGCTTTCTCTAGTTGTGGTGAGCAGGGGCTGCTCTTCATTGTGGTATGTGGGCTTCTCATTGCAGTGGCTTCTCTTTGTTGCGGAGCGCGGGCTCTAGGCGTGCAGGCTCAGTAGTTGTGGTGCACGGGCTTAGTTGCTCCGTGGCATGTGGGATCTTCCCGGACCAGGGCTCAAACCCATGTCCCCTGCACTGGCAGGCAGATTCTTAACCACTGCACCACCAGGGAAGTCCTGAAATATCTACTTGTGATGTTATATTTTGTACAACATTTCTAGGTGTTCGTTGTGGGAGGGATTTTTGCGTCATCCAATGAGCAGTTTGCTGTTGTAGCTCACTTTTATGATGAGGGAAAAAGGTCATTTTAAATTAAAAGACTTGTAGGTACTTACAATCATCCTATCCAAAATAAGCCAAAAGATGCTTTACTTAAGAAACTGACATATTAGACAACATAGAAAAAAGAAACAATCAAAAATCTAAAATGTTTCTTACAGACTCACAGACATAGAGAACAGACTTGTGGTTGCCAAGGGGAAGGGGGGTGGGGGAGGGAAGGACTGGGAGTTTGGGATTAGCAGATGCAAACTATTATATAGAGAATGGATAAACAAGAAGGTCCTACTCTATAGCACAAGGAACTATTTTCAGTATCCTGCAATAAACCATAGTGGAAAAGAATATGAAAAAAAAAATGTATGTTAAGTATAACTGAATCACTTTGCTGTACAGCAGAAATTAACCCAACATTGTAAATCAACTCTACTTCAATGAAATTTTTTAAAAAATCTAAAATGTTTCTTAAATTCCAGAAAGTGAATAAAATAGAAACTAAATTGGCTTTCCCCTTTATTTACGTGGGAGGTGTGACATCAGAGAGTGATTCGTCTAATGTCTCTTGCTCCCACCAAGACTTGGTGAGTGTCATCATATAGGCAGGGTGAACTCCCGTGATGTTTGGCCACTGGTCTCGTTTCCAGAGAAGAACACTGCTGCTGTCCAATGCCACACTGAAAACATAGGGCAAAGGACTAGAAATTGAGGACCAATGCCACAGATGTCTTGGGTAGATTAGCTGAGTCCTAGCCACCAGCAGACGGCTTGGCCCCAAGCTAAAGCACGTCTGAATGTCCAGTCTGGAGACCAGTGGAGACAAGGGCCAGACCTAGTCCAGCCGGCCCCTGAGGTTAGACAGAGCCAGCATGCGCATGCGTTCAAGCGCTCGCTCCCATTCTCTGCTTTTCACCGGGACTAGATTACAGGGCATCAGTTACCCTCTCCTCCCAGGCCACCTCATGAAACAGTGGCATACATTAATAGATCGTTTCTCCAGTGCCAGATGAAGGAAGAGGCAAACTAATCTGTAGCTTATGCTTCGTGCTATGAGGAACTTAAAAAACCTGGGAAGGGACATGTGCTTCCACCTACCATAGTTACAGAGGATTTTTCTTTGCAGCCTTCAACTTTAACTGTCCATGTCAGAAAGCAATATGGACAAGTACCCGAATTAAAACGGTGTCGATATGGAGGAAGAGGTGGGGCAGATTCGAGAAGTATTTAGGAAGTGAGTTCTGTAGGACTTGCCCGATTAGATGTGGGAAGGAAGGTGAGGATTCTAGAGCAACAAAATCCAGCCCACTTACTTCTGTACGACCCATGGCCTAAGCATGGATTTTACGTTTTTAAATAGCTGGCAAAAATCAAAAGAAGACTATTTTGTAACATATGAAAAGTATGTGAAAAGATTTCAGTGCACCTAACTGCAGATTTATTGGAACTCAGCCCCACCCATTTGCTACACGCTGTTTATGGCTGCTTTCATTCTGCAATGGCGGGGTTGAGTAGTTGTGACAGAGACCATGTGGCCTGCAACGCCTCAAATATTTCCTATTTGGCCCTTCATGGAAAAAGTACGCCGACCTAGATGACTTGCGGGTTTGTGGCCTGGGTGACTGGATGGGAGGTGTCATCGCTGAGATGGGGAACACAGGAAGAGAAGCAGGTTTCTAGGGAAGAGGAGGAGGTCGGGTGGGGGCATGGTGATCCTGAGGTGCCCATGGGCCCCGAAGGTGAGAAGCCCAGCAAGCAGCTGGGTTTAAGGCTCTAGAACTTGGGAGAGAGGCCACGGCAGGACACCAAGCTGGTGAATACTGGCACCCTTCCCCTTCTTCAGAAGTAAATGCCCCAAATCCCACAGTCTCTGCCAACTATTTTGGTAGTGGCCTTAGAATTCCCAGTTTTTCCTCAATTTCAGTGTTTGCTTTAGCCATCAAGCTGTAATTTCGTTTAGAACCCTAAAGATGTGGCATGGTGCAGGTGAAGACTAGAGGGCGTTTAAGAATTTATCTGAGAATTGGAATTATCTTCAGTTTAGTCTCCAGTCTTCCTAGGATGTAAGGCCTTTTCTTGTTTAAATTACAGCTAAATGGTGAGGTGGGAGGGGGCATAGGTAGATCTTTTTTTTTTTTTAAACATCTTTATTGGGGTATAATTGCTTTACAATGGTGTGTTAGTTTCTGCTTTATAACAAAGTGAATCACTTATACATATACATATGTTCCCATATCTCTTCCCTCTTGCGTCTCCCTCCCTCCCACCCTCCCTATCCCACCCCTCCAGGCAGTCACAAAGCACCAAGCCGATATCCCTGTGCTATGCGGCTGCTTCCCACTAGCTATCTACCTTACGTTTGGTAGTGTATATATGTCCATGCCTCTCTCTCGCCCTGATTTTGCTGCTCTAGGTTGTGCTACGGCAGAGGGGAGAAAAACAAACCCAAAAGGCAGCATTTTGGTATTCCTGAATTCACATGGATTCCTTCTGAAAACAATTGTCTCTCACAATATAAAAATAACATTAGAATATGACTCAGCCATAAAAAAGAATGGAATAATGCCATTTGCAGCAACATGGATGCAACTAGAGATTATCATAGTAAGTGAAGTCAGTCAGACAGAGAAAGACAAATATGGTATCGCTTATATGTGGAATCTAAAAAAATGGTACAAATGAACTTATTTACAAGACAGAAATAGAGTCACAGATGTAGAAACAAACTTATGGTCACCAGGGGGGAAAAGGGAGGAGGGGGATAAATTGGGAGATTGGGATTGACATATACACGCTACTATATATAAAATAGATCACTAAAAAGGACCTACTGTACAGCACAGGGAACTCTACTCAGTACTCTGTAATGACCTACATGGGAGAAGAATCTAAAAAAGAGTGGATATATGTATACATCTAGCAACTGCCTTCCGACGTCAGGAAACTGAGGCTTTCCTCCTCTTTCCTTCCTTCCTCATCTTTTTATGCTCCAGCATCTCTCTTCTTTTTCCCTTGATTCATCTCAGCGTGGTGGCTCAGAGTGTGAATTTTTACACCAGATTCCCTGGGTTCAAACTCCAGCTCTGCCACTTATTGTGTGATCTCAAACAACTTATCTAGCGTCACTGTGCCTCAGTTTCCCCAGTCATAAGATGGTGGGTAATATTAGTAATTGCCTCACAAATTTGTAGTGAGAATGAAATGAATTCTTGTATGCAAAGCACTTATAACAGTGCCAGGCACATATTTAAGTACTGTCTGAGTTACTATTTATGTCATCATTCCCTTCCACATCCTTTTTTCTCCTTTCCTCATTGTTTACTGTCCTGCAATGATCCCACTTGGATTACTGCCTAGGCTTGAGTTTCCTTTCATGAGTGCTGCGGTTGTTGTGTATTTATTCAATGTGGAACCTCACAGAGGTGAATCCTCACGTGAATCAGTCAATTCCAGGTGTCGGTCACCTTGGTAAGATGCCTGCCTCTCAAACCAAAAACAAACAACCGACTTGTCCTGGGCAGGAGAACTTTCATTGGCATATCTATTGGGACACTGACTCTCCATCTTCCCCAGGAAGATGTCACAGTGTCTAGGAGGGACCTCCCGGGCTGAGAAGTAGGCTGTGGGTGGTGAGAAGCAGGGAGAAAAAGCGAGGACCCCAGGTTAAGATGTCACTGAAGTTGTGCCAGTCTTTTTTAAGGCTAGATGTCTCAGATGTTTACTTCCTTTTTGTTCCTCCTTAGAGTCTAATAAAGATGTCCTTCCTTCCTCCTTTGACTGTCATTGTTTTAATTTACATTTCTTTAATAAGAAAGTTGAACATTTGTTCATATATTTATAAACCATTTGTGTTTTCCCTCCTGAAAATTGCCTATTCATGTTCTTTACCCATTTTCCTATTAGAAAATTCATCTTATTGATTTGTAAGAATGCTTTTTATATTAAGGATATTTATAATCTATCATAGAGCTGCAAATATTTTACTCAGTTATTTTTCTTTTGACTTTACTTATAATGTTTTTAGTTTAAAATTTTTGGGGGACTTCCCTGGCAGTCCAGCGGTTAAGACTCCGCGCTCCACTGCAGGGAGCACGGGTTCGATCCCTGGTTGGGGAAGTGAGATCCCACACACTGCGGCGCGGCCAAAAAAAAATAAAATTAAAGATAAAATAAAAAATAAATACAATTTGGGGGATTGAATTTATCAGTTGCTTATTCTTTTTGACTTCTGAATTCTGAGTCTTCATTGGAAAGACCTTCCCAACCTCAAGACTGTACACATAGCAATACATGTTCAATTCTAGCTCTTTAAGGGTCTTGTTTTTTTAACTTTTAAATCTATGATCAATTTGAAATTGATTTTTTTTGTAAATAGTAAGGTAGGGATCCCTTAACTTTTGTGCAGATACTTAGCTGATTATTACAATACTATTTATTGAATAATCCCAACATGATTTCTTGATTTATTTTTTGAAATTAAAGCTTTGTCCTATAGATTTTTACATATATTATTCTGTGACATCCTTCTGCCTGCCTATTTCCATATTAGTAAGTTCCCAGTTTGAAAAAAATTATTGACTTTTTCTTTTGGAGCAGTTTTAGGTTCACAGCAAAATTGAGAGGAAGGTGCAGAGATTTCCCACGTACCCCTTTCCCACAGGTGCGTGGCCTCCCCCATTACCCACAGCCCCCACCAGAGGGGTGCATTTGTTACCAAGCGTGAAGCTACACTGACACATCAGAATCGCCCGAAGTCTGTAGTTTACCTTAGGGCTCACTCTTGGTGGTGTACATTCTATGGGTTTGGACAAATCTATAATGATATGTATCCATCATTATAGTATCATACAGAGTATTTTCCCTGCCCTAAAAATCCTCTGTGCTCTGCCTATTCATTTCCCTCCACCCACTTTCCGAACAGCAATCACTGATGTTTTTATTGTCTCCATAGTTTTGCCTTTTTTTTTTTTAACAAGGATGTCCACCTTTTTTCCAGAATTTATTTATTTATCTTTGGGCTGCACTTCGTGTCATGCGGGATCCTAGTTCCTCGACCAGGGATTGAACCTGCGTCCCCTGCATTGGAAGCGCGGGGTCTTAACTACTGGACCGCCAGGGAAGTCTTTCCATAGTTTTGCCTTTTCTAGAATGTCATATAGTTGGAGTCATACAGTATGTAGCGTTTTCAGACTGGCTTCTCTCACTTAGTAATATGCATTTAGGGTTCCTCCATGTCTTTTTAGGGCTTGATAGCTCATTTCTTTTTAGGGCTGAATAACATTCCATTGTCTGGACGTACCTCAGTTTATTTATCCACTCAGCTACCAAGAAGGACATCTTGGTTGCTTCCAAGTTTTGGCAATGGTGAATAAAACTGCTATAAATATTCCTGTGCAGGTTTTTGTGTGGACATGTTATCATTTCCTTTGGGTAAATAGCTGGATCATATGATAAGAGTATTTCTAGTTTGTAGAAATCTGTCTTCCAAAGTGACTGTACCATTTTGCATCCCCATTAGCAACGAATGGAGTTCCTGCTGCTCCATATCCTTGCCAGCGTTTGGTGTTGTCAGTGTTCTAGATTCTAGCCCAGTCTCATAGATGTGTAGTGGTATCTCATTGTTTTTTGTTTGTTTGTTTGTTTTGTTTTTTTTAAATTAATTAATTAATTTATTTTTGGCTGTGTTGGGTCTTCGTTTCTGTGCAAGGGCTTTCTCTAGTTGTGGCAAGTGGGGGCCAGTCTTCATCGCGGTGCGCGGGCCTCTGACTATCGCGGCCTCTCTTGTTGAGGAGCACAGGCTCCAGACGCGCAGGCCCAGTAGTTGTGGCTCACGGGCCTAGCTGCTCCATGGCATGTGGGATCTTCCCAGACCAGGGCTCGAACCCGTGTCCCCAGCATTAGCAGGCAGACTCTCAACCACTGCGCCACCAGGGAAGCCCTCATTGTTGTTTTAATTTGCATTTTCTTGATGAGATATAATGTGGAACATTTTTGTAAATACTTCTTTTTCACAACTATGTTCTCCCAGTTTGTGGCTTGTCTTCTCATTCTCTTGACATTGTCTTTCACAGAGAACAAGTTTTTAATTTTAATGAAGTCCAGCTTATTAATTAGTTCTTTCATGGACCTGTCTTTGGTGTTGTATCTAAAAAGGCATCACTATGCCCAAGGTCGTCTAGGTTTTCTGCTATGTTATCTTCTGGGAGCGTTACAGTTTTGCATTTTACATTTAGATCTGTGATCCATTTTCAGTTAATTTTTGTGAAGGGTGTAAGGTCTCTGTCTAGATTTGTTCTTTTGCCTGTGGATGTCCATTTCTTCCAGTACCATGTGTTGAAAAGACTATATTTGCTCCATTGCATTGCCTTTGCTCCTCTGTCAAAGATCAATTGACTATATTTATGGGGGTCTATTTCTGGAGTCTCTATTCTGTCCCATTGATCCCTTTGTCTATTCTCTTGCTAATACCACACTGCCTTGATTACTGTAGCTTCACAGTAAGTCTGGAAGTCAGGTAACTAGTCCTCCCAATTTTGTTCTTCTGTAAATGCCCCGTTTTAATTAGGTATATTCTTCATTTTAAGGTCTGCTAGGGCAAGCCTTTGTTTCTTATTCGTCTATTTGGGGTATTCTCTTCGCTATTTTTTCATCTTTATTCTCTCTGATAAACTTGAGAATCATTTTTTCAAGTTAAAAATATCCTTTAGGGATTTTGATTAGGATGGCATTGAATTTAGATATTTAGCGGAGAAGTCACATCTTTATAATTGTGACAAGGTATGCAACGCCATTGATTCAGGACTTTATTTTTATGTCGTTCAGCTGATAGTCTTCTCGACCTAATGCTTCTTTCTTTCACGGCTAATATCGTAGAAGTCTTGGGTTTTGTTTTATTAGAGGAATTAGACTGCTTTATGGGTGGCAGCAGCAATAGAATTGGAATTGTTTGGCCAAGTTAGCGAGTTGGGAGTGTCACTAGTAGTGAGAAAGACTTCACCAGAAAGTGGAAGGGACAGCTACGGAGGTGGTGAAGCAGACCTTGAGCATCCTCAGGTTCTTGAGCAGAGCCCATCTGCAGACCAAGTGCCGAGTTAGAGATGCAGGTCAGGCGGACCCCTCCTGCTCGTGTATGCAGGCGCGCAAGCAGGCAGATAGTTGCAGCTGAGGGTAAAAAAACGTCATTAGTCGGGAGGAGAGATCTCCCAGTGGACTATTGGTAGGATGGCCAGCAGAAGGGTCCTTGAGGACAAACCAGCTGGTGGAGTAGCCTTCAAGGAGTCCAGTGAGGTAGGCAGCAGTGCAACTTGTGCCCTCCTGACATTAGGGGCCAGGTAGTTTTATTGTAGGGGGGGCTGCCTGTGCACAGCAGCATTCCTGGTCTCTACGCGCTAGATTCCAGTATCTACCCCACCTTCCAAAACGTATGTCTTTGGCGGGGGCGGCAGGGGGCATCACTCCCAATTAAGAACCACCATTCTGAGATCTAAGGGACCAGAGAGCGAAGGAATAACCAAAGAAGTGAGCACGTGAGGCCCGCCAGCAGGGTGCTGGTGGTGACGTTTAGGGTCTAGGCAATTCAGTCTTGGCCGGTTGGCCTCCTAGAAACGGGAAGTGCAAGATAACCACCCACACTCTGCCACATCCTGGTAGATGGGGTGGGATGGTGCGGGTAGCTGACTTCCTACGGATGCCCCAACATCAGAGCAGGGGGAGGAAGCAGAGTAGGGGCAGGGACTGATTTGCTCACGGCCATCTGAAGGAAGAAATCCTTGCTGGGGAATACCTGGCAGGGAGGGAGAATGATAGTAGAGAGGTATCCATCCATGAGGAAAATTTCAGATTTGGGGTGGAGAGAGGGAAAATATAGCCAGTTCCACCTCAAGACATTTCCTTAATGCAGGCTTGTCCGATCTTGACTAAATAAATGTCAGTTTCTCCAAGCTGCAGTGGCTGCAGAAACTTGCTGAAATGCCCTTAGGTGAGATGAGCTGGAGTTATGGGTCACAGTTGTGGAAGCTGATTCATTCAGACAGTGATCGCTGAGAAGCTAGTGTGAGGAGAGCGCACAGCATAGGAGTGTGGCAAGCTCTTGGATGAAGGAGGAAGAGGACAGGGTCTAGGAGGGGATTGGGAGGGAGGGGCCGGCGCTTCACTGCAATGCACGGGGAAAGTAGGCCTCAACTCCAAGCCCCATCACCTAAAGTGAGGATGAAATGTCTTTAAACAAGATTGGTTGGGCGAATTTGCCCCTAAAGGATTTCTATAGCTA
Source organism: Pseudorca crassidens (assembly GCF_039906515.1). NCBI lineage: Eukaryota > Metazoa > Chordata > Mammalia > Artiodactyla > Delphinidae > Pseudorca > Pseudorca crassidens. The sequence continues at coordinate 30,634,557 of NC_090317.1, forward strand.
CAAAGAAATGGGTAGGAAATGGGAAAGGGAAACTGAAAACTTTTCTGATCTTTTTCATGAGAGCTGGTTATCTGTGAACATTGACAGCAGAAATCCAAATGAGAAATACAAATTAAACTCAGTTGAAGGAGGCTGTGTATTTAGAGACTCTCTACAGAGGGAATACTGAGGGAGTAAATCCCACCAGTTCAATCGCAAATCCAAAACCACTTCTGTGTAATTCTGAGAGCGGAAGGAAGCCAGAGGAGGTAAGCCGAGAGGTCCTAGAGTTCAGGGGCCTAAGGGACAGCTTGTCAATGCTCAGATGTGTGTGGAAGCTATAAAGATAAATAACCGGCTTCTGTTCAGGAAGATAGACACAGGGGCAGCGCTGATATTCATCCAGGATACACCAGTATGGCAGTGTTTGCTGCTAACGGCCAGCATCTGTGCATGTTTGTCGGCGCCCATACCACACAGGAAATAACGTCCTTGCACGGGGCACAGCTCTCCAGCACACGGTGAGATCTAGTGAGGCCAGGGGTGATCTGTGGAATATCAAGTGGTAAAAATGGCCTGACCTTGACCCACCCATTGTCCCTACCCCACTTCCACCTGGAATGGAGAGATGGGTCCAGAGACATACAGGGTGTGGTGGCTGGCAAAATTCTGCTATGCTCTGGGGGAAAGATTACATTTCTTAGCTAACACACATATAGGTGTAACAATCAAACAGATGTGCCAGGTATCACTGTCTGGGCTTTACATCCCTTACTTCATTGAATTTTCACAATAATCTTAGGAGGTAGGTAAAATAAATACGTCCATTTTACAGATGAGAAAATGAAGGCATAGAGGGATCAAGTAACATGCCCAAGGTCCCACAGCTTGGTAAATGACAGTTGGTTTTCAGAGTCTGTGCACTTAACCACCATATGCTATATAGAAGGAATGCCAAAACTCTCAAAATGAGAGTAATCATTGGAGGGCAGACAAAGCCCCCGGGTAGGCTAGGCGGACCCCTAACTAGTCCATCCCCTGCCAAAGGCTCATCTAGAAGCACAGGGTTATCATGAAACACCCCTGGGTGCCATCACACTGGTGGCAGTTCCAAGAGAAAGAATAATCACAAGATGGTTAAACCAACGGGGACAGAGTTGGAACTTTCCCTCCTGAAGATTCTCCTTCCACGGCTAGAACTTTAAGTTCTGTTTCCGTAACACAGGAGGAGGCACAAGTGGTGGTAGTGGTGGTGGGGTTACCTTATTTTCTGCGTAAATACCCCCAAATTACTTCCCTGAACATAAATTCTCTTACATGGGACCTGAATCGTCTTCAGCTGACCTTGTACCTACTTGGAGTTGCAGTGGAACAAAGTGCAGCCAAGTTTCCTTCCAGAAGTCTTTCATTTTCACCGTAGTTGTTCTGATAGGGATAACTTTGTCAACTCGGCCCTTTTCCCTCACTCGACCTCTTTCATTTTGTCTGTTTGTGTGTCTAGATTTAGTTTGGGATGTGGAGGGAGGGCATAGTACTATCATCACGATTTACAGTGGTTCTGGAAGCATCTCAAATCCTGACAAAGAAGAATTCTGAAATAATTCACTGCGTGAGCACTATAGGACCTGATCGTCTTTGCATTGAACAGAACTCCACATCAATTTTAGGTCTGCTTTTGCTTCTTAATATTAAATGTTCAAGTACATCAGTTCCAGGCACTATTATTTATATCCCTCAAAGAGACATAAGATGTTCCTATTCAGGGATACAGAATTCAGAAGACCCAGTCCAGTTACTGACGGAAAAAGACTACCCTTGGAATAACTACTAGATTATAATTATAATCTCTCATCTGTATACCTGCCCACCGAATACTGCCTTGATCATTCATATACCTGGTTCACAATGGGAGATCAAAAAATTGTGGCGAGGGCTTCCCTGGTGGCGCAGTGGTTGGGAGTCCGCCTGCCGATGCAGGGGACGCGGGTTCGTGCCCTGGTCCGGGAGGATCCCACACGCCGCGGGGCGGCTGGGCCCGTGAGCCATGGCCGCTGGGCCTGCGTGTCCGCAGCCTGTGCTCTGCAGCGGGAGAGGCCGCAACAGTGAGAGGCCCGTGTACCGCAAAAAAAAAAAAAAAAAAAAATTGTGGCGAATGGTCTACAATTCACGGATTGCAGCCCTGAACTGCTCACGTGATAGCTTCCATTGGTTTCCTATCAGAGGCACACACTCGGCATGCAGAATGAGGGGTCCAGAGCTTTTTAAGACTCTCAACTAGGAGATCTACTGAAGCAGTGATTATTACAAAATGCTACAATGCACAAAGAACAGACTTGTTGGTCAGAACTTGACTGAGGTAGGCTGAAAAAGTTTTCTAACATGGGAATGAAGCAACTAGAGCATACATTTTCTAGACAAAAAGAAAAGACTGATTTACTCAGTTTGAATCTAAGACAAAAGGATAAGGGAGTCAGAAAAACAAGATAGAGAATGTTACTTGATTTTACATGCACTCTATTATTATTTTTCCTTTGCATGTCCCTTGTGATACTGATTGGTTTTAATGGTCAGAGTTCACATAATAATTAAAATGAAGTTAATTTTTCAACTTCTTGTTAAAAACCCTGCCTAAGGTACTTCCTTAATGCACACACGCTAGTTCCTACCCATCCTTCAAGGCTGTGCTCCTCCACGAAGCCTTTTTTGTTCTACATCTAGAAAAGCTCTGCCTATTCAAGCACTTGCCATTACCACTGATTTGCTATTATCAGACCTCTTCATACCTTATGTGACTATGTCTTACCTTCTCAACCGCACTGTCTCTGAGGGCTGGGATATTGCCTTGATCATAATAAAAGCCCTGGAAGTATCTGCTTATCTAAACTGGTTTTATTTCCTAGAGACTGCTCAAGTACTTATTCTGTGGCAGGTACTGTTAGATTTCAGGGAAACAGAGGTGAAAAATTAGACACAGACTCTACCTTTACGGAGCTTACCTTCTTAGTAAAAAGGAAGAGAGGAAACTTTTTTGGTCTCTGTAGAAAGCTGCAGGAAGTTGCAGCAGGAGACTATAGGAAACAGTATATAATAGTTGAAAACACTGTGGACTGTGAGTTAGGACGCCTTGGTTTCATCTCTAATTTGATGTGTATCTTGAGTACATTTCTTAACCATTTCTCATCTATTTCCCTATATGTCATACACGGATCATATGATTACCAGGGGAAACTGAATTGGAAAACAGATGCAAGTCATGTTGGAGGGAACTTCCTCAACCTGATAAAAAGCATCTATGAAAAACCCACAGCTAATACCATACTTAAAGGTGAAAGACTGAAAGCTTTCTCCCAAAGATCAGTAATAAGACAAGGATGTCTTGCTCTCACCACTGCTATTTAACATTCTACTGGAAGTTCTAGCCAAGTGCCAAGTAAGAACATGAAATAAAAAGAGTCAAGATTGGAAAGGAAGAAGTAAAACTATCTGTATTTTCAGATGACATGATCTTATATAGAAAACACTAAAGAACCCATAAAAAACTATTAAAGCTAATAAATGCATTCAGCAAGGTTTCGGGATACAAGGTCAATATACGAAAGTCAGTTGTATTTCTATAAACTAGCAATGAACAATCGGAAAATGAAATTAAAAAAAACTCCCTTTACAATAGCATTAAAAAGAATAAAATACTAAGGAATAACTTTAACAAAAGAGGTGTAAGACTTCTAAACTGAAAACCACAAAATACTCTTGAAAGAAATTAAAGACAACCAAAGCAAACAGAAAAACATCCTACGTTCATGTATTGGGACACTTAATATTGTTAAGGTGGCAATATTCCCCAAATTAAGTTACAGATTCACAGCAAATTCTACCAAAATCCCAGCTACTTTTTTTTTTTTTTTTTTTTTGCAAAAATTGACAATCTGAGTCTACAGTTCATATGGAAATGCAAGGGACCCAGAATACCCAAAACAGTCTTGAAAAAGAATGAAGTGGGAGGACCTGTACTTCCCAATTTAAAAACTTACTACAAAGCTACAGTAATCAAGACAATGCAGTACTGGCATAGGGACAGACATATAGATCAGTGGAAAAGAACTGAGAGCCCAGAATGAACCTGTACATTTATGGTCAACAGATTTTTGAAAAGGGTGCCAAGACAATTCAATGGGGGAGAATAGTCTTTTCAACAAATGGTACGAAGACAATTGGATAGCCACATGCAAAAGAATGAATTTGAACCCCTATCTCACACCATATACAAAACCCAGCTTGAAATGGATCAAAGACCTAAAAGTAAGAGTTAAAACTCCCAAACTTGAAGAAAATGTAGGTATAAATCTCCACGACCTTGGATTAGGCAATGTCTTCTTAGGTACAATATCAAAGCACGAGCGACAAAAGAAAACATAGATAAATTGGACTTCATCAAAATTAAAAACTTTTGTTTCAAAGGACACCATTACAAAAGTGAAAAGGCAACCCACAGAAATATATGGAAATCATATATCTGATAAGGAACTTGCATCTAGAACATATAAAGAACTCTTGCAACTCAACAATAAAAAGACAAACCAATGTTTAAAAATGGGTAAAGAATCTGAATAGATTTATCTCCAAAGAACATAAAAACAGTCAACAAACACATGAAAGAATGATCAACTTCATTAGCCATTTGGGAAATGCAAACAAAAACCCCAATGAGATACCACTTCACACCCACCAGGAAGGTGATAATCAAAGAGGCAGATAATAACAAGTGTTGCTGAGAATACTGAGAAATTGGAATCCTTATTTACTGCTGCCGGCACTGTAAAGTGGTGCAGCTGCTGCGGGAAACAGTCTGGCAGTCCTTCAAAAGGCTAAACGTAGAGTTACCACATGACCCAGTAATTCAACTCCTAGGTATATGCCCAAGACAAATGAAAACATATCCACACAAAAACTTGTACGTGAGTGTTCATAGCAACATTATCAATAATAGCCCCAAAGCGAAAATAACCCAAATGTCCATCAACTGATGAACAGATTAAATGTGGTGTAGCCATACAAAAGGAATATTATTCAGCCATTAAAAAGGAGTGAAATTCTGATACATGCTACAACATGGATGAGCCTTGAGAATATTATGCTAAATGAAAGAAGCCAGTTCCACAGAAGGCCACATATTGTGTGATTCTATTTATATGAAATGTCCAGAATACAGATCTATAGATACAGAAAGTTGATTACTGATTGTCAGGGGCTGGGGGCTGCTTGGTGGGCAATGGGGAGTGACTGCTAATGTGTATGCGGTTTCTTTTTGGAGTGATGAAAATTTCTAAAATTAATTGTGGTGATGGTTGCACAACTCTGAATATATTAAAAACCCTTGAATTGTGCATTTCAAATGGGTGAATTGTACGGTGTGTGAACCACAGCTCAATAAAGAGGAAAACAGAAGAGAAAAAAGCATGTTGGAAAAAGTTTTAAGATGCCATACACAGAGGCAAAATCTTTGAAGGATTTAGTCACAAGTTCAATCAGGAGTTGGATAAACATACATATACACTTTTCTTCAAGTAACCATTACGTGGTTTGGGACTAGAAAAAAAGCATTATTGTAACCGGAACCAGATGAACAAAGCACTCTTACAGGCCAAATCCCAGGACAGGGGAATAGCCTTGCTACACAAACCCACACTCCCCACCCCTTTTACTCTACTCCTTTCCCCTGTGGTTTTTTTTCCCCCTTGTGTTTTGATAGCTGAAGTAGTATATACTGTTAGAACAAGACTGAAGGTAGCCCATCATTTTGTGGATCACAAGCCTGAGATATGTGTCTGATTATTAATATTTTCAAGAGTTTGGAAATTTCCTGTTATTCCAATACATTGCTCAGGTTCTGCATTTCAGATAAACCAGTATTTATAATCAAAGGCTTGGGTTTTTATTATGCTGACCTATTTAGTTTGTTAATTAACCAGTGAGTCATCTCTAGTTCTATGATACGTTGGTCAAGGTTCCAAGGCTGTTGCTACCACTGCTGCTCTTTGTTTCATTTCTAAAAAGACGTTGACAGTATTTATTATAAGCAGTCAAATCACATGGTAACAATAACAATCCCATCTAGAGACAGGATGCCATTGGTGCACTGGTTACTTGGAAAACCTACATGGAATTGCTTACTTTCTCTACGGGTTATCACTGTAGTGATAAACTAACACTACTAATGGTGACTTTATTCACATTTTACAATATGGTCGAAGACTATCAAAACAAGAGCTTCCAGGGGAAATTGGACTCAAGCTTAACTGCAAAAATAATCAGTAGAGCAGAAACGTACTCTTTGATGTGAATTAATCTGTAGAGGCCAAATCACTTCATGAAATCATTAAACTATCTAAACAGTAACACCTAATATATGCAGTGTTTCAAAACACATTTTGCTGGCTTTCTCTAGTCTAGCCCACCTTGTTCTCTGTATATAGCTTTCTGACCTCAGTCTGAAAGTTGGTGAAAAAAAATCTAGTGAAATTGTGCTATGACCCGGAGACCTCACCGGCCACAGAACACAAAATTCTCTTTAACTTTTCCTCTTTTCTCCTTAGCCATCAATAAGTCATGTCCAGTCTTTCCACAGAGTACCTCTTGTACTTGTCCTTTCTTCTCCATTCTTGTTCCCATCTATGGGTTTATGGACTCATAACTAAAAATAACATTTAATCAAGTAGTCTCTCTGTTCAAAAACCTGGACTGGCTCCCTCATATTTACTGACTAAAGTCCAAATACTATTAGTCTGGTATTCAAGGCCTTCCAAAATCTAGGTCTGAACTTTCTTTCCACTACTCCCCTGAACAAAACTGGTCTCATCATCCCCTGAACTTCTGCAAATTCTTTTTGCACCTTTGCTTATGATGTTCCTCCTGCCTAGAACACCCTCTCACCTTTGAAAGCCAGTTCAAGGCTTACTTTGCCCATGAAACCATCCCTGAACATTACAACTCACAGTGGCCTCTCATTCCTTGAATGTGATATGAGCTATGGGCAATGTCCTTCATTTGTCAATGTTCATATACAACTTTTCTTGTCTTATATTGTTAATTCTTGTTTTATTTAATTTTGTGTCTATCTTGCCTCCTCAACTAGATTGCAAGTTCCTTGGGGGCAGGGGTCATTTGTTATACTTTAAAAAATTATCCACAGGGCACAATACTTTGCTGGGGGACATGATAGGGACTAGTTATTGACAAAAGAGCACTGAAGTTTCCCCAAGATGCCTCATTCTCAGAAGGCAGCACTCTCTCTAGGTGACGGTTCTTTACATATACATGCCAAATATAATCACTTTAAAGGTGAAACTAACTCTCCAGTTACCCCAAGATATTAAGGAATTACAAACTGCCTCTGAAATTTCTGAATCCCCTATTAAATACAAAATTAACATTTCATAAATAATTTCATGCTCCCCTGAAAGCTTAAAAATGACATGTAAAGAAAAATGGCCAAGCCAGGTGCATAATCTCTAAGGTTTACTCGATCACAAAGCATTTAAAAAGCCAAGGCTCCATGCGACCCATTTACATATTTCAGTGTCTGTTTTCCCTTTTCTTTTTGGTCTGTAAAATAAGCTAAACTACATAAGAAAAATAAGTCTAGGACTTAAAGTTTACATGAAAGGCAGCCAAAATTATATGGATAATTCAAGCTAAAAAAGTTCTTCGCATCTTGGTTTCTCCTGAATTATTTAGGTAGTCTGAGGCTTCTTCATAGTTAGAGATGTAATCCCTAGCTAGCAGCTGCTAAATCTGTGGTGCTTACGTATACCCACCCAAGAAACGCTGCAACCATCAAGTTCTATCGAAATGCTTGTTAAACTTGTAAACTGATGATCATTGTAAATGATCATTACAAAATCCCTACCCTCAGAATCTGCTGCTAAAGCTTTGGAGTTGCACTGACTGCAAATCTCAGAGATGTTTTGTTTAGCTCTATAGATAGCCTCAGCTGATGAAGCTCTGGCAACGAACGTTGCTTGCTAGGCAAACCTATGCCACAAAGGAATCCCTTGTCTTGTACGTCAGAGAGACCAACTGGAGTACCTAGCATCACTGGATCAAAACTTGAAGGATCGGGAACCCTGGTATTTCTATATATATCCTTTCTGTGTGAAATTTTCCTTTTTAAATAATGCTTTTGCTTCCCTTAGCCCAGTCTTGACCACTGGTAGGCAAGATTTCAAATCATCTCCCCAATTGGAAGTATCCATGTTTTATGGAAATTTTATCAATTTTTTTCCTCCAAGGATTAGTATGATAATAAATTTAGCTTCCTGCCAAGAAAAATGCTAAGTTCAAAGTATTATTTCCTTCACTTCTAATTACAAATAAGTTTTACCTTTTATTGTGTTCCATTATACAATTTTACACAGTACCATTATTATTTTAAGCAACAGTTGAGCAAATCGAATTAACGTTTTTGAGCTCTACTTCTCAGTATATAGATTTACCTAAAAAAGTACAAACCAAGCACAGTGGTGCAATTTTCCAGGCACTTTCAAGTTGCTTAAATATTTACAAATATGTAAGCACCCTGTTTGAAAGCATGAAAATTTTGGTGTCAGGAAGAAAACACTCCATGTATATCAAATCTTTAAATTTTAACATTTGCACAGCTCAAAATATTCCTGAGAAGGTTCGTTCTTGTTATCACTTTACATCTGCATGTCCTCATATCTCAGCAGCGTATCTTGGGGAACCATAACCTCTGTCACTCGACGTGCCACTAATCGCACAAAATACATGTAATGTGTTGCTCATCCAGGGAGAATGCATTGTGTCTTCTTGTAAGATCTGAAACGAAAGAAATCTGCATGTTTATCATGAGGTAAAGTAGCCGCTGCCCAAGAAGTATGTGTATATGAAATCGCAGGCATGTTTCAATTTATCACTGACACTTAGCTATTTAAAATGACATAAAGCAGAAAGAGCAAAGAAAAACATTACCGACTCAAGTCTTCAAAGCTGTATTACAAAGGCAGCATATCAAAAAAGCAGAAAAGATCTGGTTACTCATTAAGAAACACAGAAGGCTGTAAAATGCAAAATTCAACAGAAAGCGAGAGGTAATACAATCTTTAAAACAATTTTTTTAACTGATGGTCATAACAAGAGCCCTAAACAGTGGACTCTTGGATACAAGTTTATAGATCATCTTCTAAGAGTGGTTCTCAGGATCACTGTGGGACTTTTCAAACATGCAGATACCCATGCTCCTTCCCTGGAGACTTGGGAAATAATATTAAGTGAAGAGAAAATAAGTGAACATTTCTAAATACATACTATAATTATATAAGCTAATTAATACAGAAGACTTTTCTTGGAAATAAACTTCATAAGTATAAATTTTATATCCCATAAACATATAAACATACATATTAGTATAGATGTTTTAAAAATTATCCACTTTTTTTAAAGATTTTTTTTTGATATGGACCATTTTTAAAGTCTTCATTGAATTTGTTACAGTGTTGCTTCTGTTTTATGTTTTGTTTTCTTGGCCGCGAGGCATGTGGGATCTTAGCTCCCCGACCAGGGGTCAAACCCGCACCCCCTGCGTTGGAAGGTGAAGTCTTAACCCCTGGACCGCCACGGAAGTCCCCCAAATTAAGTATTTTGTGTGCTCAAAAGCAACAGAGATCTCATGCGTGGATTAGATAGAAGAAAAGAATAGCGTACACATCACATCCAACCTCTTTACTATACTGTCCCAATTTAGGTCTCAAGCTTTCAATACTGGGTTCTCAAGTTAGCTCTGAAACTTCAGTATTAAGCCTGCAAATTAGTTTACAGTGGCAGCAACGCGTCATATCATTTGTGTTGCTACAAATCATGTCTTATATAAAGTCCGTAATAGAGAAATTTCCACTTATAAAAATCGTAACTCATGACACTAATCTGAAAGCACAGGAGAGGTTTAAGAGATGATTGATTATCCACAACTGTCAGATATGACGAGAAAATAGAGCATTCATCATGAACAAAACAGACCAAACAGAACTACAATGGCCACCACCAACTCTATCTAATGAAGACCTGCAATTAATAGTTTTAAGGTGATATACATCCCTTTTAAAAAGTCAAAAGCTTGAAGAAGTTTTTAAAAGGACTTTATATTTTAGTAAGTGTAACAGATTACATTGAAAAGGGCCAAGGATATCCAGGCCGTATCTTTTTGTCAAGTAATCATTTATGGAGCTCATAGATAATTTGCAATGCACAGCTATATTTTATCTTACTTTGTATTATTATGTTCTCCTTTGGGAAATAATATGTCTCAAAGTGTATGACTAAAAAAAGGCTCTCTTTTATATGAGAATCTAATAGGAAATACTGACTTACAAAAATTCACTATAAAGTCAACATTTGCCCAAAGTAAGGCACACCTGAATATGACGCGTTATGACAGTACAGCGTGCATAAATATAAACCAATAGAAACTAAGATTTTTCTTGGTTAGCTATCAATATATAATATCAAAGGTCTAAAATACTGGTCCCTAGAACTAAACAAAATAGCCATGGTTCGTGGAAATTAAATGAGAGAGACAGGTGGGAAATAAGACAGCAGGTTTGTAAAATCCACACTTGACGGTGTTAAAGAAGAGATGAGAGGCCCAAAATGGAGTCACTTGCGCTAAGCCCACGTCACCTGAGACTTAATACCTAACCTAATTGCAGTTTCAGCCTTTTCTAGGCAGGTAATCTTAAGCAGTCAAGAAAGTATGTGCATTACTTTCAGTCTGGAATTACCTGGTTGGCACTGGTGAGGTACTCCACCTGACAGACCCTTGCTGTGCCCCGTAGGAAGATGACCTTGCCTGAAAGAATCAGCTCTTTTCTAGAGTAACTTGTCCTGCCTCGTTCTACCTGTAAAAGTCTTCCATTTTGTAAAACTCTTCGGAGCTCCTTTCTGTCTGCTAGATGGGATGCTGCCTGACTCATGAATCACCGAATAAAGCCAAGATCTTTAAAATTTACTCAGTTGAACTTTTTCTTTTTAAACACAGGAAAAAATAACTTTATAAAACTACTACTCTAAATATCTTGATCACAGTAATAGCAGTGAATTGAACGATTTGCTTTCAAGTTGAATAAATTAGAGCTCAATGCTAGGTCATACGGTTGCATGCAAATTATATAACTGTAATATAATACACATTGGCTTAAAATGATGTAATTGTTTTATATCTTTTGTGAAGGAGGAGTTTTTGCTGTTTTTTCCCTATGGACTATGGAGAACAAAACCCCATAAACTGGCCAGATTCTAGGAATAAATTATGTGGTCTTATTTGATTCAAGTATACCCCAGAACAGTGATGGTGAAGTACCCACTGTACTCAGGGGCTGAGCTTGAGACACAGACAGTAAAGGAAGTGGAATGATTCCCTATCTTCCTAGCCCCGATCACCTGGCTGCTTTGGGAAGGAGGCCAAAATGGGCCTCTGAAAACTGAGCAGCAAAGGTATGCCTTGGAACAGTTTGCACTCACTCCTAAGTGGGCTAACGGAAGTAAAGATGGCGAAAAGAAGAAACAGATCACTGATTCCAGACTCCTCAGGCCAACAAAATTCCCAGCCATGAGAACGGGAGAGTAGGAGACTGGGGTGACTCGTCTCATTGAACAGATGGGACGATGAACGTCTGGCTGACTGGCTTCTCCATACTGAGAAGATGACCATGGTTAGAAAATTAGACTCCTGGTCACTCAGTGCAACCTTGGGCTAATGGTAACTAAATTTCCCCTAGTCCTTTCTAAGAGAAAGCATACATGCTAAATTCAGAGAGGTAGAGCCTGGAGTCGACTAGCTTTTGTTTTCCTCGAAACACCTCTTCTTTCACCCATCATTACACTGCAGTTCTTTGGGAACTAACCACTATTTGTAAGTCCATTTGTAAGTACACCCTTTGAGTGATGGTCTCACACAGGGGAGTGCCAAGCAATCAATGAAATGCAGATACCAGGACAGATGAGGTTCTCCTTTCTGGGACCAGTGTTAAGAACGGGTTCTCTAAAGGGTTGTAGTTATCCTTGTTTCTTTTAAGGAGCCTTAGTTTCTTAAAAAAATTGAGAGTTTGAAGAGTTTCTGAAGCAAACATTTATCTTATTGGCTGTTTTCCTTAGTAAGGAAATTAAGGAGACTTTATGATAAGCTTAACAGGCTCACGCACTGAGGGACCAGACCATCATGCTGTGACTTTTACAACTGTGTTGAAGATATTAAAATACCTGAGTGACAGTCCACGTCTAGAGTGGTTGTAAACACAGATTTCAGGACCCCAATGTAGGAATGACATTTACCAGGACAATTCAGGAGTACTCTGGTTTTAGGTAAGTAGGGATATGAAAGTCATAACTACTTAATCATGACATAATTTGGCTGTAAGTGGTGAGCAGATCTTTGCCTCTGTATTTTTCAGACTGTGTTCTACTAAGTTAGCTGTAATTGTCATTAACACTCAGTCATAAATTAAAATGCTAGGTTTTATGAAAAGAGAACTGGCTGTATGAGTATTAAGACGATTCCTGAATTTTGGAACTCACTCAGGATCTCACCTAAATGATGGTATAGTTGTCCCTTGGTAACCTTGGAGGATTAGTGCCAGGACCACTGCCCCCTGCACAGATATTAAAATCTGAGGATGCTCAAGCCCCTTACATAAAACGGCACAGTATTTGCATATAACCTATGCACACCCTCCCCGATACCTTAAATCATCTTTAGATTGTTTATAATACCTAATACAAGGTAAATGCTACGTAAATAGTTGCCTATGTGCAGCAAATTCAAGTTCTGCTTTTTGGAACTTTCTGGAATTTTGTTTTTCAAATATTTTCGATCTGCAGTTGGTTGAATCCGTGAATGTGTAACCTGCAGACAGGGAGGGCCACCTGTATCTAGTTTCTTACAGCTAAGACAGGAGTATTCATTTAGGGATTTGGCTACTGAGCCGATCATTTCACTTCTCTAGGACCCTTCTTGAGAGATTCTTATCCATGTTCATAGTAGATCAACTCAGACTCGCTCAGCTACTCGCTTCTAATGGCTCTGTGGCACAAAGAACCAAATGATTTATTATCTGAAGCACCCGCTAAAGCAACTGTCAGTAATTGCTTCCAATTTCATTTGTATTACATCATTTAAATGATTAAAGAAGATATGAGCAAATTCTAAAATAACATACTAATTTCAAGGTAACACATTTCAAACTAATAGATTTGTTAAGTAACTCTTGACGGACCCCGGATCACGTTTTCGTTTTCAACCACCCTAATACTTGCCTGCTCGTGAATAATGTCAGACAATTCTTTTACCATGTCTCTGAAATTTGACTTTAGCCCTTCATGGTACTCGATCTGATCCTCTTTAATTAGCCGCTCGTTTAGTTCCAGTGCAATGCTGCATGCTTGGATGAACTTCCTGTGGATGAAGATCAAAGATAAAGTTTTTTTTTTTTTTTTTTTTTGCGGTACGCAGGCCTCTCACTGCTGCGGCCTCTCCCGCTGCGGAGCACAGGCTCCGGACGCCCAGGCTCGGCGGCCATGGCTCACGGGCCCAGCCGCTCCGCGGCATGTGGGATCCTCCCGGACCGGGGCACGAACCCGTGTCCCCTGCATCGGCAGGCGGACTCTCAACCACTGCGCCACCAGGGAAGGCCCCAAAGATAAAGTTTTTGTTGTTTATTCCTGGAAAGTCTCACCGACAATTTAATATTTCCTTTAACCACGGCTTGCCTACAAGGAAGATTAGAATCCTGTATTTTCACTGTGCTTTTGCTAATGCCATCTCCTAAGTCTGAAATATCTTTTTCTTTCTTTTCCATCTTTCTCTTCTGCTTTCTTACCTCCTTCAAAATCCAGCTCAAAACATATACCCTCTAGGAAGCCTACTTGCTCAGTCATTTACTTGATGTGCTATCAGCTCAAGTTGTGCTAACATTAGTTTACATCTGTAGATAATGTCATTCATTCAAAAATATTTTTTTGGTACTAACTATGCACGCAGTACAGTGCTGGGTGCTATAGGCATGAAGTATCTGCCCTGGGCTGGTAAGAGTTGGGACAGAGAGTTGATGAGTTATCATAAAAGCATTTTTCCATGATTTCATGTGTTTATGTTTAATGTCCATAATTAAAAGGTAAGTCTCAGGGGACAAAGTACCTCACTGCCCACTTGTTTTGTATCCCTGTCATAGCAACTGGTAGAATCTTTTCATACATGCCAGGCATTAATAATTATTGAATGAATGACTACTGGTTACTCTGTAACCTGAAACAGCTGATAACAGAGACAGGAAAAGGAAATGTTATAAGTCTGAAGCAAATGAGTGGATAAGCTATCATCTTTCTCCTTAGCCTATTTACTCAGCTGTCTCTCTTATTCTGAATGTAAACTCTTTTTCTATATGAAACAGATTTTTTTTCCAACGCAAGAGCATTCAGACATGCCCTAGCTTAGAGGGATGCTCAGTCCAGACAAGACGTCACATGCCCTAGACTGGAAGAATCCAAGTGGAACTAAGGACATGGATAGAAGCAAGCTTCTCCAGCCCTTCCTACCCTAAATGGCCTGAAAAGCTGTAACATAAGGTCAGTCGGGCAAAGGAGGACATCACGTAATGAATGTAGGCTTGTGTTTGCGTCACAATCTCCAAAGCAATACAGTAACTTGTCATATTTAACGTCTTGGGTCACTAGGACATTGTTAAAGTTCTGCAGCAAGAAAGAAATCACACATTTCCTTACTACTTAAAGTACCATTAGAAGGTCACTTAAATGTTGTGAAAGAGAACAGAGAATGTCCTTTTTTGGAGGGACATTATTTGGTGAATATTTTGGTTTCTTTTAAGAAGAAAATGGAGTAAAAGAATAGAAGAATAATCTGAAAACTACAAAGCACTTACCTAAACATGTCTTTCAACTCATTTACTTTCTTAGGTGGATACTTGCTAGCTTGACTGTCATTTAAGAAAGCCCTTGCATATGCTAACGGACCTGCATTTACCTAAATTACAAAAGGAGAAAAATGAGAGAGCTGTTAGAATACAACCAAAACGTAATTTTTACAATTCTCTTTTTAAAGAAAACCAGTATGTTAAAAATCCACATCTGAGAAACATATTTACTATTCTTACTATAAATTTATTTGAAAAAGATTAACTAAAGCAAATCATCTGCAAAGGTAATATTCTAATAAGTTAGTTAATGATTTCTGATATGTAAATATAGGGCTTGGCTATAGTCAGAGGGATTTATGTTAAAGTTCTCTGACATAACACAAAATTTATGGAAATTGAACATAATTTCTTTATTAACTTAATCAAAAATGTACAGGTTTTTGCACTCAGTAAGAGTATAACAGACAATTACAATTAATGCTTGCTCTTTGCCCTTATGAAAGCAAGAGGAACGTCAAGATACATTTAATACATGTTTAGCAACCAACATACCTGCACTGAAACACAGCCCTGCAATTTAAGTTGGAGCTGAATCATGTCCACGTCAGCAGAAGAGCAAAGCTTCTGCAGCTCTGCAGTTTTATCTTTTATTTCATCAGTAGCAACATCAATTGGCTTTAAATTAATCTGCTGTTCATAGTTTATAGGGATCCTCTTCTTCACATATGGAAACGAGTTTGAAGCTATTAAATGTTAAGGTTGAACAAATGAGTTTTTAAGATAGTAAATCAAACAGGCAAATTAAAGAAAAAAATCTATTGTGCTTAATTCTCCCCATGCTTTGTCTGGAAAATACCTTAGGGACCAGATAGGCGCCTTATTACTTCAGGATTGAGGGAGAAATTCTCTTTATGAGATGACTCAGAGCAATCATGAATTACATACGGGAAACCAATGGTTTATAATGTAGCCATGTTTGTGCAAGCTAGTGACTGAACAGCAGAACAATGAATGATTAAAATTTCAGTTACATTTTCCTGCTGACCAGCTGCTGCTTGTGTGCATCAAAAAATGACCATGTCAAACAAAGAAGTTATGCCAAGTCCCACTTACTAGTCAAGATCGTACGGCGTTTGCACTGTTCTTCTATACAGCCTTGCTTTTTGCCTGATAATGTATAAGGAGCCTCAAAAACAAATCTGTTGATATTATGGTTTCTTTCAAACTCAGTTTTTCTTTCTGTGAGTTCTTTGTCATCAAAGTAGGGCTTCACATAAGTGACTTGGATATGAGCATATTTGGGATCAAGCTCTTTGACATTTACCTGTAAGGTAAGAAAGTTTTGTTTTTTATTCAATATATAGGAAAAGGGGGTACAGGTAAGCTACGAACTCCTCTGAAATCAACTGAGGACCATTGTCGCTGAATACACTGTGAGTTGAATACACACCTGGAAGAGGTCTTCGCTCTTTTTTCAAGGATTGTTTCCTTCTGATTATTAAGAAGTTACAGAAACGTATTTGGAGATTACAGAAACGTAGGCAGAAGATAGAAACTGTAATGCTACCACTCGGCAATGACCATTATTCACATTTTCATATATTTCCTTCCAATCTCTTTTCTATGCACATGTATTTACGAACCTGAGATCATGCTGAACATTGTTTTATAATCTGATTTCCTAAAAATATATTAAAGTGGCTTAACCGCACATCTGAATTCCACCTCTATAAAGTATATATTATAGAGAGGATTCGGAGAAGATGGCAGAGCACCAGAAATCTATCTTCCTACAGGGACAACAGTTACACTGGCAGAATCTATCCGATGTAAATATTTTGGAACTCTGGAGTCTATTGAAGACTTGCAACTTCCAGGGGAGGACCTGGACAGGAAATTACCTTAATTTTGATTTTGGTCTATTTTAGCTCTTGGCACAATGGCCGCTATCTGCACCTCACCCCTCAAGTACCATGGCAGGCAGCGGTGCACATGTTCTTGGACAGCTTGCGGCAGTCAGGATGAACAAGATGGACCCTGTCTTCCAAATACTGGGGATCTGATTGCTGCTTCTGATCACAGGGGGGCAGTCAAAGAGGCTGCAGGCCATTACTGTAGCACCTCTTCCCATTGTTGCAAGGCCCTCCCCCCTCTGGCTGAAGTGACTTCCAGGGTATTGAAAGGACCGGTAACTTTTCTCCCCCTCCTCCCTTCAGTTTCCTCTCTTTCCCCTCTTGGGAGCCAGACACTGGAGACTAGGGCGTTCCAAAGCAACTGCATATATGAAGGAAACTAGAAAGTCACTGCACATGCTCAGGGGAAGGCACAGGCTAAGGAAAGACCTGATAAGTCCCCAGGTTTACACCTCAGGCTTATCCCTGGCACAGAGACAGCTTACAACAATTAAAAACAAAACCAAAACCCAGCAAACTCTGGGACAGAGAGAGAATCTGATTTCCAGAGTGATCATGTTATCAAATTCAAATGTCCAGTTTTCAACAAAAAAAGAATCACAAGGCATACAAAGAAACAGGAGAGTATGGCCCATTCAAACGAGAAAAATAAACCAATAGAAACTGTCCCTGAAAAAGACCTGGCAGCAGATCTCCTAGAAAAAGACTTTAAAACAACAGTCTTCATGCTAAAAGAACTAAAGGAAGTTACGGAAAAAGTCAAGAAAATGATGTATGAACAAAATGTCAATATCAATAAAGAGGTAGAAAATCTAAAAAGAAACCAAAAATTTTTTTCAGAGCTGAAAAACATAATAACTGAAATGAAAATTCACCAGAGGGATTCAAAGGCAAATTTCAGCAGGCAGAAGTAATAGTCAGTAAACTTGAAGACAGGACAATGGAAATTATCAATCAGAGTAACACAAAGGAAAAAAAAACTGAAGAAGAGCGACAGAGCCTTAAGGAACCCGTGGAACATCATCCAGCAGACGGACATACCCATTGTGGGAGTCCTTGAAGGAGAAAAGACAGAGAAAAGGACAGAGAGAATATCTGAAGAAATAATGGGTGAAAACTTCCCAAATCTGATGAAAGACAGGAAGCTCAACAAACTCCAAGAAGGGTAACTCAAAGAGACCCACACTGAGACATATTAAAATCAGAATGTCAAAAGCCAAAGAGAATTTTGAAAGAAGCAAGAGATGAATGACTTGTCACACACAAGGGATCCTCAATAAGATTATCAGATTTCTCATCAGAAACTTTGGAGGCCAGAAGGCAGTGGACTGATATTCAAAGTGCCAAAGGAAAAAAAAATCTATCAACCAAGAATCCTGTATCTGGCAAAACTGTCCTTAAAAGTGAGGGAGAGGGACGACTTCCCTGGTTGCGCGGTGGTTAAGAATCCACCTGCCAATGCAGGGAACACGGGTTCGAGCCCTGGTCCAAGAAGATCCCACATGCTGTGGAGCAACTAAGCATGTGCACCACAACTACTGAGCCTGCACTCTATGGCCCGCGTGCCACAACTACTGAAGCCTGTGTGCCCTACAGCCCACATGCCACAAATACTAAGCCCGTGTGCTGCAACTACTGAAGCCCGTGTGCCTAGAGCCCATGCTCCGCAACAAGAGAAGCCACTGCAAGGAAAGCCCGCACACCGCAACTAGAGAAAAGCCCGTGTACAGCAATGAAGACCCAACGCAGCCAAAAATAAATAAAATTTAGAAAGAGAGAGAGGATGTGATTTAAAAACTAAAACAAAAACCACTGCCAAAAAAAATCAACTGAACACAAAAGAAGATAGTAATGCAGGAAATGAGAGACAAAAAAGCTATGAGACACATAGAAAACAGAGCAGAATGACAGCAGTAAAGTCCCTCCTTAATAATTAGTAATTAATTTAAATATAAATGGGTTAACTTCTGTAAACAAAAGACAGAGATTGGGAGAATGGAATAAAAAAAACCAAACATGATCCAACTATATGCTGTCTATAAGAGACTCACTTTAGCTCCAAAGACACACAAAGGCTGAATGTGAAAGAATGGAAAAAGATATCCCATCCAAATAGTAATCAAAAGAGAGCAGGGGTAAAGATACTAATATTGGAAAAAATAGACTTTAAATTTAAAAAGGTTACAAGAGACAAAGGAGGACGTTATATATTGATAAAAGGTTCAATACAGCAAGAAGATAAAACAATTATAAACATCTACACACCTAATAACAGATCATCAAAATATATGACGCAAAAATCGATAGACCTGAAGGGAGAAATAATAAATAGTTCTACAATAATAGTTGGAGACTTTAATAGCTCACTCTTATTACTGGATAGAACACCCATGCAGAAGGTAAGTGAGGAAATAGATGACTTGAATAACACAATGATCTAACTAGACCTAACAGACATATATAGAAAACTCTACCCAACAACAGAATACACATTCTTCTCAAGTGCACATGGGACATTTTCCAGGATAGACTATATGTTAAGCCACAAATAAGTCTCGATAGGTTTATAAAGACAGATATCATACAAAGTATCTTCTCTGAACACAATGGGCTGAAGTTAGAACTCAGTAACAGAAGTAAAATTGGAAACTTCACAAATTGGTGGAAATTAAACAACATATTCTTTGAAGAAATCAATGGATCGAAGAAGAAATCACAAGGGAAATTAGAAAATACTTAGGTATTAATGAAAATGAAATCACAACATACCCAAACTTATGGGACACAGCAAAAGCAGTGCTACGGGGTGGGAGGGGGAATTTATAGCTCTAACATTTCACATTAAAAAACAGGAAAGGTCTCAAATCAACAACCTAATTTTACAACTTAAGGAACTAGAAAGAGAAGAACAACTAAACTCAAAGCTAGCAGAAGGAAGGAAATAATAAAGACTAGAGCACAGATAAATGAAATAGAGAATAGAAAAATAACACAGAAAATCGATGAAACCAAAAGTTGGCTCTTTGAAAAGATCAACAAGATTGACAACCCTTTAACGAAATAGAACAGAAAAAAAGAGAGAACACTCAAATTACTAAAATCAGAAATGAAAATGAGGACATTACTACCAATCCTACAGAAATAAGAAGGATTATAAGAGAGTACTATGAGCGAGTATATGCCAACAAATTAGAAAACCTAGATGAAATGTGAAATGAACAAATTCCTAGAAACACAAAGCCTACCAAGACTAAACCATGAAGAAATAGGGAAATCTGAACAGATCTTTAGTAAGGAAACTCAATCAGTAATAAAAAATCTCCTGACAGAGAGAAGCTCTGGACTTGGTATCTTCACTGGTGAAGTCTCTCAAATATTTAAAGGAGAACTAACACCAAGTGTTCTCAAAATTTTCCAAAACAGTGAAGAGAAAGAAACACTCCCTAACTTATTCTATGAGGTCAGCAATACTCTGATTACCAAAGCCAGACAAAGACAGCACAAGAAGACTACAGACCAATATCCCTTATGAACACTGATGCAAAAGCTCTCAAAAGAATACTAGCAAACTGAATTTAGCAGCATATTAAAAGGACTGTACATGATGACCAAGTGGGATTTATTCCTGGAATGCAAGGATGGTTCAACATATGAAAATTGATCAATGTAATAATGATACACTGCATTAACAGAATGAAGGGGGAAAAAAAACCACATGATCATCTCAATCGACGCAGAAAAAGCATTTGACAAAATTCAACACGCTTTCATAATAAAAACACTCAATAAAGTAGGAATAGAAGGAAATGTCTACAATCTGATCAAGGGCCACTGTGAAAAACCTATAGCAAACATCACATTCAATGGTGAAAGGCTGAAAGCTTTTCCTCTAAGATGAGGAACAAGGCAAGGATGCCCATTTCACCACTTCTACCCAACATGGTGTTGGAAGCACCACTGAATCGTACACTTAAAAATGGTTAACATATAAATGTTATGTGTATTTTACCACAATAAAAAAGATAGTTATCACAGTTCTATATTATAGTCATTGACATGACTTTTAATGGATGGATATGCATAAACATGATTTATTAGATCAGTCCCTCATTAATAGACTCAGGTTGTTTTCCAACATTTTGCTATTATAAATAATGCTCCAATGAACATCCTTGTATTTAAAACTGTGTATATTTTCTTCTGATTTATTCCTTAGGAAAAATTTTTAGATGAGAAGTTGCTTAGTTAAAAGATTTACATGGTTTTGGGAATTTTGATACATACTACCCAACTACCCTACAGAAAAGACGACAATTCGTACATCCACAAGCAGTATTTGACATTGTAAGAGTGGGTGCTCTTGATCGCACTAAGCCTATTCTATGGAGGAAGGGGACCACAGGAAAGGAGAATGGTTCTATCTCAGAGATATAAAATTATAATTGTTACAGACCATTTCATAAAGAGTCTAAATTCCATGTTAAGAAGCTATGCTGCAGTGTCTCCATTAACTCCAGCTGATTCCCAGGGCCCTCTTCTTTCAGTGTTCTCCCAACTAAATTTGACTTGTGCCTTGGGTGTTGGTGGCGCTGTCAATATCCTTGCAATTTATCATAGTCAGGCCTTTTCGTGTTTAGCTTAGGAAAAATTGAAACAAACCAAAAAAACAACAAAAACCTCCCAAGAAACAGTCCCTACATCCTTTTTTTTCCCCTCCACATATACAGGACCATAGAAAAGGGAAAGTTTCTTAGCAACTTTTAAAACTTCTCCAAACCCATTCTACTTGTTATTACATAAAAATCTAAAAGCCTAAATCTAGAAATCCTTTCTTTTCTTTCCCATTAAAAAGCTAGATTTCTCCAGAGAAACTCAGGTGAGGTTAATTATCTGGCTAAGACAAGACATAGAAGGAAAATAAAAGAGAGGTCAAGACTGATTTTGACCTTATAAAATAAACTATGTATATGGTAAACATTCAAACAGTACATGAGGGTATATATGAAAAGTAAAAAAAAGTCTTTCTTCCCACATAAGACTCTAGTCTCTCTCCTCAGGGATAACCATGGTTAACAATTTTGTATGTATCATTCCAGAAATTTCCTAAGCACAAACAAGTGAGTATATGTGAATATCAATTTTCACAAATGTAATCATCCTATCCATAATGTTCTGTGCCTCACCTTTTTTCTCTCAATAATATACCTTGATAGGTATATCGATACTCATCAGTTTTTTAATGCTTAGGATACTATATCCATTATATGGGGGTAGTACCACTTCCTTAACCATGTGGATATTAGATTGTTTCCAGGTTTTTGTTATATAAACTTTGCAGCAATAAACACCTTTAAACATACATCTTTATGTGTGTATATCTATCTACAAGATAAAATGTTAAATGTGAAATTATTGGGTCCAAGGAAAGATACATTTAAAATACTCGAAAATACTGCCCAACTGTTTTTCACATTGTTTGTGCCCTTAAGCAGATTTTGTTCTTTGGCAAGTAAAAGAGTGTTTTTAATTTTCAATTTCACACATTAAGAAAGAAATAAGGATTTTAAAAGTAGCAACTGCTTATTATATCTGTTGCCTATGAAGAATGACTAAAATATTGTGCATAAAAATCATGTCAGGAATCCAGCTGCCTGATGGTGTTTTGTCATTAGTGCTTGTTGGCCAGGTTTTCGGAGGCAGAAGAAAGTAGGAAACCGCATGTTATTCTGCAAGCCTGGCTTTCTATTAACTTTCCATTTATAGTATCAGTAGTATGGCAGCAAGCCTAAAACTTTCTGGCTATAAGGAGATAAAATTTTCTGTTGCCTTAATTCAATAAAACAACACAAAATAGTGAAACGGATCAGAAGTAGAGAGGTTCTGCCAAATATTCATGAATTTTGAACCTATCAGCACGTCTATTTTTAAATGTCGAAGGCATATGTGTAAGATAAAATCACCTCCATGAGATATAGGTAAGTTTACAAAGTGAAGAGATCATTTTCATAGTAGAAAATGAAGTGTCTTTACTATTGCCACGGGCTTTTCGCTCCGGCAACGCTGCCTGTTAGCTATCGAGTGCTTTGCGTAGCACCATGCACATCATAGTCACGCAGTAAATGTTTCTGGGGTCTACAGATCCTGCACTGTATAGGTCCTTCCTACCTGAAAAGTCAGCTCTCATCCTGTACCTACCCATGGTAACTAAGGACAGTCAGGCATTCCTATTGTGCCTTCCCGCGATTCTGTCTATAGGGAACTATGCACTACTAGGAAAGAGCCTCTCTTGCTGGAACCTTTCTCATCCTTGCCTTGGCAGGGCTAGTGGGATGGATAATCTTTAGATCAAGGCCCAAGGCATCTCTCCTAAACCTACATCACTGCGAATGTAACTAGTGAACTAAGGATATCTTAGAGTAAAATGTGTGTCCTAAGATGATTTTAATCATAAAGCATGAAATTGACAATCATGATGCCCAACAGCATTCACAATAATAGCTAACCTTTACTGAGCGTGCCAGCTTCTATTATTATTAGTGAATGCTTTTTTACATACCAGGAACGCTAATCACTTTCCATATATTAACTCATTTAATCCGTACAACAACTCCATGAGGAAGGCACTATTATTAACTTCATTTTACTAACGAGAACAACGAGGCACAGAGAGGTTAAGTAACTTCCCCATGGTCACACAGCTAGCAAGTGGCAGAGAATGGAGATTTGAATCCTTCTTTCTGATTCCAAAGCCCCTGTCCTTTCTTTCACGATCTGGAAAGGCTCTATTTCCCATGCCTCTCCTCCACTAGCTAAAAAAGGAAAAAGTCAGAAGCAACGTACCACACCTGGAACCAATAAATATGTTACCTTGTCTGAATCCTGAATTATTTTGACATTCTCTGTACCAAATTTTTCACCATAAAGTTTAACAAGTCTCAGGGAAATCTCCGAGAGGCCGGTGAGCTTTGGCTCTTTATAGATGTACTCCTTCCCATCCTCTTCTTCAAAAAAAGACTATTATAAAGTTAAACATATGACAATTTATAAATAATATGAGCAAACAAAGCACTTAGAGAAAATCTACTAAATAATTAGCAATAATGTATTTGAAATAGATTTTAAATAATAGTACTAAAAGTCACATGCATATATTTTAACTGAAATAAATGAGAATTTTCAAACTCACAGTCATGTGAGCATATTATTGGCCTGAAGATTTCCACACTCGATTTTTTCATCGCCTGCATACTTACCTGATTTTTATTGCAAATCTTTCAGTGCTAGATATTAAATATACATTTAAGAAGCTTAACAAAAAATGAAACTGAAGGAAACATTCAAATCTTATATGTTGTTCTCTGACCTAGTGGATTTAGATATGGGAACCAAAGTGAACTTTACACTTACAAACGAGGCTTCCTGCTGTTGTGACAGGTGCTCTATCTAGACAGAATCCTAGAACCAATAACTGCTGCTACAGTAATCATTCAAAGGTGAATGTTTAAAAAGGAAAACAACTTTATGAACTAAAGTATACTTACTTGGCCATAAAAGGCAACTCTGAAGAAAGTGCCTAAAAGTCTTTTCTTTGTGTGCATAACCTCCAAAATTTTTGTGTAAGCTCCATGAAGAGTTCTATAAACTTGAGTAAGTTTCTGAAAAATGAGAATAAACGAAACAGCTTTGTCTTCTGGTTAGTTAGTAAATGTCTAAGATAAATGCACAGGAAAAAAAAAAAGCAACACTATTTCCTTTGCAAAACGGTTTTGGTGGGGTCATTCACACTCCCCTCCCCCATGGTCATTATTAGACAAAACTCCTTAACAACTTTAGGTCATAGGGTAGAGCTTAAAATGGTCAAATAACACTGTATTTCTAAATATCATGTTTCATTTCATTCATATCTCAATGGTAGTGTATAATTTAAAAATACTGTGTTATTGACTACTTTTTTCTTATGTCTGAATTATTTTAACTGAAAGATAAGCAAAATGCTTTGCTTGAGCTCTTAGGTGGAGAGATGAGAATAAACAATCCATGCGAACAATTTTGGAGAAGAAAATGAAATGCAGACAGAAAAATAATAGTATAAGCCTGAGGGTGGATTCCTTTTATACAAGTTCACAGACATTTTCAAAGAATATATTCTTCTACACGTCCAGAAAAAGGGAGCACGCTGTGCTAAGAACATTATCAAGAATGTGAAAAGACAACCTACAGAACAGGAGAAAATATTTGTAAACCACAGATAAGTTTTCATATCCAGAAAATATAAAGAACTCCCACAATTCAACAACAAAAAGACAAAAACCTAATTTAAAAGTGAGCAAAGGACTTGAATAGATATTTCTCCAAAGAATATATATAAACGGCCAACAAGGACATGAAAAGATGTTCAAAATCACTGGTCATTAGGAAATACAAATCAAAACCACAATGTGACCCCACTTCACAGCCACTAGGATGGCTGTAATAAGAAACCAAAAACAAGTGTTGATCAGGATGTGGAATGTGTACCCTGCTGGTGGGAGTGTAAAAGGGAAAACAATCTGGTGGTTACTCAAAAGTTATAAATGGAGTTACCCTATGACCCTGCAATTCCCCTCTTAGGTATATATCCAAGATAAATGAAAACACACCCAGGGCTTCCCTGGTGGCGTAGTGGTTAAGAATCCACCTGCCAATGCGGAGGACACGGGTTCGTGCCCTGGTCTGGGAAGATCCCACATGCCGCGGAGCAACTAAGCCCCTGTGCCACAACTACTGAGCCTGCGCTCTAGAGCCCGCGAGCCACAACTACTGAGCCCACGTGCCACAACTACTGAAGCCCGCAGGCATGGAGCCCATGTTCCACAACAAGAGAAGCCACCGCAGTGAGTAACCCGCGCACCGCAACGAAGAGTAGCCCCCGCTCGCCGCAACTAGAGAAAGCCCGCATGCAGCAACAAAGACCCAATGCAGCCAAAAAATAAATAAATAAAATAAATTTAGATATAAAAAAAGAAAACATACCCATACAGAAACTTATACTAACTCTTTACAACAGCACTATTCATGATAGCCAAAATGTGGAAACAACCCAAATGGATAAACAAATTGTGGTATATCCATACCATGAAATATCGTTCAGCCATAAAAAGGAATGAAGTTCTGATACATGCTACAACCTGGATGAATCTCTAAATATTACGCTAAGTGAAAGAAGCCAGAAACAAAAGGTCACATGTTGTATTAATTTGTTTTTATGACACATCCAGAACAGGCAAATCCATAGACGGAAGGCAGGTTAGTGGTTTCCAGAGGGTGGGGCATAGGGTAGAGAGTGATTACTAAAGGATATGGAGTCTTTTTCTGCGGTGATAAAAATATTTTGAAACTAGAGAGAGGTGGTGAGAGCGTAACGTTAAGAACGCACTAAATGCCACTGAATTGCACACCAGAATATGGTCAATTGTATGTTAGCGAATTTCACTTCAGTAAACAAAGGGGACCACAGAAGCAGACATTCTTTGTCTAAAATTCTTCCTATATTATTTTCTGCAGTTGAGCTCAATTTGAGGGAAGTTCTCCTTACCTTTATGGCTGCCACCTCTGACACTTTTCAGCCCATCCCGTAAAGATACACTGAAAAATTACTTCATGTCATGCAGAACACTAAGGGATCTATACAGACCCTTGCACCCCTACAAGGGAATAGGAGTAGTTCCCCTATAGAACATGTTGCTTCCTTTAATGTGTAGGGAAGATCTATTTTTCTTTTTTCCCTATTAGTCAATTGAGTAGCAAAATGTTCCCTGGGTTTCTAATAACCTGATCTTCAACCTAAGAGTAAGAGAGTGGGTATTTTGAAACGTTTACAAAGGTTCTTAGGATGTAATGCTTTGAAAGAAAGCTCAATGCCAATTCTTGTCGTGTCTCATAGGCTATTCTTTGTCATCTGTATGACTTAGATTTAATTATTTAACTCTTGCTTTTTAATATAATCACTTGAACTCCGCTATGATTTTTCAGGCATGCCCCATACACACCAAAAGCACAGCAAAGAGAGAAAGACCCAGAACCTAGGAAGAAAAGGTGAGTTTGATCAGAGCCAGTTTGGAACAGAGATTAGAACACTACACAGATGATATTAAATGTATGTTTTCTCTCTTGGAAACTTCTTCAACAATGAAAGACTACTTGCTATATTTAAGGATAAACTGCTTTGCTTCAAAAAAAAAAATGGCTTGAATCCTAAATCATCCCTTCCCAGCATAGTAAGGGTATAAAATTATGATATGGACTTGGAGACTTGAATATAAAAAATTCCTGGGCTTCCCTGGTGGCGCAGTGGTTGAGAGTCCGCCTGCCGATGC
This sequence comes from Pseudorca crassidens, assembly GCF_039906515.1. Classification (NCBI taxonomy): domain Eukaryota; kingdom Metazoa; phylum Chordata; class Mammalia; order Artiodactyla; family Delphinidae; genus Pseudorca; species Pseudorca crassidens. The sequence continues at coordinate 30,661,743 of NC_090317.1, forward strand.
AGGGGACGCGGGTTCGTGCCCCGGTCCGGGAAGATCCCGCATGCCGCGGAGCAGCTGGGCCCGTGAGCCATGGCCGCTGAGCCTGTGCGTGCGGAGCCTGTGCTCCGCAACAAGAGAGGCCACAACAGTGAGAGGCCCGCGTACCGCAAAAAAAAAAAAAAAAAAATCCTGTTCAGTGCTGGTGGCAACAGCTGCTCATTATACTACTATTCTTTATTAACTACCCTTTATCCACAGCTTTATCTGGCAGACTAAATTGGAAAAACTCCTCACAATAGGGTTATTACTATTACTATTATCTCCCCTACTGTCATCTGCCAGCACCTTTAGTCTCACCGTCAAATTGCAAAGAATAGAATCATGCCTATCACTCTTCCTGGGCTACATGGAAATCCAACAGCTTTTTTTAGTGAAGGTTTAGTGAAGACAACATTGATTGTTTTCTGCCATGAGTGGAGGAGGAGAGATTGCTAGATAAAAATGTTTTGCGAACCACTGGTATAATGTAAATTTCAATTTATATCAAATGTTTGGTCTTTAATTTCATTTGGAAAATTTATGTGAATATGAGGTAGGATTGTAATTTTAGGGCCTCCTAGCATTTTTTAAGGATAGTAACTTAAGACCAAAATAAAACATATAGGCCAATGATGCAAATGTTTAAATTACCTACCTCGAATTCTCGACGTTTCTCATAAATTGGAATGATCAACTTGGAAATTTCAGAAATTACTTCATAACGTTCTGCTTTCCATAAGCCATCCACACATTGTTCTAGCAACTCCAGCAAAACTTCCTGCATTGAGAGAAAAATGCAATCAGGAATTTGAGATAGTTTTAGAGCTCTGGGCAAATATATTTTGAACCATTTCAAGTTAATAGAGAATAGAATGTACTAAAGTTAATGAAATGCACAGAAGGAGTATAGTTGTGTGACTATATTTTTCTAAATCACATACTTGAAGGATTTGAAACTGAAACCATTCTTAAAAGTATGAAATTAATATTGACAATAGTAAACTACTATTTACTTTGTTTATCACATAATAAAGATGTTAACTGTACTTACAAATGGTAACACACTGAGAAGAAGTATTTTTAAAAGGGGATACATTGTTCCAAACTGAGGATGTTTAAATGTCTAACAGTCTATAAATGTCCACTAAGTCTATAAATGTCCATTATTTTTCCTTTATATTGAAATTATATTTAAACACAATTAATAGAGTCTTAAGATAATTTGGCAGTTTTCAAGCTGTTGCATCAGTGACAAAGGTGTTTATTAAAATGATGTGATTTTGGTCAACAGTGCTTCCTTCCTCACTGTTGGTTCTAAAATGAGTGGGAATGACAGTATAATACCACCTCAAGATAGAGATCTCTGACCTTGCTATAATAACAGCCGCTATAAAACAACCATCGTGTCATGTTCTCAACAATAAAAAGATGAAGCCAATTACTCATGCTATCCGTAAGTCTTAACAGTTTGTTTCTATCTTAAAGAGATGAACTTCAGACCTATAAAACTGACTGCTAAAACGGCTCTTCCTGTATGTCCTCTAGACAATTTTGAATTCCTCTTCTTCCTAAACTAGCTCTTTCACTTGTGTTTCCTACCTAGCCAGGGGTCACACCCTATAAACTCTTAGCTAGAAAACTAAGGGCAGTTTTGACTTTACCCTTTGTTATGGGTTGAACTGTGCCCCTCAAAAAGATAAGTTGAAGCCCTAACTCCCAGTACCTCAGAATGTGACCTTATTTGGAAATAGGGTCATTGCAGATATGATTAGTGGAGGTGAAGTCATACTGGAGTAGGGTGAGCCCTTACTCCAATATGACAGAGATATGCAGGGAGAACACCATGTGACTACAGAGGCAGAGACTGGAGTAACGGAGCCACGAGCCAGGGAACGCCAAAGATCGACAGCTACCGCCAGAAGCTAGGAAGAGGCAAGGAAGGCTTCTACCCAGAGTCTCAGAGGGAACATGGCCCTGCTGACACCTTGATTTCAGACTTCTGGACTCTAGAACTGTGAGACAATAAAATTCTGTTGTTTTAAACCATCCAGTTTCTGTACCTTGTTATGGCAACCCTAGGAAACTAATACACTCTCTTTCTTTACTTATCCTCTAATCAGTCCATCACCAAGTTCTGCCAGTTTTACTTCCTAAATATTTCTCAAGTCTGACCCTTCTTCTCCATTTCTGCTCTCATTGCTAAGGTTCAAGACCTCATTATTGTTTTCTAACTGATCTTCCAGCCTTGGCACTTTCAAATCTATCCTCCACAAATCTGCCATAGGGCTCTGATTAAAATGCAAACCAGACCACATCCTTCTTCCCTTCTTAAAATCTCATGATGGCTCCCATCATTCGCAGAACTAAGGACAAGCTCTTTCATTTGGCACACAAGCCTTGCAGTGATCTGGCTGATACTTTTATAATATCATCATGCATCATGCTCAGCCTGGTACTTGATGCTTAAACAACGATGAGCTACTGGTAGTTCCTCTGAAGCACCATGGTGTTGCCTTAACTTTGTGCCTTTGTCCATTCTGTACCCTCTTGTCCTTTAATCCCTTTCACTTAGTTAACCCTTTAAGAAAGCTTAGGTATCACCTCTGCCAGGATTCTTCTCCTGATTAACAAAGAGTAGCAAGACACAAGACACCTTTTTTTCTTACTCTGATAATTCATTGGGTGGACATTTATCACTATACTTGTCTGTTATCTATGTATCTGACTTTCCAAATAGGCTGTGACTCTTCAAGAGTAGGGACAATGTATTATATTGGTTTCTTCAGTCACTAGTATGGCGGCAGTACATAGTAGATGTTCATTAAACGCTGCTACTTGAAAAAATAATCTATATATTAACATTTAATAGCCAAATTAAAATTTCTATCAACAGTGGGAAGGAGGAACTTTGGGGGAGTTAAAAATCTATTACAAACTAGTAATGTTTGTCCCAGGGATGTAAAGTCGGTTTACAATTAGGAATAAATCCAGTGTAAACAGAATGAACCATGTAAACGGAACAAAAGAGAAAAATGTGATCTCAAGCAATAGATGCAGAAAAAGCATTTGAAAAAACTCAACACCACTTCATGATGTTAGAAAAGAATCCCCAGGAAACAGGGAATAGAAGAGACCTTTCTCAATCTGATAAAGAGCATCTACTAAAACCCCAAAACCTATAGGCTGAACACTCTTCTCCTAAATTTGGGAACAAGTCAAGAATGTCTGCTCTTACCACTTCTATTCAACGTTATGCTGAAGGTCCTAGCCAGTGTAATAAGGCGAGACAGAGACAGAGACAGAGACAGAGAGAGAGAGAGAGCGAGAGCACAGAGATTTGCAAATGTAAAACTGTCTTTCTGTGCAGATGACATGATTGTGTATGTAGAAAACCCTAAGGAATATACAAACTACTAAAACTAAAAAGCAGATTTAGCAAGGTTACAGATTATAAGATCAACACACAAAATCACTGTATTTCTATATACTAGCAACAACAAATTGAAAACTAAGATTAAAAAATCAAGCAATACTATTTCCAGTAGCATCAGAACATCCATTATCTAACAATATATACCCAGGAAAAGACTTCTACCCTGAAAAATCACAAAATATTGCTGGGAGAAATTAAAGACAAACTAAATAAGACCTGACTGAAAGACTCAGTATTGTTAAGCTCTCCATTCTCCATATAGTGATATGTAAATGTCACAAAATCTCTACAAAGCTTCCAGCAGGCTATTTTGAGGAAACAGAAAAAATGATTCGAAATTCTGCATGGAAATTCAAAGGATACAGAAGAGCCAAAATGACTTTGAAAAAGAATACAGTTGGAGGGCTAACACTACCCGATTCCAAGACTTATAAAGTTATAGTAATCAAGACAGTGTGATATTGGTATCAAGATGGACAAATAGATCAGTGGAACAAAACAGAGTCTAGAAATAGACCACAGACATATAAAGAACTGAAATTTGACTAAGGCGCCAAAGCAATTCAGTGGGGGTAAAAGTTTTATTTTTCCCCAAATGGTGTGGACCATGTAAAATAACTGTTTAGAAAAAAATGAACCTTGGGACTTCCCTGGTGGCTCAGTGGTTAAGAATCCGCCAGCCAATGCAGGGGACACGGGTTCGATCCCTGGTCCGGGAAGATCCCACATGCCGCGGAGCAACTAAGCCCGTGTGCCACAACTACTGAAGCCCACGTGCCTAGAGCCCATGCTCCGCAACAAGAGAAGCCACCGCAGTGAGAAGCCTGCACACTCCAACGAAGAGTAGTCCCCGCTCGCTGCAACCTAGAGAAAGCCAGCGCGCAGCAACAAAGACCCAACACAGCCAAAAATAAATTAATTAATTTAAGAAAAAAGAAAAAAATGAACCTTGACCTCTATCTCATTCCATGCTCAAAAATGAATTCTAGATAGATTATCAGCCTAAACATAGAACTCAGAAACAAAGTTTATAGAAGAAAATATAAGGCAGTATCTTCAGTCTTGAGGTAAGCAAAGATTTCTCAGACCAAACACACAACGCAAAAACAAACGATCAAAAAAACGGTAAATTGAACTTCATCAAAACCGAAACTTTCTGCTCAATAAAAGACTCAATTAAGAAAATAAATAAAGACTGGTAAATAAATCTGCAGCAAATATATTTGACAATGGACTTATATCCAGAATATAGAAAGAACTCCCCTAAGTCAACAACAACAACAAAAATAATGCAATTTCTAAAAATGGGCAAAAGACTTGAACAAACATTCCACAAAAGAAGATATATGAAAGACAAAGGAGCACATAAAAAGTGCTCAACACCATTAGTCATTAGGGAAATACAAGTGCAAAACACAGTGAGGTACCAATTCATGTCTAACAGAATGGTAAAAATATAAAAAAAGATTAGCAACATCAAATGCTGGTGAGGAAGTGAAGCAGCTGAAACTCTTATTCATTGCTGGCAGGAATATAAAATGGTCCAACCACTTTGAAAAACTCTGGGTATTTTTTATGAAGTTAAATATGTAACTTCCCCAGGATCCAGCAGTTTCACTCCTAGGTATTTACCTAAGAAAAATGAAAGCATATGTCCACAAAAGGTCATAGATAAGAATGCTTAAAGCAGCCTTATATTCATAACAATCCCAAACTGGAAACAATCTAAAATCCATCAGCAGGAGAATGGATTTAAAAATCTTACATTGATATAATGGAATATTTAGCAATGAAAAAGAACTTCTGATATACTCAGCAATATGGGTGTATCTCAAAAACATTATGTTAAGCGAAAGTAGGCAGATACAGAAGGGTACATACTGAATGATTCCATTTTATGACACCAAAATATGGCAAAACTAATCTATAATGATAGAAATCAGAGAGTGGGGGTGGGGAGACTAACTGGAAATGGGCACAATGGAACTTTCTGGGGGAATGGACACGTTCTCTTTCTTGTTTCTGGTGGTAATTTATATGGGTGTGTACAACTGTGGAAATTCATCAAGCTGTCCACTTAAGATGTGTGAATTTTACTGTATGCTAATTATATCTTTAAAAACGATTGCAAATCAGAAGTCAGAAATGCAGTTTTCAAAACCAATTAAAGTATTATTGGTTTAACTAACCTATTTAAATAAGGCACTAAATGAACAACAATTTGTATTTTTCGTTTCAATAAAACTTGTAAATCGGTGGCGGTTATTTTCCATTGGCTAGAGCACGAGGAAGAAGCCCTATTACATAAACTGAAACATAAAATGGCACTACGGAGAACGTGATTCTATCTGTATACATCAAATGAAAAGCATGTATAAATTATTACTGTAGAACACAAGAGTTCCAACAAATGTGTTTACATAAAAAACTGATTACAGTTCTTGACTAATAAGAAATATGACCGCTCTCCTTGAGAGTATAAAAAAGGGTCAGGTGCAAGGCCATTTTTATGACTAAGTTGAAGCTGCTGTTTGGAAAAAAGGATGTAACTTCAGTTGTGTTAAAACATTTATCTCCCACAAACTCCCGTGAATCTTTCTGCTGCTAGCCCGCACAAACTGGGGGTCTTAGATGAAAATCACTGAAGTCTAACTAAAAACCCAAAAAGTGAATTAACTTACCCAAGGCTTCACAGTCAAGCAATGAACTGGGATTAAAATTCAAGTATCTCGATTCTCTGTTATGATTAATTAATTCCACAAGGATGTTTTAAGTATCTACTCTTCTAGGTTCTGGAGGTAAAAGGAAACCTTACTATCAAGTTGGTCAGTGATAAAGTCTGACATTTATGTAGCACCTAAGGACTTATAAAGAGCCTTCACATTTGTTGTGAAGTGACCAGGATAGTATTATCACCTTTATTTTATTGATGAGGAGAGAGACCCATATAGAAGTAGCAGGTAAAGCTTCTAGGCATATATCATTTTAGCTAAACGAACTAGAGCTACCTTGAGATTGCTTATATTTTCTAAAACACAGGACTTCCCTGGTGGCACAGTGGTTAAGAATCCACCTGCCAATGCAGGGGACACGGGTTCGAGCCCTGGTCCGGGAAGATCCCACATAACGCAGAGCAACTAAGCCCGTGCGCCACAACTACTGAGCCTGCGCTCTAGAGCCCGCGAGCCACAACTACTGAGCCTGCGTGCCACGACTACTGAAGCTTGCACGCCTAGAGCCCGTGCTCTGCAACAAGAGAAGCCGCTGCAATGAGAAGCCTGCACACTCCAAGGAAGAGTAGCCCCCACTTGCTGCAACTAGAGAAACCCCACACGCAGCAAAGAAGACCCAAAGCAGCCAAAAATAAATAAATTTTAAAAATTAAAATATTTTAAAAAACAAATCATAAAGTATAAAACATGTCTCTGCCACTTTAACCTGGCTGCTTCTTATGTTTCTTAATATAATGTTAAAAAAATTTATTTCTGTGGGGTTGCAACCCCTTAAATCTCTCCACTTTTGTTGTTTCTTTCTTTCTTTGGTCTTCACATTCCTTAATTGTAAACATCAATGTGCTTCAGTCCTTGGTTCTCTGGTCTTCGCTTGCTGTATTATCTCCCATCGTCAGTGTGCTTTGGTTCTCACACAGCTACGACTTCCAGATGTGGCTCTCCAACCCTGATCTCTCTCTTTAGATTCAGTTCTGAATTTCTAATGGCCTGATGTTATTTCCATTTCAATAACCTTCTACTCCAAATTCAACACCCATCAAAAACTGATTTCATCATCTTCCCTGTAAAATCATCCATCCATCATTTTTCTATAATATCCAAACCTGAAATCTTAGCACTACCTTTGACTCTTCTCCCCCAGCCAGCAAGTCTTCCTCTTTTCTTCACAGTGTTTCCTGAACCTGTCACTACCTGGGTTTAGACCTGGCTGCTTCACATCTGGACTCTTAGGGCAGCCCGCCCTCCAGATTCTGCCTCCAGCCCCTATCCATCTACCTCTAATACATTTCCCACATAACCGCCAAATTAACCTTTCCTCTTCCTTGCTTTCATCTTGTCACTATCCTGCTCAAAAACCTTTGACAGCAACTCAACATTCTAATCAATGAAGTCCAGACATTCAAAGTTTCCCAAAACCTGACCTCAACTACTACTCTTCTCTATGTGAACCCAATGGCTTAGCCAAAATGATCCATTCACTGTGCCCCCAAACATACCTTATACTTTCCCACCTCTTAACTTTTGTCCCCGTTATCCTCCCTCTGCTAAAATGCCTTCAGGGTGTCTTCACGCTTCAAACCTCTCTCTAAGCCTAACTGTCCTCTGTTCTACCTCAGCTCAAAGGCATCTCTCACCTTCAACTCTGCATGGAACATACTGTCTGTATTACTCAAATGGCACTGTCTTGCTTTTCTCCATTTCGAGCAGGTGTATTATCTCTTTAGGTAGACGTAAGGTCAGGGATCAGCCATATCTAATTATTTTATAGCTTCTGTATCACCAAGTCCAAAGCCTTGCTCATAAGTCAGTGCTCAACAAATATTTGTTGAGTGATTGACAACCGAAGCTGTTTGCTACCCATATGAAGCTTGGAGCAGAAATTTTCCATCTTTAAAATGCTTGTAAGCATCCTCTCCTTAGCTGTTACATCGTTAGCTATATTTTTTACGGAGATTTCTCCAAAGTATGTTGACGGTGATCTGGTTACTGGGAAGGTGATCTGAGGAAGATACATGGTACATTTCTAAAACCAGACAATAAGAACAGTTCCAGAGATAGGGCTCCACATTCCACACAGGGACATCTTTTCCCTGGGCAGTTTTAATGCTTACAGTTCATCAACCCTTCGTTACCTTCCAAATTAAGTTAGCTGTCATAATTTTTTTTTAGCTGTAATAATTTTTTAATGTAAATAAATTTTAAGAAGTTAAATTTATATAACTGGCAAGGCAGGCCTTGGAGTCTTACTTCACTATAATGGACGTCCATCATTCCAGCATCTTCTTTCATTGCTCCTTCTTCATCTATATTGGGAGTAATTTTCTTGAAGGCTGAACATCCACTAGGGAATAACTCTGTGTGAATAAAAACCAGTGAAGTAAATTTATTTTTAAAAAGTGTTTTGTAAATAACAGATAGCCTTACAGGGATTAGTTACCCTTAAAAACAAACACATATTTTTGTGAGGATCAAAGTCATACGTGCAATTTTCAGTTACAAAAAAAGAATTTTACAAATTATTTCTACCTACTATACATCCTACCAGTCTTTTTACCAAATGGTGAGCTCAAGTTACTTACAAATAAGTTTCATTCTCTGACTATGCATCATCTTCAATGGCTACTACAGTAAATGTTTTCCTAATGTGATCTAAAAATTGTTATTAACACTTTGATCCTGTGTACGTTTATGGTCTGTCACCTAAACAAAGAGAGCATGTACTTTTCAGGTAAACATCGAATGAGCTTTTGTAGTCATCTCTAGCTCCTCACTTCACTGGAGAATTGGAAAAGTGGGTTGTTAGCCTAGCCTAGGACTTGTAAAGAGAGGCAAGAAATAAAACAGATGCCGGGGACGAAGCATCCTTAGAGAAACAGGATGGGGCGCTGGGAGAACCAGAGCTTTTGGAGTTAGATAGACCCAGCTCGATCATTAATTGTGTGATTTCAGACATGTTTATCTCTCTAGGACTGTAAAAAGTTCCATCATCTGTAAAATAGAAACAGCAGCTACCTTATAAGAATTCAATGAAATGTAAAGTGTTTAGAACAGAACCTAACATATAACAAGTGTGCAATGAATTATTAGTACCAAACAAAGCTACCAATAAATAAACTAGCTTTCTCAAGATACAATAATTGCTAGCAGCTCGTATAGTAAGTGACTGCAGCTGGACCTCTGGGAAGTAGGAAGTGAGCTCAAGCTGAGAACAGCTGCTGTAGGATTGTGGACCAAATTGTTACTGTCAAGCAAGAGTATGGGTATAGAAGGCCACGTGGTTGCCCTGCAGACTCTGGACATAGGAACATGTCCAAACACTACTGCTCTGGCTGCATTTACCCCTAAGGGCGCTGTCATTTTATAGTTAAGGAAATTTTGGCTTCCTTATAACTGAATCTCCTAGGCAGTGGAAAATGGCTGGTCACAAAGGGGACAGCTTTTGCAATCTATTGTTCTACAACATCTCTAATAGTGATGCTCAGAAATGATGACCTACTCACGACTAAATATTTGGTAAGCTTCCTGGTGTTAGAGGTTGGGGAAGGAAGAAGGAAGGTTTAGGAAAGCCAAACCTCACATTGAGGAGATGTCTCAGCATTCTGATGGAAAAAAGGGTCATGTATCACGGCTTGGATTTTGACAACTCTTCTCGTCTAAGTGAATGCTAACTAGACATACATCTTCTGGTAAGACGCTTGATAGAAAATGAGGTATCAAGTCAGCATCACACTTCTATGAGACAGAGAGATGGGATTCTGGTAAGGGAAGATGGGGTTATTCTGAAGCACTTTTTCAAAAATGGAGAAACCCATAGGGAGTAGTCAGTGGATTTCTGTTAGAGAAAAAGGAGAGGCAGAAATGAAAATAAGATCTACTTTGACCCAATGGACTTTAGGACCATTTTTGTTCCAAGAAATTAGGTAATAAAAGGCACTGAAGATAGAGCATGGCATGTTTCATTTCTGAGGATAAGCATGCCTAAAATGGTCTGTTATATAGACTGCTAGGGGAATTCTATTCAAAGGGCTGGATCACAACACGATAAGGAGAATGTAAATCAATTCATCAGTTCCTTCTTCAACAGTCTTTCTATAAAAAAACAAATTCAGCTGAACTAACCATCATGCTCAGTGCCGTAAGTTGATTTATATTTGGGTTAATATTCCTTATCTTGTCGTGGACCAGTAAGAAACCATTCTCAGACTGGCAGTTGCGTCCATGGGGCACTCTGAGTAGCAGTGCATTAGGAGAACTTTTTGAAATTTAGGAGAAAATGTCCCACTTGATTACCTCTATGAAGTCAAGAGCTAGGCAGTTAAGGAAGAGGGCCCCAAAACTTGACTGAAGAGATAGTGTGGTCCTTAACAAAGAAAAGGGTCAATCCCTGAAGGCCTCTGGCAGCTAGGTCCACGACTGGGGGAAAAATCCTGTCTACGCTGAGGATATTATTACTTTAAGTGATTCCCAAATCTAGGGTTTCTCTAGTAGGCCGTGATTTAGGGGAGGACAAAAGGGGCACACTCCTATGCCTGAGATCAGATGAGACTACAGCATCTTGGGAAAGAGTCTTCCAGGGTGTACCTTAAGTAGAAGGAGGGTAAATTATGGGTCTTCTTTTGGACTTCGCTGTGTGTATCATCTGGTGTAAAGACCACTATTATGGATTTTCAGCGTCAGAGTCCACTATTCTTGCTAAGTGTATTACCTTGAGTCCTATGCCTGATGACGTTATCTCTAGCTAGAAAAGCCTATATATCCCCTTGTTTGCTTAAGTTATCAACACCCACCAAACTATCCAATGATAAGAGGACTCTCTTGTTTGTTAGGGTCTTTAAAATGCTTAGGGAAAATTCTGATTCCCTTTAGTCTTGTTTCGGATGAAACAAGTTGCTGAATCTAGGCCAGTGTATATGTCCCAACAGAGGGAGGCACGTGTGTGAGGGCTCTCCCGTAGCCCTCTGTAGCACAACATGGTCTTGGAGGCTCTGCTTGGAATGTTTCTGGTATGTGACCTGGATTCCTGATTTTGCCCTTCATAGCTGTAGCTTCTGTATTCCTGATTGCTGTCCAAGGGAAAGCAAGATGCAAACTGTCCAAGTAGAGACCACTACACCTCGAAAACAAATTCTCCCATGAAAAAAGCAGGGAGGAGTTTCGACGATGGGAAAGCAGTTCAACCCTTGATAAAATAAGACTGCTGGTCAGAAGAGGGATAGGAGGTAAAAGCGGAGGGCAAAAAGGGAAAAAGCTGTGATTGGGAAGGAAGTGGGTAAAGAAAAAGCTTTGCAGAACTTAAGCTATCAGAACCTGGGTATAAAGACTTGGCGAAGGGAACATTATCCTATAAGGCATGAAAAGAACAGACTCTATGGGAAATGAAATTCCTCTTCCCGGGGTGCTGGAGGAGCTCTACAGGCCTGAAGCTTTGCTGAACCTCGGATGCTATGTGGTGGTGTAAGAATGCAGACTTGATTCTTGTCTTCCCTGGGGGAAAACAGTTGCGCGCTCTCTCAGGAAGAGAAGAGGAAGAGGTACCTAAGTCTAGGCTCCAGAGAATGAGATCTAGAACATTTTGAGGTTTTCAGACAAAATAAAAATAAGGAAATTTAGATCTGTTCCTTATTACATATTTTTGGGAGTGGGAGTAACTAACACCTAGTATCACCACTTAGAGATAACTTAGGGAAAGGGAAGAGAATGATGACCCTTAAGATCTCTGGTACAAAGAGCAGGAACTCTGGCTGCCTGAAAGACGTCTGAGGGTGGCGGTGGGACAGGGAGAACTGCACACCTCCTCTCCCTTTCCCTTTCAGTTCAGGGCCTGAAAAATGAAAAAAAGGATCTAGAAATGGGCCCTCACTGGTGTTCTGTGGTCACCTCTGGAGGCCAGGGGCCCATTTCCTTGCTCGCTTAGGCAACCACCCAATGAGACAAACTATTTTTTTTTCTTAAAAACTCTAAACAGGAAATCATGTGTCTCCAATGCATCAGCTATAGCATTTCATTCCATCCTGATGAAAAAAAAGCTTTATAATGACTTCAAGAGAAATGGCACAGGACTTTGAGAAAACAGAAAAATTCTGGCAATCGATACGTCAAAGATTTTGTCTTCATTAGCAAGGACACTTGATAGAAAACACAGGGCTCTACAACTGCTCAATTATTTTTGTTAAATAAGTGTGTCTTAAGTATAAATAAAACTTTTTTCTTCAGTCCTGCACTCAAACGTACTTCTATTTACTCTGTGAATATCCAGGTCTTATCTAGATCATGGATTTCTCAGACTGAATGACAGGTTAACAGATTAAGTTTTTAACTTCTGTTTTAACATCAGTGGTCCACCTGGGTATAACTATCACAGCTGAATCAGCTAATTAGCAAAATCAGGTGTTTTCGATCATTGGCACGATTGAAGCTAAGGGGGGAAGTCCTGAGGATTTTACTACTGCCACCATTTTAGAATACGATTTTCTAGTTTGAGTAGAATTTTCCAGGCTTAAAAATAGATGGCACCTATAAATAAATATGTAAACCTCTCCTATATTTAACATTATTATTATTATTTTTTTTTGCGGTACGCGGGCCTCTCACTGTTGTGGCCTCTCCCGTCGCAGAGCACAGGTTCCAGACGCGCAGGCTCAGCGGCCATGGCTCACGGGCCCAGCCGCTCCGCGGCACATGGGATCTTCCCGGACCGGGGCACGAACCCGCGTCCCCTGCATCGGCAGGCGGACTCCCAACTACTGCGCCACCAGGGAAGCCCTTTAACATTATTTTTTGTTTAAAATGCAAAACATCATTTTTTTCCTACTCAGAGAAGGGCTCTTTGATTTCTGTGAAGGATAAATTCTAAAAAAAACCTTGAAGGTATTATGAAATAAATGCTTAAATGACTAGTTAAAAGCACTGTTTCCACTTGTTGAAACATGTCACATTGTTTGATGTTCAGGCTAGCTGCCTCAAGCTAATGTCCAAAAAAAAACCCACAGCAATATTTAAGTTGCTATTTTCTCCAATACTATAGTTATAATTCTAAAGCTTAAGAACTGATAATGGAGATTAATAATTCTTGATTTTTGCTTAGTTTTAAGGTCTCTGCACTTGTGAAAAAAATTCTAAGGAAGTACTTTAATACATTTAACTATTTTCAATATATAAAGGGTTTATACTCAGTAGACAAAAAACTCTTATTTCAGATTTCTACTACTGAAAAAGATGAGATTATATTAACCTGATATACCTGAAAGACACACCTAAAACTTTATTTAGTACCATGTTTAGGGCTCTCATATTTGTTAGTTTTTTGCAACTGCAGGTGTGCAATTTCAATATGTGTTTTTACTGCAATTTCTCAGGCATACCGGTGATGTAGGAAAAAAACCCTCAAACAAGGCCTTCTTCTGATAATTAATCCCATTCTCCATGTTGAAACCACTATGTACTAAAAAGAGAATACTAGAGTATACCAATTTCAAAATATGGATTGTTCAAAAGAAATTCAGTATCAAACAGAAAGTGTTAAATTTAAAATGAATCTACATTTTAGTCATGCTATCTGGGAAGAAAGATACATAGTTAACTGTAGGAATTCTGGAATTAAAAAACAAAACAAAACATGGTAGTGTTCTCAGAGCCAAAACCGCAGCGATGTGACTCCCACAAGATGGTTTCATTCTGCCCAAATGTCATTCATTTGACTGCATTCAAGGAAATAGCTTGGCAATTGTGATAGATAGCGGGAGATTTCTTTGCAATGTCCATTGCCAATCAATTTTTAAACCTAACTCAACTGTTTTACTATTTAAGTACAACAGTCAACAATACTAATTTTGGAAAGGGACGCTTTCAGGAAGATTCCTGAATTAGACTTGCTGGATCCTGAGCCCTTCAAGACCATGGCTCCTTTTTGTGGCCCCCTTCCACCCCTGCAACCAGCCCCAGCTCTATTGAGACATAATTGATATCCCACACTGCGTAAGTTTAAGGTGTATTTGCTGATTCGATACATGTATATATTGTGAAATGATTACCACAGTAGTGTTTATCACCACACATAATTACCATTTTGGGGGGAGTGAGAACATTTCAGATCTATACTCTTAGCAACTTTCAAGTATATACCACAGTACTGTTAACTATAATCACTATGTACATTAGATATCCAGAACTTACTCATCTTTTAAGTGGAAGTTTGTACCCTTTGACCAAAATTACCCCATTTCCGCTACCCCTGGCTACCACCATTCTACTTTCTGTTTCTACAAATTTGGCTTTCTAAGATTCCACGTGTAAGTGAGATCATACACTATTTGTCTTTCTCTGACTTATTTCACTTAACATAATGCCCTCAAGCTCCATCCATTTTGTCACAAGTGGCAGGATTTCCTTCTTTCCATTGATTATATGTGCCATGTCTTCTTTATCCATTCATATGGATACATTTCATATGTTTTCATGTTATTAATAAGCATCCTTTCATTTCAGCTTGAAGAACTTTTTTCAGCATTTCTTGGAAGACAGGTCTAGTGGTGATGGACTCCCTCAGCTTTTGCCTGGGAAAGCCTTCATCTGTCCATTTCTGAAGGACAACTTTGCTGGATGGAGTATTCTTGGTTGGCAGTTGTTGTTGTTTTTCCTTCAGCACTTTGAAAATCTCATCCCACTCTCTCCTGGCCTGTAAGGTTTCTGCTGATAGTATCCCATAGATCACATAGGCTTTCTTCACTCTTTTTCATTTTTCTTCTTTCTCCTCTGACTGGATAATTTCAAAAGTCCGGTCTTCTAATTCAGATTATTTCTTCTGCTTGATCCATTCTGTTGTTAATACTCTCTACTGCGGTTTTTTCACTTCATTCATTGTATTCTTCAGCTCCAGAATATGTTTGGTCCTTTTTTGTGAGATTTCTATCTCTGTTTAACTTCTCATTTTGTTCGTGTATTTTCCTGATTTTGTTGAATTTTCTGTTTTATTGTGGCTCACTGAGCTTCCTTAGAAGAGCTATTTTGAATTCTTTATTAGATAAATTGCAGATCTCCATGTCTTTGAGTTTGGTTACTACGAGATTATTGTGATCCTTTGGTGGTGTCATGTTTCCTTCATTTCTCATGTTCCTTGAAGTCTTCCATTGCTATCTTCACATTTGAAGTAGCAGTCACCTCCAACCAACTTTACTGACTGATTTTAGGAGAGAACAACTTTCTATCTGTCCTGTTGGGGATTCTGAGGCTTTCACAGCCCTGCTATGGATACACCTGCTCCACGGTTCTCGCTCCCTCTTATGACAGAATTCTTAAGCGTGTATGTCTTTTCTCCATCATGCAATACACCAGGCCAGGTGCTAACAGCCTCCCATTTGATCTCCCAAGGGTGATTCTAAAGTTCAAGCTTGTGGTCTCTCCCTGGCCCACCGATTCTGGCTGGTTTTCTGCACATGCTCACTAGCCATCTGCCTTCAGGAGCACGCACAGAGATCCAGCTACAGTATGTGGTTGAGGCGCGTGGAGCACCAGGGGTGCCTGTGGGCCAGCTGGGTGGGATCCACAGGCTAAATGTCTCCAGCAATTTGTTGGTGGGCTTTTTGATGGAGTCTGTGATGCGGTTAGTAGGATCTGTGTCCCTGTAATGCCCTCTAAGTCCGATGGGCTGCGCTCCCAGCCTCTTCCTGCCCCCCACTCATTCAGTTCATGACTCAGTACTCTCGATGGGGCAGGAGAGAAATGGGCCTCTTTGGCAACATCTGCACTGCTGGGAAAGGCAGTACCCACTCACATGCTCTCACTTTTCCCTGCAGAAGAAATCACGGTGAGAAAGTCTCTCTTGGCACTGAGCTGTGCCACCTTGGGGAAAGGGTGACACGAGTGAAATCAAACTGTTCCTCTTATCCTCTCCAGTGTATTCAAACTTGTATAATTTTTGCTCCGACAGCACGCTGGAACTTCTCCACTGGACTTCTGGACTTCCCCCAAGGCTCCCTCATCTGTGGGTGATTATCTAAAGACAGTGTTCTCCAGGGGATCCCGGACTGCAGCTGAGAGGGGCTGGAGGCAGCTCATAGGCCACTGCAGGGTCCACAGACAGGACACAGATCTGTCTGCCTATTACCTGATGCATGGGTGGGTAAAATTCCTCCCAGGTCCCTTGGCATGTGGTGCTGGATCCCACAACTCCCACAAAGGCACTTACGTCCATGTAGGGATGCCAAATTGTTGTTGAGATGGGTATACAAACGAGGGACATCTTATAAGGCCATCTTGCTGATGTGCCAACTCCCTTTTAATACCAAGATATTGTTGCACTAAAGTGGCTGTAGAGATCTAATTTGTGGGCAGTTGTTGGTAAAGTTGAGGCAGATAGGGGAAAATAAGTGGTGTGTATTATCCAGGGCCTCTCATAAGCCCTGAGAATTTCATTTGTGGCAGTCTTCCAGGGAGACGGTCTTGGAGAATAAACACTGGGCATCAGGCCTGGCCCTGTACTATTTAGCTTATTCTTGTACTCTTAATGAAAGCAGAAGACAAATAAACAATCCCGTTTTCTTTTATAACAACTTCTGTTTAACAGTGAATAAGGCTAAAGGTATAAACACATTTTTCAGAGCTCAATCATATCACATTCACAGGTGCAAGCTACAAAGATAAAAATTCTTGTGCTAACTGAAGTCCTCCCCATCTCTAAGAACAGAAATGCCTTACTTTTTCGATGAAGAAACTCTGCAACCAAACCTGCTACATGGACATAACACATTGCTGCCTGAAAAAGGATGACAAAGAAAGAACTGTCAGATTGCGCTCCAGGGTTTTGCAGGGTTGTGTTTAGAACAAAGCCATAAGTAGTCACCTCTGAAAAATCTCCATTTTTTATATGAATCTTTGCCATGCTATCAAGCCAGGTTTTCCTGAGCTCTGGGGTACTTGCATAGGACTTGGCTAAGCTATACTGGAGATCAATTAGCATTTCGGGGTCTTTCTCATGCTCCTTCATTTGAGCAGTGGCCATAAGAACAGTACGGATTCTCTTGGTCAAGTCTTTAACTTCTGTGGGAAAAGCAGTTGCCTAATATCAAAACAAACAAAAAAGACATGTTTATCAATATTACCAGTGCGCTCTAAGCCTAGGCATCCAATCCTGGGAATAACACACAACTTTTACCCCTTGTTAGAGATCTTGGTATTTGGTTCTTGGTTCTTGGCATGTAGCTTGCCTAAAGAGTTTTAAATTAATTCTTTAAAATATATCTCACTAGCTCAGGCTTCAAAAGCAATGAGTTTGAGGGCAGTATATTCATAATACATAAAAGCACGGACTTCGGAGCCAGTCTACCTGGCTTTGAACCCCAGCTCCTCCACCGTGAATTCTACAGCTATGAGTGTAATCTATATTCACTTTTATTGTGTAATTTTAGTTACAACAGTAACTAAAAATTGACAGCTTACTATGCACCAGGCAGTGGCCTAGGTGCTTTACATGTTTTAAATTTTATAACAACCTTATGAATTAAGTACTATTATAATTCATTTTACCAATGGAAAACCGAGCTACACAGCAGTTAAGTAGTTTGGCCAAAGTCTTGCAGTTGGTAAGTGGTAGAGACAGGATTTACACCCAGGCAGTTTGGCTCCAAAGCTAGTGATCTTAGTCACTCTTCCATACCGACAAGCATACTTATCCCATCTACCAACTACCATATACACTAAGGTGAAAACCGTACTGCAAAAATTTCCAATTATGCAAATAAGAGTTTATGAATCACAGAACACTCTGAAGAGTTTAAAGAGATCATTAACTTCTCTCAACGTGTCTGTACCCAAAAACACGAAGTTCGAGTTTCCTCTTTATCTTGGGCACTATTAAGGAAGTCCTATTGCTTCCTATTAACCCCACTGGAGTAATCACAATTATTTGTAGGATTCAGAGAAGATGAGTAAGGGACAGGTACAGGGCTTTGGGAGCCTTTCAATGTGAATATAACCAAATGTGGAGAAAATTATTTTTAAAAGTGCCTTCTTTAAAGATGACTTTTAAAAATAATTATATATGTAAAGTCTCTTCTTATACATTAATAGAGATTCCATTTACTGGGAGAAAGCTATACTTTGTTGTACTAGAGTTTATTGGTAATGACTTCCCTACCAGGATAAAACTAAGTCATTTCAGAAATGAGTCTTGAAAAAGATTTCCTATCAAGGAGGGCTAAAACAGACCCCATTTACTTTGAAAAAGTTGCTAACCCAACTTTTACGTAACATGGAATTAAGGATGGTAAGAACTGGTAAAAATAAACTCTTAGGGTATAAGTAAAAAAGTCCTAAATGACATAAGCTTTTTCTGTGCTCATGGGATTAGTTGAAGCATATACTGATCTCCCGAGGAACCAGCACTGGCTGAAAAGCAAACTTTCCCAGCCTGACAATGGCTGGCGCTACTCAGTGTTTTTTTCAGTTTCAGCAACATTCCTATGGGAATATTTTTTGGTACAAAGATTCGACACATCCCAAACATTAAGTATGCTGTGACTGTGGGCTTTTTTTTTTTTTTCCAGATTTTACACAAATTGTCAAATTATGCTGAAAGATGACTTTTCCCAAGAATGGGGATGATTCCTCAGGGAGGAAAAGTTCTCTACTGGCAAAGGATTCTTCTTCCCTTGTACGCATGCATCACTGAAGATCAGAACCTGCTCTCCATGCAACAAAACAAAAAATGAATTTTCACAATGTTATAGGTTTTAAGCATATAGCTTGGAAAGAGGAATGGTGGTCAGGGTCTTGGGTTTGGCCTCAGCCAGCTGGTGCCTAAGAATGACAGCCTTGGACTTGGATTTGCCAATAAGTATCTCTGGTAAGCCCCAGTTAACAGATGATTCTTTAAACTCAGAAAAGCATCAAATAAGGAATCCCTTCTGTGCCACTCCTTATCTGCTGGCAAAGGATCAGGCAGCTGTTAGCTACTCTAATAAGTGAGGTTTTGTGAAATTTCAAACTCAATGCTTAATTAACCCATCTTATAAATGGTAACAACTGTTAAGAAAGGACCCATTTCTTTTCTGAGCAAGTTTAAAAATCAAGCCCAGAAAAAAATTGGAATCCTATCATAACTATGTATACACAGTATAGCCATTGATCCATCCATTCAAATAATATTGAATATCCACTGTGTACCAGGCAGTGTTCTAGGTGCTAGAGGTGCAGTGGTGTACAAGACAAAGCTTTGACTTGTGAAGCTCACATTCTATAAACTCTACACTATATAAAAATTGTAAATCCAACACACAGTTTAACTTGAGGAGTGTAAGCTTCCCTGACAGTGAACGTAGTTCTAACTTTTTACTTGAAGTGAGAACATACCTTCATAGGTCTGTCACTATTTGCAAAATTACTGATAATGGATAAAGACTCCTGAAATCTCGATCCTCCGCTTAGTGCTACATCAGCTATCAGCTGGCTTACAGCAATGATAATCTGTGGGAAGAAGCAAACACCATTTTTTCAAATGTCTTTTGCACAAATGCTGCTTATTTTCATCATTGTACAAACCTATAAGCACTCATATGAAATTCTTCTTTTGAAGATCCTACATAGTTCCATCAAAATCTATTTTCTTCATACATGAGGGGTTTAAACTCTTCTGTTGAAACAGCAACTTCAGAGGTTCCTAATTACAAATTTTATTGGGACTTTTCTTGGTTAGATGTGAAAAACCTTCCAAACTCATGGCACAGCTAGATCTAAAACTGTTTTCATAATTAGTGAACTAATACAATGGTGGTCAGGTCTCTACTTTCAATATGCCTGCTACGTAGTAGCTATGGCAAAGTTGGGAATAAATGACCTTTTTCTTGATGGTTTCTCATTTCTTTTCACTAGTCTATTTCAGTGTGCTGGACTTCCAACTCCAGCGCCTCAGCTCCCTTCTTTGTTTCTGACTAGGGCCTATCTAGTTTAGATAGCAGTATATGTTATGGCATATACATTACATAATGATAGCAGCATAATATAACATAATGGTGCTTTTTAATTTCTCAGGCTCCTTTGGTTGAATGCTTAAATGATTCAGGCTAAGGTGTTAGTGGCTGGACGCTTTACCCCTGATCTGGAGAAGCAAGATACTGTAGGAGCTGAGTGCAGGCTCTTGAGTGAAACTGCCCTAGATTCAAATCTTGACTTTATCCATTATTCACTGAGTGGGTTTGAGAAAGTTAACTACCCCTCCTGTGCCTCACTTTCCTCATTTGCAATATGGGGATGATAACAATACCTACTTTATAGAGCTGTTATGAGGATTAAAGAGATCATAATCACAATACTACTACTTAACCACTTTATCGACCACTTAGAACCTGGTTCTACGTCTGCACATTTATTAATTCATTTATATTTGAATAAAGGACTTGAGAAAAATTGATGTTTTAACCCAGAAGAATGGACCCTACTGGGGAATTTTCAGATACACCAGAACACTAATTGCAGAAATGTTTTGGGGGAAGATGGTACTCAAGTGACACCTCTATGAAAGCAAATATTAGACACCCTAACATATAATGCTGGCCCTAGTACCCAAAAGTAACTATATAGAAGATTTTTACAGGAAGCATATACTTCTTTCAGATTTTCACATCACTGACGACGTTTCTAAAAAGCTGCTTATGGCTGTTTCCTCATTTATAACCCAGTCTCCAATAAACAATTGCAACGGGCCAGACCAAGGCAGTGAAGACAGAAATATGACCAAGCATTTCCCATATTACGAAGAGGGCTACTGCCAAGAAGTCCCAATTGTTGTTTAATTCAGAGAGTTGTTTCACCAGATAAGCTAAAAAACATGGAGACGCTGAAAAGCTGCCACGTACTCAGTGTCTATTATGTGCCAGGCACCATACACACTTTATTTTTAACCCTCATGATAACCCTGAAAGGTGAAACATACTTGGCCTCATTTTACAGATGAGGCAAAGAGTTAAGACAAATTGAGTATCTTGCCTAGGGTCACATACGTAAGTAAGTAGCCGAGCTATGATTTAAGCCCAGGTAGGTCCAATTCCAAAGTCCATGCTTTCTACTAAACCTTGAGACTTCTCTCATTTTTTTTACTAACTGGGCATGCTGGAACATGAAAAGTACAAGTGCTTTGTTTGTTACTTAATCATCTCGTTTAATCCTCACCACAACCTTACGAGGTAGGTAGGGATATTTACCACTATTTTACATATGAGGCAACTGAGGCACCGAGAGGCTAAGGAAGCCCTTGCTAAGGTCACAGTGTGTGATAGTCCTGGAATCTGGAATCTATGCTCTTAACACCTATGCTGTAGAGTAGTGCTGCCCAACAGAGATATGATCTGAGTCACATGTGTAATCTGAAATTGTCCAGTAGCCACATTAAAAAGTAAAAAGACACAAGTGAAGTTTAATTTATTTTACTTACCCCAATATATCCAGAATATCATTTCAACATACAGTCAATATAAAACAATTGAGATATTTTACTTCTTTGTACTTAGTCTTCAAAAGCCAATGTGTATTCTATATTTACAGGAGATCTGAATTCAGACTAGCTACATTTCAAGTGCTAAATGGCCACCTGTGGCTAATAGCTATTGTACTGGATTGGGTAGCTCTAGATCTTGACATAGAGGCTAAAGATTGAATAGAAGAAAGAAGAGGAGCTTTGGTTTTCACTGACCTGCAGATGTGTCCTCAAAAAGGTTTTCCTTTTGGTATACTCAAAGTTGTTTCTCATCAGAAGATACAAAAGTGCAGAGGCTTCATTCCTGGTTGAGCTAATCTTTGATGTGCAGCACTTTAAAACCTCATAGCAAAATGCAGCACACATGTTTACCCTTCCTTTGAAAAAGGCTGAGGGAAACTGAAGAACAGGAAAAACATAAGTAAGTATCTGAAAACCCAATCATAAAAGCCAATCAACTACCAAGTGCCTACTATATTCTCACCTACAACTATGCTGGGTGCTTTGAGGATACAAAATCAACATAAGGCTAGGGCTCCGCTCTGGAGAACCCAAACTAGTTAAAAACATAAAGACCAGCATGTACTAATGACAGAACGATGCAAGTCAGTATACAAGTCTCTACAAAAATGTGAGGTACTGACTATAAGTGCTACGGATCTAAGAAAAGCTCATAATGGTCTGGAAAAGAAGATGAGTAGGTTCTCAGTAATATGTATTAAATTAATGAATGACTGAAATGATGAATGATTGATGGGTCTCAATTTGGGCCTTAAAAATGGTTAGGACAATCTGCATTACTTACTCTTTTGCTTTATATTTAAACAGTTCCTTATATTATGAACTTCCAAATGCTGAGAAAATTATACCAGGCATCTATTCAGCAAATAAAGTTGATCTTTAAACAAAATGAGGTATAGATGAAGTGTACACACACAAACATAAACATGTGCATCCTCTATTCATAAACTGTTGATCAAAATACATGTTGGCATAGAAAAAGAGTAAAAAAAGTAACTAATTCTCAAAACAGGCAAGTGGCTGCTACCTTGAGAACATATTCACTCTGTTTTGTGAAAAATAAACTATACGTATAACATAGGCTTATTACAATCTTCCATGCTTACATGTCTAGGGAAGCAAGTAGTAAGCTACTCCAGGGCACACAATGGATGTTTCTCAGGGAGTGTGAAGCTAGAGGGCCACGCTTGCAAAATTATTTCTTGGGAATATTGAATTTAAACCCATATTATAGGAACCTATCTTCGTTTTATCACCGTAACACCAAGTGCAATGCTATGCAGATAATGAAAGTTTAATAAATGTTTTCTAGTTGGCAATTGAAAGATCTCATCAATAGTCTCACCGGATTAAACCAAATCTTGTTGGGCAAGATACTCTAGTATGAAAATAAAGGAAGGGAAAGCATAGCTTTAGTGTAGTTAATCCGCTGTAAGAAGTCTTCTACCGGAACTTTCCTGGTGGTCCAGTGGTAAAGAATCCGCCTTCCAATGCAGGGGACGTGGGTTTGATCCCTGGTCGGGGAACTAGGATTCCATATGCTGCAGGGCAACTAAGCCCACGCACCACAACTACTGAGCTCGCGCGCCTCAACTAGAGAGTCCGCGTGCTGCAACTAAGACCCGACACAACCAAAAATTAACTAACTAAATAAATAATTTTTTAAAAAAAGGAGACTTTAATGTGACATCTCCTGACTTTAAAAAAAAAAAAAAGAAGACTTCTACCTACATCACTTCTCTGAGTGGGCAATGACCAAAATCATCAATGACCTTGTAACTGCCAATTCCCAAGGACTCCCTTTCCACCTTATCTTATTAGACCACTCTGTACTGCATAATAATGCTGAGACTCTTTTCTCCTGTGGCTTCCATGATATCCTTCTCTCCTGCCTTTTTTCCTGCTTCTGTGACCGCTCCCTCTCATCTCCTCTATAGATTCCTCTTCCATCCCCTTCTATGTTGTTTTTCTCCCTACATTCCAGCTAAACCGGGCCTTGCAGTTCCCAGAATTTCAAGCTCTATCCCAACTCCAGGCCATTGCACATGCTTGTGCTTCTCCCTAGAATGTTCTTCCTTACGCTTTTCAAACAGCTGGCGCCTTTTCATATTTCAGGTCTCATTTTAAAAGTGACAAACCTATCTAAAGTAAGGTAACTCCCACAAATCATTATTCTCTATCTCAACACCTTGGTTCCTTCCTAGAATTTGTGACAATTACTGTTTTATTTACTTGTTTATTTTCTGCCCCACCCTCCTTACCCACTGAAAGCTTCATGAAGGCAGAGACTAGGCTTCCAGGCTACTTTTTAAAGAGATTTTCCCCCACCCGCAACAGTTTTCTTAATAAAAATCTAATTATGGTGCTTTCATGCTCCCTGATACCTAAAAGATGAAGTCTAACTCCTAAGATGAGGACATAATCATCTGGGCCCCATCGACCTCTTCAGTCTCATCTCTTGCTGAGTCCATACTAAATCCTAACTCCAGTGCTGCAGAGAAACTTTTGCTAAATTAGTGTTTCCCGTCCTTCTCCTATTCACCCTCAGTTCTCTGTATAGACTTCTTTTAGACTAATGGTATTTGTGGATGTTCATCAATGTGTGTGTGTGTTCCCCTCTCCTGGACAGTAAACCCTCGGACTGTATCCCTGAAACAATATCTGACATCAGTAAGTACCTACCCAGTAACTGTTCGTTAAATGAATTATTTCTGAATCTCTTTCCCTTAGTTTCTCGTAACATGCTTGCACTGAACTCAGTTTTCCATTTATTTCTTTATCCAAAAAACTGTATTACAGAGAGGACTGGAGTTGGCAGTGTGAACACAGCCTGCAGGGAGTTAGTGCACCACGGCTAGCCAGGAGGGAGTCCGGGTAAAAGTCTGAACCTGCCGAAGAGGCAAGAGACTTTTTCTTCCCTCTTTGTTTCCTGGTGCGCAAGGAGAGCGGATTAAGAGCGCTGCTTAAAGGAGCTCCAGAGACGGGCGCGAGCCGCGGCTAAAAGCACGGACCCCAGAGACCGGCATGAGACGCCAAGGCTGCTGCCGCCGCCACCAAGAAGCCTGTGTGCGAGCACAGGTCACTATTCACACCTCCCTTCCGGGGAGCCTGTGCAGCCCGCCACTGCCAGGGTCACGGGATCCAGGGACAACTCTCCCGGGAGAACGCATGGCGCGCCTCAGGCTGGTGCAATGTCATGTTGGCCTCTGCTGCCGCAGGCTCGCCCCGCACACCGTGCTCCTCCCTCCCCTCGGCCTGAGTGAGCCAGAGCCCCCGAATCAGCGGCTCCTTTAACCCCGTCCTGTCTGAGCGAAGAATAGACGCACTCCGGTGACCTACACGCAGAGGCGGGGCCAAATCCAAAGCTGAGCCCCTGGGAGCTGTGAGAACAAAGAAGAGAAAGGGAAATCTCTCCCAGCAGCCTCAGGAGCAGCGGATTAAAGCTCCACAACCAACTTGATGTACCTGCATCTGTGGAATACCTGAATAGACAACGAATCATCCCAAATTGAGGAGGTGGACTCTGAGAGGAAGATTTATGATTTTTTTCCCCTTTTCCTCTTTTTGTGAGTGTGTATGTGTATGCTTCTGTGTGAGATTTTGTCCGTATAGCTTTGCTTCCACCATTTGTCCTAGGGTTCTATCCGTCCGTTTTTTTTGTTGTTTTCTTCTTAAAAATTTTTTTTCTTAATAATTATTTTTTATTTTAATAACTTTATTTTATTTTACTTACTTTATCTTCTTTCTTTCTTTCCTTCCTTCCCTCCTCCCTCCCTCTCTCTCTCTCTTTCTTTCTACTTTTTCTCCCTTTTATTCTGAGCAGTGTGGATGAAAGGCTCTTGGTGCTGCAGCCAGGAGTCAGAGCTGTGCCTCTGAGGTGGGAGAGCCAACTTCAGGACACTGGTCCACAAGAGACCTCCCAGCTCCACATAGTATCAAATGGCGAAAATCTCCCAGAGTTCTCCATCTCAACACCAGCACCCAGCTTCACTCAACGACAAGCAAGCTACAGTGCTGGACACCCTATGCCAAACAACTAGCAAGACAGGAGCACAACTCCATCCATTAGCAGAGAGGCTGCCTAAAATCATAATAAGGCCACAGATACCCCAAAACACAGCACCAGACATGGACCTGCCCACCAGAAAGACAAGATACAGCCTCATCCACCAGAACACAGGCACTAGTCCCCTCCACCAGGAAGCCTACACAACCCACTGAACCGACTTTAGCCACTGGGGACAGACACCAAGAGCAACGGGAACTACGAACCTGCAGCCTGCAAAAAGGAGACCCCAAACACAGTAAGTTAAGCAAAATGAGAAGACAGAAAAACACACAGCAGATGAAGGAGCAAGATAAAAACCCACCAGACCTGACAAATGAAGAGGAAATAGGCAGTCTACCTGAAAAAGAATTCAGAATAACGATAGTAAAGATGATCCAAAATCTTGGAAATAGAATAGGCAAAATGCAAGAAACATTTAACAAGGACCTAGAAGAACTAAAGATGAAACAAACAATGATGAACAACACAATAAATGAAATGAAAAAGACTCTAGATGGGATCAATAGCAGAATAACTGAGGCAGAAGAACAGATAAGTGACCTGAAGATAAAATAGTGGAAATAACTACTGCAGAGCAGAAGAAAGAAAAAAGAATGAAAAGAACTGAGGACAGTCTCAGAGACCTCTGGGACAACATTAAATGCACCAACATTTGAATTATAGGGGTTCCAGAAGAAGAAGAGAAAAAGAAAGGGACTGAGAAAATATTTGAAGAGATTATAGTTGAAAACTTCCCTAATATGGGAAAGGAAATAGTTAATCAAGTCCAGGAAGCACAGAGAGTCCCATACAGGATAAATCCAAGGAGAAATACGCCAAGACACATATTAATCAAACTGTCAAAAATTAAATACAAAGAAAGCATATTAAAAGCAGCAAGGGAAAAACAACAAATAACACACAAGGGAATCCCCATAAGGTTAACAGCTGATCTTTCAGCAGAGACTGTGCAAGCCAGAAGGGACTGGCAGGACATATTTAAAACGATGAAGGAGAAAAACCTGCAACCAAGATTACTCTACCCAGCAAGGATCTCATTCACATTTGATGGAGAAATTAAAACCTTTACAGACAAGCAAAAGTTGAGAGAGTTCAGCACCACCAAACCAGCTTTACAACAAATGCTAAAGGATCTTCTCTAGGCAAGAAACACAAGAGAAGGAAAAGACCTACAATAATGAACAGAAAACAATTAAGAAAATGGGAATAGGAACATACATATCGATAATTACCTTAAATGTAAATGGACTAAATGCTCCCACCAAAAGACAAAGATTGGCTGAATGGATACAAAAACAAGACCCATATATATGCTGTCTACAAGAGACCCACTTCAGACCTAGAGAAACATACAGATTGAAAGTAAGGGGATGGAAAAAGATATTCCATGCAAATGGAAACCAAAAGAAAGCTGGAGTAGCAATTCTCATATCAGACAAAATAGACTTTAAAATAAAAACTATTAGAAGAGACAAAGAAGGACACTACATAATGATCAAGTGATTGATCCAAGAAGAAGATATAACAACTGTAAATATTTATGCACCCAACACAGGAGCACCTCAATACATAAGGCAAATACTAACAGCCATAAAAGGGGAAATCGACAGTAACACATTCATAGTAGGGGACTTTAACACCCCACTTTCACCAATGGACAGATCATCCAAAATGAAAATAAATAAGGAAACACAAGCTTTAAATGATACATTAAACAAGATGGACTTAATCGACATTTATAGGACATTCCATCCAAAAACAACAGAATACACATTTTTCTCAAGTGCTCATGGAACATTCTCCAAGATAGATCATATCTTGGGTCACAAATCAAGCCTTGATAAATTTAAGAAAATTGAAATTGTATCAAGTATCTTTTCCGGCCACAACGCTATGAGACTAGACATCAATTACAGGAAAAGATCTGTAAAAAATACAAACACATGGAGGCTAAACAATACACTACTTAATAACGATGTGAAGAAATCAAAGAGGAAATCAAAAAATACCTAGAAACAAATGACAATAGAGACATGATGACCCAAAGCCTATGGGATGCAGAAAAAGCAGTTCTAAGAGGGAAGTTTATAGCAATACAAGCCCACCTTAAGAAACAGGAAACATCTCGAATAAACAACCTAACCTTGCACCTAAAGCAATTAGAGAAAGAAGAACAAAAAAACCCCAAAGATAGCAGAAGGAAAGAAATCATAAAAATCAGATCAGAAATAAATGAAAAAGAAATGAAGGAAACGATAGCAAAGATCAATAAAACTAAAAGCTGGTTCTTTGAGAAGATAAAATTGATAAACCATTAAAAAACGGAGAAGACTCAAATCAATAGAATTAGAAATGAAAAAGGAGAAGTAACAACGGACACTGCAGAAATACAAAAGATCATGAGAGATTACTACAAGCAACTCTATGCCAATAAAATGGACAACCTGGAAGAAATGGACAAATTCTTAGACATGCACAACCTGCCAACACTGAATCAGGAAGAAATAGAAAATATGAACAGACCAATCACAAGCACTGAAATTGAAACTGTGATTAAAAATCTTCCAACAAACAAAAGCCCAGGACCAGATGGCTTCACAGGCGAATTCTATCAAACATTTAGAGAAGAGCTAACACCTATCCTTCTCGAACTCTTCCAAAAATAGCAGAGGGAGGAACACTCCCAAACTCTCCCAAACTCTTTCTACGAGGCCACCATCACCTTGATACCAAAACCAGACAAGGATGTCACAAAGAAAGAAAACTACAGGCCAATATCACTGATGAACAAAGATGCAAAAATCCTCAACAAAATACTAACAAACAGAATCCAACAGCACATTAAAAGGATCATACACCATGATCAAGTGGGGTTTATCCCAGGAATGCAAGGATTCTTCAATATACGCATATCAATCAACGTGATACACCATATTAACAAATTGAAGGAGAAAAACCATATGATCATCTCAATAGATGCAGAGAAAGCTTTCGACAAAATTCAACACTCATTTATGATAAAAACCCTGCAGAAGGTAGGCATAGAGGGAACTTTCCTCAACATAATAAAGGCCATATATGACAAACCCACAGCCAACATCGGCCTCAAAGGTGAAAAACTGAAAGCATTTCCACTAAGATCAGGAACAAGACAAGGCTGCCCACTCTCACCACTCTTATTCAACATAGTTTTGGACGTTTTAGTCACAGCAATCAGAGAAGAACAGGAAATAAAAGGAATCCAAACCAGATAAGAAGTAAAGCTGTCACTGTTTGCGGATGACATGATACTATACGTAGAGAATCCTAAAGATGCTACCAGAAAACTACTAGAGCTAATCAATGAATTTGGTAAAGTAGCAGGATACAAAATTAATGCACAGAAATCTCTGGCATTCTTATACACTAGTAATGAAAAATCTGGAAGCGAAACGAAGAAAACACTCCCATTTACCACTGCAACAAAAAGAATAAAATATCTAGGAATAAACCTACCTATGGAGACAAAAGACCTGTATGCAGAAAATTATAAGACACTGATGAAAGAAATTAAAGATGATACAAACAGATGGAGAGATATATCATGTTCTTGGATTGGAAGAATCAACATTGTGAAAATGACTCTACTACCCAAAGCAATCTATAGATTCAATGCAATCCCTATCAAACTACCACTGGCATTTTTCACAGAACTAGAACAAAAAATGTCACCATTTGTATGGAAGCACAAAAGACCCCGAATAGCCAAAGCAATCCTGAGAACAAAAAATGAAGCTGGAGGAATCAGGCTCCCTGACTTCAGCCTATACTACAAAGTTACAGTACTGAAGACAGTACGGTACTGGCACAAAAACAGAAAGATAGATAAATGGAACAGGAGAGAAAGCCTAGAGATAAACCCACGCACATATGGTCACCTTATCTTTGATAAAGGAGGCAGGAATGCACAGTGGAGAAAGGACAGCCTCTTCAATAAGTGGTGCTGGGAAAACTGGACAGGTACATGTAAAAGTATGAGATTAGATCACTCCCTAACACCATACACAAAAATAAGCTCAAAATGGATTAAAGACCTAAATGTAACGCCAGAAACTATCAAACTCTTAGAGAAAAACATAGGGAGAACACTCTATGACTTAAATCACAGCAAGATCCTTTTTGACCCACCTCCTAGAGAAATGGAAATTAAAACAAAAATAAACAAATGGGACCTAATGAAACTTAAAAGCTTTTGCACAGCAAAGGAAACCATACATAAGACCGAAAGACAACCCTCAGAATGGGAGAAAATATTTGCAAATGAAGCAACCGACAAAGGATTAATCTCCAAAATTTATAAGCAGCTCATGCAGCTCAATAACAAAAAAACAAACAACCCAATCCAAAAATGGGCTGAAGACCTAAACAGACATTTCTCCAAAGAAGATATACGGACTGCCAACAAACACATGAAAGAATGCTCACCATCATTAATCATTAGAGAAATGCAAATCAAAAGTACAATGAGATATCATCTCACACCAGTCAGAATGACCATCATCAAAAAATCTAGAAACAGTAAATGCTGGAGAGGGTGTGGAGAAAAGGGAACACTCTTGCACTGCTGGTGGGAATGTGAATTGGTACAGCCACTGTGGAGAACGGTATGGAGGTTCCTTAAAAAACTACAAATAGAACTACCATATGACCCAGCAATCCCACTACTGGCCATATACCCTGAGAAAACCATAGTTCAAAAAGAGTCATGTACCAAAATGCTCATTGCAGCTCTATTTACAATAGCCTGGAGATGGAAACAACCTAAGTGCCCATCATCGGATGAATGGATAAAGAAGATGTGGCACATATATACAATGGAATATTACTCAGCCATAAAAAGAAACAAAATTGAGCTATTTGTAATGAGGTGGATAGATCTAGAGTCTGTCATACAGAGTGAAGTAAGTCAGAAAGAGAAAGACAAATACCGTATGCTAACACATATATATGGAATTTAAGAAAAAAAATGTCATGAAGAACCTAGGGGTAAGACAGGAATAAAGACACAGACCTACTAGAGAATGGACTTGAGGATATGGGGAGGGGGAAGGGTAAGCTGGGACAAAGCGAGAGAGTGGTATGGACATATATATACTACCAAACGTAAAACAGATAGCTAGGGGGCAGCAGCCGCTTAGTACAGGGAGATCAGCTCGGTGCTTTGTGACCACCTAGAGGGGTGGGATAGGGAGGGTGGGAGGGAGGGAGACGCAAGAGGGAAGAGATATGGGAACATATGTATATGTATAACTGATTCACTTTGTTATAAAGCAACAACTAACACACCATTGTAAAGCAATTATACCCCAATAAAGATGTTAAAAAAAAAAAGACAAATGTATAAACTCAGTCCTTAAAAGCCCCTGCAAATAAAGACTTCAGAAAACTCTTCTGAAAAAAAAAAAAAAAAAAAGAGTCATGTACCAAAATGCTCATTGCAGCTCTATTTACAATAGCCCAGAGATGGAAACAACCTAAGTGTCCATCATCGGATGAATGGATAAAGAAGATGTGGCACATATATACAATGGAATATTACTCAGCCATAAAAAGAAACAAAATTGAGCTATTTGTAATGAGGTGGATGGACCTAGAGTCTGTCACACAGAGTGAAGTAAGTCAGAAAGAGAAAAACAAATACCGTATGCTAACACATACATATGGAATTTAAGGAAAAAAATGTCATGAAGAACCTAGGGCTAAGGCAGGAATAAAGACACAGACCTACTAGAGAATGGACTTGAGGATATGGGGAGGGGGAAGGGTAAGCTGTGACAAAGCGAGAGAGTGGTATGGACATATATACACTACCAAACGTAAAACAGATAGCTAGGGGGCAGCAGCCGCTTAGCACAGGGAGATCAGCTCGGTGCTTTGTGACCACCTAGAGGGGTGGGATAGGGAGGGTGGGAGGGAGGGAGATGCAAGAGGGAAGAGATAAGGGAACATATGTATATGTATAACTGATTCACTTTGTTATAAAGCAACAACTAACACACCACTGTAAAGCAATTATACTCCAATAAAGATGTTAAAAAAATTGTATTAAACAATGGCAATTTAGAGCTTCCCTGGTGGCGTAGCGGTTAATAATCTTCCTCTCAATGCAGGGGACACGGGTTCAAGCCCTGGTCCGGGAAGATTCCACATGCCGCGGAGCAACTAAGCCCCTGCACCACAACTACTGAGCCTGCGCTCTAGAGCCTGCGAGTCACAACTACTGAGCCCACGTGCCACAACTACTGAAGCCCGCACACATGGAGCCCATGTTCCGCAACAAGAGAAGCCACCACAATGAGTAGCCCGCGCACCGCAACAAAGAATAGCCCCCGCTCGCCGCAACTAGAGAAAGCCCGCGTGCAGCAACAAAGACCCAACGCAGCCAAAAATTAAAAAATTTAAAAAAAAAGAACGTCAATTTAAAAATAAACCTTCAAGATCACCTAATTTTTATATCAATTAAACCCTGTAAGTTGCCATACAAATAGTGACAAAAAAGTTTTCCATGCTCAGCTATCCTATTACAAAAATAGGTTAACTGAATTTGTCTTGTTGGAGTTACACATACTAGAGCGGAGGCCTAGACTGTGCCTTTCCCTAATTTTAACTCCATCTTGGTTCCTGATGCTTTTAATTATGTTTAAAAGCTATCAAAACCAGATCAGAAATAAATCTTGCTATCTGTTTCAGTCATATTTATTCCTAAAAGCCTAGTCTGAAGTTTTAGTTTAGATGAGGTAAGTGGCCTGAACATTTAGAGGCCACCGATACAATTCGCACTGAAAGGAAGGATTCATTCATCTGAACATGTATTGAGTGCCTACAATTTGCAAGACATCATACAAGGCCCTGGGGTTATAAGACTTGGTCTCTGCTTTCAAAGTCCTTATACACGAGTACCCTCACAGCTTATGTATCTTCAGCATGACAATACTTTAAAAAGAAGCAAAAGAGAAGAAACACTGGCAGTTGGTAATTTTAAAATGATACTCTTCAGAAAGGAATGACAGGACAAAATAAAAAGCACGTGCTGATTTTAGGGAATGCCTGGTCAGGCTCTCTTTACGCATTTTGCTGTTCTAATATTTACAAAGGTAGGATTTAACGGCTTCCTTATCTGAGGTTTGGAGAGGTCTTCGCAATGATCCCTGTTCCCCTTTCCTTCTTGCTATGAAGCAAGGCCACTCGCAGCCACAAAGCTCTGCTCTTACCTTACTAATGAAAGCTCGCAGTGAGGCAAAGACATGTTTCAGCGACACTTCAGATTGCCCATTTTTAAGAAAAGCAAGATGAATATCAAATACTTTTTTCATTAACGGGTTGTGGCCATCATTATTTAAAAGTTGGCTCTACAAAACATGAAAAAAAAATTTGCAGAAATAGTTTATGCCGCTCCCCCTAGAATGAGACAACAGGCTTTACCAACAACCTGTTTATCAAACAACTGCTTGAAAAGTAACAATAAAAAGTTTAACATAATCTAAAATCATCTGTGCCATCTTTCAACTTGGAAATCTCAAAATACTATATAAACTACATCTATACTTAATTCCATAATTTGAAATAGATGAAAAAAATCTTTTTCCAGTATAACACAGCAAATACAGAACTAGTATGGGAAGAGTATTTTCTATTAACCTAACCATATTGCTCCTCAATTCAGAAATCAGTAAATTAAAAATGGATACAAGGTAACCAGGCTTTGTATTTCTCTGACAAAGTAATGTAAGAATTAAGGAAAACATCAATTCCATTTTAAAAGTCTATTATCTAATTTGCTTTTAAATGTATGTTTAGTATAAGATATCTTTAGCCACTGGTGACAAATTAAACCCTCTATGAGTAGAGATAATAACAGGGATCACAATTGAACAGACTACGTAAATTGTTTAAATGTTCCTTGCAAATAGAGATATAAGAGAAACAACAAATTGTAGAGAAATATCTATTGGTTTGTGAAACTTAAAAAAAAAAATGCATTGGTTAACACCTCCAGTCCTGCTCTCCTATCCCTCAAGAAACTAACTACCAGGTTACAACTTGGCCAAAAATAACAACAACGAACCAAAACAATATGCAAACCTGTAACAGATTTAATGGTAACCTTGATAGCCAGAATCCCTGAATGGTGTTTGATATTTCTGTTAGTCTACTTCTAATAAGTATGGGGTAGTGGTTAGAAGCATGGACTCTTGTGACAACTGGCCTAGATCAGAATCCTGATTCTGCTAACTAACCACCTATGTGACATTAACTTCCCTGTGAGCCTCAGTTTCCTCATTTTAAAATGGGAAAAATAACAGTATTTATATCACGAAGCTAGCGTGAGGATTAAAGGTGAGTTCACATTTGTACTTTTAAGTTTATTAAGGTATAATTTACATACCACAAAATTTACCTATTTTAAGTACATGATTCAATTATTTTTGGTAAATTTCCAGGGTTTTGCAACCATTACAACCCAATCATTCCCATCATCTCAAAAAGATCCTTGGTGCCCATTTGCAGTCCTCTTATCCACCTCCAGACCCACGACAAAAAAGTGGGTTAATATTTCTAAAGCACTTAGGATAGTGCCTGACATCTACCAAGAGATGTATGTTAAACAAATAAGAAGTATTTGGATAGGAGGAAAGAATACAATGCAAACCTTGAGACCAAATGTCTTCCTTACTGGCACAATAAAAAATGAATTTGGGTTGCATATGAATCAGAACTTAATACTTCATAAAGGGATTTTGCAGCCTATTTCTTATTAGTATCTAATTCAGTTTTCCCTGATAAGCCTCTTTGAAAAGCACAGGCCAGGTTTCCATAGTAAATCCAGAGGGCTGAAGCAATTAACTGAATTACTTAGCGAAGGGGGGAAGAAAAGAAAAAAAATCTGTATAACTCAGATGAAAAGCCAGCAAGAGTTTTCACTTTTGAGTTCTCCCACTACTGTTACCCTTCATTATAGTTATACAGTCTTTACTTTTCAAAGCACTCTCACATCCATTATCTCATTTTACACCTTCAACAACCCTGCAAGATAATTGCTTTTAATTTCTTCTTCTTCTTCTTCTTTTTTAATCCTAGCAATGATGATTTGTATCGAGAGGCAAGCATCTGAGAGAAACCACCAGGCACCTGACGAGGGAAGCCAGCCAGCCGGTCTGCCTGGACATCATCTGGCTTGACAAGATACCTCATCACAACGGGTGTTTGGATAAACTGACTCAATCATAATTTGGGCTAAAAATGACTGGATATTTTCATAGAAGTGTGAAAGAAAACTGTTTTTTAAACAGGAAAATAAAAGAGAAGGGAAATTCAGGGCAAATTAGTCCAATCCTCTCATTTTATGGATGTGGCACACGAGTCTCAGTGATTTCCCAAGGTCACACAGGAGCCAAACCAGGTCTGCCATCCAAGTTTCCTGACTGCTCACTGGGGGCTTTTATACTATACTAAGCTTCGTCTGACTAATTAGTTTTTGCATAATATTTTCTTTGCAATGATACCGACTGAGCTCTAACTCTTCATGTTTACCTTGAAGCACTGGGTGAAAAATGATATGGTATCTAGTACTGTTAGGGAAACTTCAGTAGCAGTATTGCCTTCAAGAAGTGCCTGATGGAAAATGTCTGCTTCAGTTGTTGCAGAACCTGGGATTTAAAAACAAAGAAAATTAAAACTGCCCAACACAGAGATTCACGTAACAGTTTTGAATGATTTTCTCCTCCGAAGACTCAGAGAGAGAGACAAACACAAAGAAAGCAGGCTTTCAATACCTGCAGACTTAATGAGTTTCACTGTATTTACTCCTTAATCAAATATGGTCTGGGTTAATCAATTCCACTAATTTTTACTTCAGCTCTGTATCAACAGCTCTGCAACAAATAATTAGGTGCCCCCTTCTTTGGAGACAAGATTTCAGTGATGAACTATGGTGATGTAACCAGGAAATAACGCAGGAAGCATTTTAGGCTGTGCTGTTAATTATGTGTGCAAAAATGAGAAACTCATAGAAATGCAGCTACATTACATACAGTGGCGCCCTATGGCCAGATGTTTTCAATGATGCCAATGGTATGAGACGTTTCTAAATCAGGAGGAAAACAAAGCATCTGGGCCAACTGAAATACATAGGTTCATTATACTGATATTTTTACAAGTGACAAAGAGCAAAGCTGAAGGCTGTAAGACTTGCATTTTTTTTAAAGGTCTTGACTCTATTAGCTCAGGTCCATCTGCTCAAGACATTTGCTTTTATTATTAGCCCTATGGCAAAGCCAGTTCTGCTGGCTTCCTTTTACGCAATCCCCAAAGGACTGTGTGGAAATGAACGTTTATCTCACTCTTTGACTTTTTTATTAATATTTGTTTCTCAGAGGATAGCTTCCATTTATATAACCCTGTAGCTTCCTCCTTGTCCTATTCGACTTGTCAGTACTTCAACCTGTGTGAAATACATCTTTGTCAAAATACTATTTACAGTTCTTTGATTCCTGCGGTCAGCTCAGCATGGATAATCCCTTAAGATCACTGAATGAACAATAGTAACTCTAAACAAATATTATACATACTATTATATCAAGATGCCGTTATTTGCATTAAAGTAGGAATAAAGGATATCGAATGTAAAGTAATATAAGAACAATAATTCAAAGGGAAAATTAACTTCCTTGATATTGAACTAAGAAAAAAACCCATCATTACCTAAAATTGCTGAAAAATCCATGCATATCTTATCATATATTCACATATGATGAAATGACTGTTCATAAACAGAGATATGCAATTGTATCTATGTATGGGAAATGATTACCAATTGTATTGGAGATTTAAGCCAGTACTTCTTTAAGATTAAATAGTATTAATATCTGTTTCAAATGGGTACCCTACACACATTTTTCACTTACTGTGATTAAGTGTAAATGAACTTTCCAGGCTACTAAGATGCTGAAGCCGGGCCTGCATTATTCCTGATCTGTTTCGAAGAGCTGGCATGGTTTGCGATTTTCGGTCTATTCCGAAGTGTTTTGACATCCAGGCATCATGCACCCTAAAATAAATGTTAAAGTTAGGAAATGGAGCACTCTGAGAATACATCTCAACGTTAGATTTTTTAAACTAATAAATGACGAGGTTTCCACATAAACACTGTGTTATGCTCAGTATTTACTTGGCTTCAATGAGGCATCACTGGAAATTGTATGAAGCTTAATGTATATTTAAAATAGTTTATACTATACGAATACAAGTAAGGAATTTAGAGGGAGTTTCTTACTTCCCTTCTTCTTCTCAAAAATATCAGAGTGAAGTGGACAACACTCCAGTAAGATCCAGTCTTCTCTCAGGAGGTAAGGAAAGGCAAGAGTCAGAGAAAACAGTGAGAGGGATACTAGGAGTTGACGTAAGGTGGAAGAATTCCTGGCGTTAGATGTTTAAGAATGAGTGCCTATCTAATCTGTTTCTGGACCCAAGTTAAACTTGGAGCAGAAATTTTTACTCTATAAACATGTCTATTTGCACATTTTTCTTTGTTTTCCTTTAATTTTAAGGTTCCATTAAAAAAAATTACAACCGGGTAATACAGGAACTAAGGAAGAAAAGGAGTTTGTCTATCCTCTAATAAACATAGAGGGTGGGTCAGCAGAATCTTAGAGGTTAAGGTTCATGGTGGTAGTTACCATACTAGGTCTAAACCAGTTCCCAGTGCTGGGAAGACAGTGGAGATCATCCCTTGAATTATTAGGATGTTCCAGAGACTCAGCAATAAACCCCATCCAAACAGCCTCTTTAGTTTTTGGAAGTGCCATGGAATTTACTTAGAAAAAGAATTCTATTTGAATTCCTTTAATGACTAACTCTACCCCTGAAATATATCTTATTGAAATAAGTAATCTTTTCCTTACAGTTCCTCAAACATTTCCTTAAGTATTTATTTCACTAAGACTTACACAGCAAAAAGAAAAAATAAATAATATATAGTGCATGTCCTAATTGCTGTCGGGGATTTCTATTCACGTTAGTAACTGAGGTGAGTACTGACAGGTTGTAGATAAAAGTACAGATCTTACAGTTGTCCTCACTTTACGATTTCCTGCCTTCCCCTTGATCTAGCCCTTTCTCACATCCTTCAGAAGAGACAAGCATCTGTTCTAGGATTAGAGCAGAAACTCTGCATATCAGTCTAACGATTACCCTCTGGAAAACTTTAAAAATGTTCACATCAGATTAATTTCAACTTTGAGTTGACACGCATTAACTAAATCATGGGTATCTTAATGTCAACTCAAAATGAATCATCTAGGTTATACATGGCATAATTAAGGCTGCCCTCTGTTGGAAGAGAAGAAAAAAAGTGGAAATTGCAGTGCTATGGGAATTACCTTGCTATGTTTCTTTTCCCCATATATCTAAAGTGAAACAAACACACTCTAGAAAGAAAAACAATAGCATGTTAGTAAGATATTACCATACTTTGCATTTTAACAAGTAATATTTGAAAATTCATGTGTCACAAAGAACGACCCATTTAAAATCATATTACAATAATGTTTCGGTATACAAAAATAAATATACAAGTAACTACTTGCCATATTCTATCTTTCTACATTTATCTGCTACAATTACATCAACACCAAAAAGCTCCATGTCTTCATATACAATTCTAATGACGTATTTTTTTTTAAAAACCGTCAATGCAAATCATCCCTTGTACTTTATAGTGTGTACCACACCAAAGGTCTCTAGCACAGTCAGTAACACCTAAAAAGGTTCTTAAGCAATTGGGGCAATTGCTATATTTTTTATAATGGCATTAAAATACTTTCTAGTATGGAAAATCTCAAACACATACAAAAGTAAAGAGGACAGCAAACTAAATCCCACATACCCAGCACCCACCAGCTTCAACAATTATCAGCTCATGGCCATTCTTAACTTATACCCCAAACAGGTCCCATGCTCTCCCTCCACACTCCCTACTGCCTTTATTTTTTTAAAGTAAATCCCCAACATCATATATTTTCATTAGTAAACATTTCAATATAATTAGAGTAGTTTCTTTAATCATAACTTTTATTTGCTGACATTTTCTGCAAAATTTTGAAAGACTTTACTAAGTTTTTATGCATAGATTACCCTCTTTGTGTTTTGGTAGACACACACGGTATCATATATGTGGACTATTTATTTAGAAATTTCTTACATTTCATTCTAATTTTTCTTTTAGCTTTCAATAATGACGTAAAAATAGCTCAGCATACAATATAGGACAATTTCCAACCTCCACCTAGGAAAAAAGCTAGATTTTTTTCCCTAAGGACCTTGCAATGGAGATATATATATATATATATATATATTTATATATATATGGAAATATATATATATATGCATTTCTGAAGTGAGTAGAATTACTCAGCTCTACATAAGAGTACAAATTCTAAATTCCAACATTTAAGCTGCTCCATTAAGCCAGCATCTGCTCTAAATGAATGATTTAGGACAGCTGATGCCACTTCCAGTTTTCCAGATCACAGAAAGACTCCTGATGGTCTGCAAGGATGCACTATTATTAGCTAGAGTTTTCTATAATATCACAAGTATTTCATCTCCATGTTTTTCTTCTATGTGTGAAGAACCTGTACATCAGCCTCTAAACTATCAAAATAGTTTAACATTTCCTACATTATTAACAAATATGCTGTTGAAAACAGAAAGGGGGTAATATTTTATTATGTATAAAAATTAAGCTCCCAAAAATAAGAGGAAATTTTATGAAAATAAGTTAATATAACTTACTCTAGAAGTATAAGGATGTTTATGAGCTCCTGAGGAGATACCTTATTCCAGTAAGTTAAGAGTGTATCTGAAAATGGAATGAATAAAGTGTTACGTCTTGAGATAGCATAGATCTTACAGCAAATAGCGCAGTGAACTCCAAAGTACCAATAACTTAGTTTCAGCAACCATTAACTCACAGCCAATTCTGTCTCATCTATATCCTCTCCTCCTATCTCATCTCACTGCCCAATACCCACACTGTATTCTTTTAAATTAATCCCAAATATACCTTTTAATCTGTAATTAGTTCAACTTCAACAATTATTTTTATGTATTTTATAAACGTTCTTTTGGATGGCTTATCATCCCTGAAGACAGAGGAAGGGAAGTAGACCTGGGATTTTTAATAAGCTTCCTAAAATTTTATGCAAGATGGTGCGTTTAAGTACACTTTTCGGAAGGTAGGGTCAAGCACCTTCGCCTGCTACTCAAAGGGCTCTGCGAACCAAACAGTCTGAGAACTTTAAACTTTAGAGGAAGAGACTGATAACTTTCTTTTTCCTCTTTGCCTTCGGATTATCAACCTTGAAGTCCTGGCAATATACAAACATACACACACATTAATGGAACAACTATTTCAGATATAAATGTCCCTTAAACCTATCACATACACTTCTCTTTGGAGCTGTTCCTTTTTTTTTTTTTTTACTTCAAAAACACTCATGGAGACGTTTTTAAAAAGAAAAATATTGCCCTCACTTAACTTTCCATTCCTTTCTTATCCTGTTCAGATATAGCTAATGGTGTCAGCAGGTCCACTTCTAAATTT
This sequence comes from Pseudorca crassidens, assembly GCF_039906515.1. Classification (NCBI taxonomy): domain Eukaryota; kingdom Metazoa; phylum Chordata; class Mammalia; order Artiodactyla; family Delphinidae; genus Pseudorca; species Pseudorca crassidens. Next base: position 30,702,120 of record NC_090317.1, read on the forward strand.
AAAAACCTGGTAGGGATCGCAAAAGTAGGCAATGACGGGGCTTCCCTGCTGGCGCAGTGGTTGAGAGTCCGCCTGCCGATGCAAGGGACGCGGGCTCGTGTCCCGGTCCGGGAAGATCCCACATGCCACGGAGTGGCTGGGCACGTGAGCCACGGCCGCTGAGCCTGCGTCCGGAGCCTGTGCTCCGCAATGGGAGAGGCCACAACAGTGAGAGGCCCGCATACCGCAAAAAAAAAAAAAAAGTAGGCAATGACGTAATGGCCTGCCCCGCGAGAGCCTCTGAAGATAGGGATGGACCACTAGGTAATGTTGGCTAAACGGAGGGGTGACAGGGAGGGAAGAGTGTGTGGGTTTTGACTTTATTTCCCCAATTTACTCAAAACCATGAGTATTGATAGTTTTCAACGTTTATAAAATACCGATCATCAGGAATAAGATGCTAACATAAGGTCAAATTAGATTTGTTTCAAAAATAAAGTGAGCGCTGACTTCCAGTCCACCCCTCCGCCTTCGGGCGCCCTTCCGGCTCAGCGCAGCATGGCTCTCCCAGAAGTCACCGCGTTTCCGGTCTCTCCGGCCTCTCGTTACAGGCCGGCTCGCAGGCCTCGTCTTCTGCGCACTGGCTCTTCCCGCCAAAAGGAGGCTCGGAACTCCTTTCCGCCGCCAAACCGGGCCCTTCTGTCTACCCCCGAGCCATCCTCACACCGGCCTTGTGCTCTGAAGCCTCTTCGCAGGTCTGTAGAAGGGGTAAAACTCTCGTCCCGTCCGCGGCCCAGCTCTAGTCAGCAGCCCTTCCGCCATTTGGCCGGCGGCGGTTTGTCTCCACTGTTTCCCAGTCCCAGTCAGGGAGACGAAATGCAGGCGGGCAACGTGGGTGGAGGAGACAAGGAAAGTGGCCAGAGCTCTCCCGCAAGAGGTGAAATGCAGGTTAGCGTCAGTGATTTGTCTTCTGACGCTTTTAAAAAAGCCTGGCTAACACTGAAAGAGCTCCATGACAAGGAGCTACGCCGTCTCCACGGGAAACTAACCAGTCTGAGGAAAGAGCGATTGGCAGACAGAAGGCAGGCGGGCTCCAGAGCCAAAATTAAAGAGTTGCTGGAGCAACAGAATATCCTGAATGTCACCATCAATGACCTGCAACATAAGTTAAGCTCCAAAGTATGTGACCGCTGTTCAGTGAACGAAATATACAGGAAGACGCTACAGAAAGAATATGACCGTATCCAACAACAAAATATGAAGGTTATTGCTGAGCTCACAAAAGAAAGGAATAAATTAAAAGAAGAAAATAAACGGCTTTATGCGAGACTAAAGCTGAAGGAGCAACAGCTTTATCCTTCTAGTTCTGATAGTGATGACGGCTTCATTTTCCGCACTCAAAAGAAGGGGCTCGCTTTTACAGTCAGGGACCCTCCACCCACATTTCAGTTGCGTCCGCCCTACAGACGGGTAATGCCATCAAATACTGAACAGATGAAATCTGGAGACAAAAAGGAACAGCAACAGAGTTCCGAGCCTCCAATTCCATTTTATAGTAAGGACCCCACTGTGGTGCCAGAGACCCCTCTGGAGAGTTCCTCTAACAGCAGCAGGCCTCCCACAGGAAGGAGTGCCAACCAGAAGTCACCTGCAAGTCTTCCTTTAACATCTGCACCTGGCGCTCAAGGGGGGCATGGATTTCAAGGTGACTTAAGCCGTCCTGAAGACAGGCTTGGCAGTGCACAAAAGAAATCGATCTTCACACAGAAGAGCTCCACACAAAAGCGTAGAGCTCAGAGTCACTTCTCTTGGAGCCCTTCCAGTGTTTCTGCGGGAGAAAACCCACCTACTCCATTAGTACCTGCAACTACAGATGAATATACGCTTGATGATACTAACTCATTTCCTCATTTTACACAGAGAAAGGGAAAGCCCCCTTCATATGTATTTCCTCTTGACTATACATCTCGTGGGAAAAGATCAGCGGCTCGTCTTTCTCAATACAAAACTGGATTTTCGGTGAGACATAGCTGTAACCAGCCACCTTCCAATGAAGAGGTGACTGCGAGGAAGCATACTGCTGAATCTACAGGTGCAGCTGGTGCTGATGAGCCACAAGGTGAGACCCAGATTTCCACTTTGGGGTCTACAATAAAGAGAAAAGCCGGGGTACAGCCAGGAAGAAGGAAGTAGCTTTCCCTCTTCCTTTCTCTTAAGGAGACTGCTTTTCTTTTCCAAGAGAACAGTCTTGCTGTCAATTCAGACTGTGTAACTGATAACCCCTGACTCTGATACACTTCTCAGAATATAATATACAAAGCAATGAGACCTACACAAAAGTTGGGCAAATGACTAAGACTTTGAAACAGTGAATTATTGCCAGTTAATAAACTTCAGCTACAGAGAAGGAAACTCATTCTTCAGAATCCCTGTACTTTGATATGAAAGTGTAGAGTCTACCATCTTTTTGCTGAAATTAAGTTGCTACTGTTTATGACTGTAAGAGTTCAACATTTAAATGCATATAGAGTAACGAAAGTGAAATATTTACTGGACCTGACAAGGTATAATGAAAGTGAAATATTTACTGGACTTGACAAGGTATAACGAAAGTGAAATATTTACTGGACTTGACAAGGTAACTAGAATACATTCATTGAGAAGGACCAAGAAGCAGACATTTTTTGGAATAAAACGAGTATGACTTAACAGATACCATGCAGCATGACTTTACACTTACAAAAGGTGAAGAGGAGATGTGACTGTAAGACGAGGGGGAACTATGAAGTTCTCAAGAAACAAAGCATTTATGGTTTTACCCATGACACGAAGAAAGCAGCCAGTGGCTTGTCACTGGTTAACACTGTATGTGGCATGTGGGCATGTGGGGGTGTGTGCACACGTGTACTGGGTGGAGGAGAGGAGAACTAGTCAACGATGCATCTCCCTCTCCTCCTTCCTTCTCTTTCTCCCCCTACCACCCTCCTTCTTACTTTCCCTGGGCTGTGGTGGTATTCAACTACTTTTTTCTTTTTCTCTCCAGTTTTTTGTTTTCCATGCTGCCTCTTGGGCCTTAAAAAAAAAAAAGACAAATTTATTGAGTGAATTCATGTGCCACAAAACTCACCCATTTAAATAGTGCCCAATACAGTAGTTTATGGTACATTTAAAAACTTATAAAACCACCAGTTTTAGAATATTTTCATCACCCTAAAGAAAAAAAACCCATACATATTAGCAGTCACTTTCTATACTCCCCCATTTTTCACCTTGTGGGGAGACAAAAACAGTGAGCTGTGGCTGTAGTTATTAACTGATCCGTTATCTCCTGGAATGAAATACCACCAGAGTTGAAAATGATTTCCCTTTACTGTTTTCTTTCCCCAAACATGGAGGCTTATCACATAGCCTCAATAATCTTTGATGTTTACTCTAAATCGTACATTCTTAGAACTTGAAGATTCTAGTTATTTAAACCTGTTTTATTAATATACTTTAGAATTAACCATTCATGTCTAGCTTTTGATTTGTTTCAATGTTTGTAAGTGAGTTAACTATCAACTTATTTTATGTTCTTATGTGCTGCCTTATTACAAAAAAAGATTTAATATTTACTAAAAATGAAATAAAAAAATAGAAAATAAGTACAATTTAACTACTGTATTATGATGATCAGAACCCAGGTGCTTTTTTTTTTTTTTTTTTGAGCAAAAACAGAAAAGGAAGAAAGGGGAGGGAATTGTGTAAACAAATGTGGTATTGGGAATAAGATTTTACTTCCAGAGGACATGCAGTTTATGAAAATCCTTTGGTTATATTTTATAAGGTAAAGAGGAAATGGTAATACTAGTTAATAATACAATTGTACACCAAGGAAAAAAGAACAGAGCCTGGAAAAGAATGTGACACCATGCAAAACTGTATAATGGTACTGCAAGAGATAACAACGACATTCCTTACCCTCAAAGAACCCTTCCTGTCTTTTTGTTTGCTTCTGATTTTCCAAATCCTGGGTCAAATAAAAGCTAAAGTGTTAACTATGGCACTGGTTATTGTTATTTTTTTCTGTTTACGTTGGTCATTTAATGCATTATATGCTCTGCATGAAAAAAATGTTTAGCACTTCTAAAACTATTGCCTCACTTTAGAAACTAATTTTTAAATCAAAAAAAAAGTTATTGCAAAGAATCAAACTTGTATGACAGAAATGAACCTATTTTAAGTTAAAATATAGGAACATTCTAAGGTCAGAGTCTTCAAAGTTCTGTTTCTAATGTGCATGTGTTCTACATGCAGATGATGGTCAAATATTTGTTGCATGAACTTGTAAACCTGTGAGGGTGGAGTACAGTCCACGATTAATATGCTGGTAACTCACCTTCAGAAATCATTTTTACTATATACAAATAGCACATCAAGAGGCTTCTGATTTCATACTGATCCAATCGGTTATACTGAGATACACTACTCCTTGCAGAACTCTGCCGAGTCTGTAATACAAAGATAGGACTTTTCTGAAACAATATTGGTACTGTAGCTTCCCATAGCCTTTAACTCAATGACTGTTTTAACCATTAGTCCTGTTTGGGAAAATTCTAAGCATAAATCCACATTTTATATCACATTTGGAAGGTAAATGGGCTGACTCTTCTTTGCTACTGTACCTAATAATATCACTGGAAATTACCTTGCAGTCTTCATCAAGATATAGCCATGAATATACTGTGTATGTTTCATTCCCATAGGTCCTGTGTTTTAGTAAGAAAACATTTTGAATAATCATATGTGGCTATTCCAGGAAAAAATAGCTTTTACGTCAAGGAGAAACTTAACTAAGGTACATCGAAGCATAAGAAGCATTTTAAACTCTTTAACTTCAATCTCTCCTTAGAGTTTATTAAAATCCAACGTCTAAATAATAGGTCAGAAAATCTATCTTAAAAAGGCTTAATGACATTACAAGATAATTTTACTAAGGAGGACCCAGTAATACTTCAAAATTAGAGCCTCTACAAAGTAGTGATGTTCCTATTATTTAGTGACTTTTGTTAAAATATCAGTTAAAAATGACAAGATCTGACTTATTTGGGGATTTGTATGAATACAGCAATGACAATCTCCTAACGAATGTACCCTTGTTAGAAACCAATACTTTCAGCTGAGCTAACCTGGGCTGGGGATAGATATTTACTAATCTAGGACTCACCAAGAACGTCTACTTGGAGCAAAACATCTAGGTCCTGAACGCTTGCTAGCTGTGTGGCTACTGGCAAGTCATTTAACCTCTTTGTCCTTTATGTGTCTTACCTATGACAGTGTCTGTTGTCTTAATTCTAAATGGTGTGAAATAAGAACCTTTATGATTAAATTACTAACTATGCAAAGACTCAATGGAGTATATAGTCCAGTGGTTCTCAAGGGGTGGTTCCCAACCAGCAGCATCAGCATCACCTGGGAACTTAGAAATACAAATGAGCAAGCCCCCAGACTGACAGAAACAGAAATTCTGGGGATGAGGCTCAGCTATCCATTTTTATAAAGTTCCCCAGATGCACCCTAAGAATGCCATGATCTAGGAGAAGAAGTGCCGGAATTAGAAAACCTGGGTTCAGGCCTGGCCCTGCCATAGTTGTGTGGTTGTCCTGAGTCACAATCCCAGTTTTAATTTGTAAATTGAGAGTTGGAATTTATTATTTTTATGGACCCTTCTAACTCTAATTTTATATGATTCTCTGATTTTACGTAGCAGCGTGACAAGGCTTTACTGGTCTAAAGTGAGGTTTCTCTGTCTCAAGGCAGACATATCCCAAACTTCAATGTCAGGCTTGAAATAATTTGATAGAAGAGTTAGAGAATATATTGTGATTAAGTGATTCTGGGATGCTGAGATCATCCATTTGGGGACCTAATTTTTCTTCTCCCATATTAATGTCATTACTCTATCACAAAAGAATAAAAAGCTGAATCCTGCCAGGGAGTGATTTAAGTGACAAGGTACATTAGGCATTTTAAACTTGAACCTTCCCTCTCTAGAACAGGTTTACAGAGTGCTAGGGTTAAAGGAGGTATTCAAAGTTGGAACTCTTAAAGATGAATGCCTTATCCTCTATAAACAGTTTTAAAATATCCAAGCAGCAGGTGCCAGGATAGGAAGGAACTGCTACAACATCCAAGCATTATGGGATGCTTTTTAAAGATCCAGTACAGACTACAGGAGAGTAGAGAGACCCCTATTTGCATAAAAAGAAAGACTGCTGTAGCTTAACACATCACTAGGGTTATCCTGTATACTTAGGTTCTTACATTTTCACCAGTGCTGCCCTGATCTGGAAATCCTGTTGCTCCTTCTGGGATGAGGGAACCTCTTGAATCTTCCCTCTTAATTCCATGTCCATTTTGAAAAGACCCATAAGCTGGAAAAAAGCCAAGTCCTTGTTAGCAACAGGAGGAACTGTCAAAAATAATTTTAAAACTAAGCACTGGGTTAATTTAAGTAAAGACATATTTTAGGAAATAGATCTTGGTCATCTAAAATGTGAAGTTTATATATTACATCAAAACACCATAAGAAGCCAAATAAAGGGTAAGCAATTTTTTTTCCTTGAAACACTTTAACGTGTATGAAACTACAAGAAATTCCTTGCAAGTCATTAAATAAAGGCAAACAATTAGATAATTTTATAGATAAGGAAGTTTGGCCCAGAAAAAGGAAGTGTCTTGTCCAGGACTGGAGACAGATGATTGGAAACCAGTGTTTTTCTCATTATCCTTTATTTTCTTAGTATACTAAGCTAAATTTTATACAAGCTGAGACAAGGAAACCTAAGCAAAGAAATGTGGCTGCAAGTGTAAGATTTTAATTAAACTTTAGTAGAGATTGTGCTATGTATAGTTTTTATTATGAAATATTTCAAAAATACAGAGACGTATAGGGTACATTTCTAAACAGCCATGCCACGTATAATCTTTAAAGGACTTTTAATTACCGGTGTCTTTGTCAGTGCTCAGACTCCCTCTACTTGTAGGTGAAGCGAAGCCACATGCAAACTCGTCTCTGGATGCCTGTAACACAGTGTGATACCTCTGTCATTTAAATACATTTGTACACTAGGATAAGAAATCGGAATTAACAATGAGATGGCACCCTAATTTTAAACAAAGCTCACTGTGAAAGTCTAAATCACTTATCAGTATTGGTATTTAGGGGACATCTCTTTTAAAAATGGATCCTGGGGGCTTCCCTGGCGGCGCTGGTACCGTGAGCCATGGCCGCTGGGCCTGCGCGTCCGGAGCCTGTGCTCCGCAACGGGAGAGGCCACAGCAGTGAGAGGCCTGCGTACCACACACACAAAAAAGAAAATGGATCCTGGTACACTGTTACAACCATGACCTCTGGCACAGTGACACAACTCTAGGTGGCTGGTAAAAGCTGCAAACTGGTGTGATCTAAACATGATTCCACTCTCCTCCTTGAAGCAAGGGCAATACTAGAAGGAGAGGTGTGACCAGAGGCCCTACATGATCTTGAGTTGCAAAAGAACGAACAGGTAAGTAAAATATTTCCAAATATCACTGTCAAATGTTGTGGAGTAAGCATAAGCATGAGTAACTGTGTTTGTGAAGAAAGGCTTGCTTGCCACCCAGGTAAGCGATATAGCGTCCACATTTAGCTGATTTACATAATCGGGAGGTACAGGCAATCAAGTGAGGCTTAAAAGCAGCTTTCTCAGGAACCCAGGGTAGGCTTGACAAATCTACGGACATTTATTATGGGGAATTTCCAAAGGAAGCTGTAAAGGACACAGTTTCACCTGCCACCCAACAATGTGACTTGGCTACTGAACATGTGAAGGTGATCTTGGGCCAGACAGAACGTGGAGTGGGCGGGGGGCAGGAGTTATTAGTCGCACTGGACAGACTGTAAAGTATACGCCACATTTTAAAATGGCAATTGGTAAAATGGAGCATGTCCAGAAGACTCCAACCAAGAAATGTAAAGGGTTTGAAACAACAAATGATGAAGTGGAGATATCTGGCCTGAAGAAAAATTGAGAAGGGACATGTGTGAAGGGGTATCACGTGGAGGTAGAAATGGATGTATCACTAGAAGGCAAAACTAGGACCAGTGGGTAGAAAATCTTGTAGATCTAATGTGAGGAGGAAAGTTTTCATTACTACTATGGCAAAATGTTGTTTTGCCAAGTGGAAGACTGATCACCTCCAAAGTTCCTTTCAACTCTAAGATTCTAAGGGGAGAAAAAAGCACAGACCAACTGTGATGAGTTAAAAGCCACTCATCAGGAAGTGCTGAAAGGAGGCTGTCAAAGAGGAGGAGAAGCAAAGGAATACAGTTTAATCCCTGGTGCCTAATATTTTGCAAAGTGAATGTTTTGTTCAGTTTTCCGGTTGAATAAATATATGAAGGCATGTAACAGCAGCAAATCTTAAAAAGAAAACACTGAGCACAGAGGATTCCCAGTGTTCTCTTGGACCTCGTTACTCAAAGTATGGTCCTTAGACGAGAAAAAGCCAAGAGCCTGTTTGAAACGCATAATCTCAAGCTCCACCCCAGGGCTACCACGTTAGAATCTCTGTCTTCATTCCCCAGGTGATCCATATGCACATTAAGATTTGAGAAGCACTGCTCCAGGAAGAAGTATAAATTTAAAATGCTGTAAAAGGTGCACTATTGAGACCATACAGCGTATGACCCTAATTCTGAATACAGTCAATAAAACAGGATAAAATGCCAATGGAAACACATTACTACTTACAGAATTAGGCATGGCTGCACAAGAATACAAGGTATCTCGACCTGCTAGTCGCTGTATATTTTCCAAAAGCAGTCCAACAAATGGGAGGTACAATTGTGCTATTTTGGCTTGTTGGTTCTGAAAAATAATTATCAAAAGCTTAAGAGATATATAATATGCCTGTATTACAAATAAAGTTGGCTCCATCTGTCCGTTTAAACACTAAAAGCAAGCTAATATCCATAACAAATTCGTGAAGCATGAGTCTATTTATATTCATAGTCTCTAACTGCTACACCACTTTGTTGGTATTTGAATTTATATACAATAGAGAGTCGAAGCACATCCCTCGAACATCACTACATAACAGGCAAAAGTTTATTTTTTTTTAATAGCAGATCATATTAGTCCTGCTCTTTAACTCCAGCAAGGGTTGAGTTTGAGGAGAGCAGGGATCCTGTCTGTCTTGTTCACTGCTTCATCCCCAGTGCCTGGGCACACAGTATATGGTCAATATACCTTAGCTGAATGAATGAATAGATGGAAGTAAAAAAATGGTGAATTACTGTATTCATTCAAGAAATATGTCTTTGCTTTGAGTAAAGCTGCAATTAAAATAACGTGATCTTGGCCCCCTAAATCAATTATACAACTTGGGAGATTGATATATTTGTAAATATGCAAGTGAAGCTGGCCACTGGTCATCTTAATGAATGTGGTACCTCTTATACGAATTTATTTATTGCTTTTCTCAGCTACAGACATTCCTCACCAGATATGGACATACATTCAAATCAGCCAAACCAGTGGTTGTGATGGCACAAGAGTTGCCCTCCATACTTTAGGACTTTGGGAGGTTTGTCTGTAGACTTAGATAAGGCCTCTAGGGTACAATGGTTAACCTACAGAATACAGATCAATAGTGTCTCATAGTTCCATTTATTCTTGAAATTGAACAATTTTTCATATGTTAATTGTCCATTTGTACTTCCTCTTTTGTGAGTTTCAGGAACTCTTAACAGACCTACTTCTAATACACAACCCTAATCAGTAACAGTCTCTATCGCTAGGAGATTCTGGTTCAGTAGGTCTGGGCTGGGTCCCAGGAATCTGCCCCAGATGGTGCTGATGTGCACTGAGGTTTGAGAACCACTGATCTAGTTCAATATCCTGCTCAAGGCAAGAACAGCCCTTACCTGCATCCTTGACAGACGGTTAGTTTTTAAACTTCTTAAACACTCCAGCCCTTTCAGAGGTTCTGTTAGAAAAATCCTTTAGCAGTTAAGTTCTACCTGCTAGTTATAGCCCACTTCCACTTTACATGGCAACCCTTTAAATATTTGGAGACAATTACCACAAATTGTCTTAATTCACTCTTCACAAGGCTAAACAGCTGTTACTACTTTCCTTTATTCTTCACATGGCTTTGATTTCAAGAGTTTCCACCATCATCATCACCCTTTCTCGGCAGTTCTCTAATTTTCCAGGGTCCCACTTAAGATTTGAGAGGCAGTATAGTCTAGTGGTTAAGAGCACAGATTTTGAATTTTAGACACATGAATTCCAGCTCTCCTGTTACTAGTTACTTGATTGTGATCAAGTCACAACCACAGTTTTCTCTTTAGTAAGATGGGGATAATAACAGTGACATTAATTCATGTAAGCTAATGTTTAATACAGTGCCTGGCATATAGTGAGTCCTCAATAAATTTTAGCTACTATTATTAACATTATAGCTTCTAGATGGGAATTCATTTTAGTTCTGATAGTGAATGATCACTAGGGAAGGAGATACTGCACCTTTCTCAGGTGAACAGGAACACAGGAAAGCATGCAGTCAGGGCAAATACATTAAAAGTTTTGTCTGCACAAAAGACAGAAAACCATCTAAGAATCTATTAACAGAAGACAGTTTAGATAAATAGAATAAGGTATATCCATATGATGGAATACTATGCAGATTTAAAATAAATACGGATCAAATCTTCAGGCTATATTGTTAAATGACAAAAGGAAAATGCATAATGGTTTCTATTATATATTTATATATATACACATATATAGCATATTGGCTTGTGCATGCATAAAATAGAAGTTTATATAAGAAACTGATAACAGTAGTTGCTTCTGGAGAGATGAATTGAGGCATGGAGGTAAGGAATGGGAGGGAGGCATTTTGATTCTCTTTTTTAACATGTGTGTAAGATTACCATTAAAAAAAAAAAAAAGAAAAAAAATCCGCCCACAGTCCAAGTAGAAATTGCAATTCTCAGGAGTCAACATCACTTGCAGTGGTACAGGAACTAATACAGACCCCAGGATAAATGTTAGATGTTGGATATTCTTGTTCTGGGTAGGAAAGATGTCTCATGGTATTAGGAGGGCTCCCAAAGCAGTTTTTGAGTAGCACATAATAGGGACCAGTGACATCTCCATAATTTCATTAGAGGAGAGGCTGAGGAAGGCAACATGGTTGGAATGAGGGGTGGCGGTGACTAGGAGATCTAGTCTCAAAGCAGCCTTTCCACAGGAAGAATTTTTTTCTTGACTGTATTTTTATTTGGGGTCACTTTGGGGGACCCAACGGAAATTATAGGGGCTTAAAGCTCCCCTCTCTGTCCTCACCTTGGCATCATCATTAATGGTGAACATGTTTTAAGTGAATGTATCAATATTTGACAAATGGCCTCTTACTCAGGCCACCTGTGAAGTCTTTGGACCATACAGAGAAAGGGAATGAAGCAGGTCCATGAAGCAAAGTTTTACTGGGGAGAATCCTATACACACTTAAAACCTGTCAGAAGATTTTGAACAAAGAAAGGGCTTTAGAAATTACTGAAAGGGTAATGAGGCTGGCATCTCAATCTTTCCCATAGTCTAAAACCTCAAACACTCAAAGAGGCAGAGTGTTATTTACAGATAACAACAGTGATGTGTATGTGTGCATGTGAGTACATATACTGCTCTCAGAATTTTAAAAAGTAAATAATGTGCAAATATGTGATATAAAATATTTAAAATTCTACCTCCAGGTAAGACACTAGTGAAATCCGATATTCCTTCACTTTCATCTAAGGAGGCAGGGGAAAAAATACAACTTCCTGCTTTAAGAACAGGAACTTCATTTTGTACTTTTCCCACAAATTCTTTGAAATCATGGCTAAAGACATTTTCCTCCGCTACTACTAGGTACAAACAGAGCCCAGTGGTAACTGGCATTTTTAAAGCTTTAACAAAGCTTGGTTGGAATGGATGACTTTAAGATATCTTTTCATTTAGATATATTATGCCAGTTAACTTACGTTAAGTCAATATCAACATTCACACACACACAAAAAGTGGCACATAAGAGAGCAAACCACACAAAATGGGAGTATGTTGTTATAACTATAATGTGGGAAAAAACGATGCAAATTGCAGTAAGTAATAACATCTGAAAGCTAAAGAGTTTAAGTCTACTTTAGGATAGAATTATATGAAGAAAACTAGCAAAATTTGTAAGTAAAACAAATCTTCATAATTAAAGAAATCTAATTGGATGTAGCTGGCAGGCATTTTCTGTTTTTTAAGGACAAATGGGAATACTGTAGAAAAAGAATAAGATCTATCTCCAAGTCAGCTTTCCAAAGTAAATAAATGACATGATAATTTTATTTAAATTTGAATGTAAAACAAAGGGACAAATTCTTAATTATGAAATAATATGTTACCTTGAGCCAGGTAAGTAAGTTAGGTTATTCTAAATCCATACAGTTTGCCATCTACTATTTGAAGCCCATAGGGTATAATGTTAATAAGATTTGAATATACCCTCCATCCCCGTATATTAAGTTAAAGGTGCGGCAAAAAGCAACTGCAGCTGTGGCCTTCACACATAGACAGTGTGTAATGTATGGAAGGTTTACAGCCACACCTACATTTTTTCAGTAAGAAGAAAAACTTCATATTTACATCTTTTATATATTGGACATACTTAATGTGTCACTATTAATCAGTTACTAATCAATAATAGCATTTATTTAGGGAGATATATTTAAGGATATATATTAAGGCGTGTATTTGAAAGAGTGCACATGGCTATAATCGTGTAAGATTTTTTAAAAAAAATTCTAGTTTATGTAACAAATCATGAAGCGGCTGTGCTGTTCTTTAGACATGATTTGAAAAACCAGTGTTCTTCTTCAACAGTTATCTGAACAGTATTTTTAAAACCTAATCATTTGAAACGGAAACAAAACGTATTTGTAAAAATAACTTCATCAATCCTCCTGTAATGTTCCTTGCTGAAAACTTCACCTTGAACATAAAATCTTCTTAGAAACTAACTAATGTGATACTGATGATGATACGAACATCCTTACCTTATGCTGGTATCTAGTGTCAAATGCATGTTTTATCAAAAGATTCTTTATGACAGAGATAGCTGTATATCTGGTATCATAATTGTCTTGAAGAGCAATGGAGGTTTCCCTCAGAAGGAGACCAACCAAGAAGTGATGCTTGCAATACTCATCTGATAAACTGTATTCAAGATTTGAATCTGCAGTATAATGAAATTTAAAACCCATTTATAAAAATATTCAAAAATTACTTTAACATTAAAGCACTATATTTATTACTTAGTCATATGTGACCATGTTAGCAGGAACTATATTGTTATTATTAACAAATATGAACAGTTCTTTTATCATACAGAATAAGCATGCAAAATTTTACAAGATACGAGCACTCATCATTGGGGCTAGATGATAGCCTTAATGATAATTTCAGTCGGTAAGACAGTCCCTAGAATTCTTTGTTTTTCGAGATGCTTTGCAAATCTTAGAAATCTTAGGGTAAAATCTAGAATGAAAGAATACTGTATTTGGCAATGTTTTAACACATTTCTTCATATCTGAAGAGATTTAGTTACAACTACAAATTGGAGTAACTCTCTACAGCAATACTTGATTCACTTATCTGTTTATATTTGTAAAGTAGGAAAAGGAAGAGAAACTAGACAACTGAATCACTGTAACAGTATTAACTATTGACTGTTCTAGTAAATGTTCTATATCGGCCCCAATACAATGGGGTACAAGAACAATAAGAAAAACAGCCTCATCTCACTCAAATTCATCACGCGAATACAAATCTTTTATTTCATAAAATTACCGCTTCAAACTATTTCTTTCACTTCCTTTTAGATCCTCAGTCCATTTTAAATCCCAGCTGCTAATATCCTGGTTGGGATTTGCCTTATAAACTGATTGGGTCGCAATCAGAAGGGACTGTGACCAAGTTTAGTCATTTCTACGGTAAATTTCTACTATCTTTATTTCCTCTCCCGTACCCTTTAATTTTAGTTAGGCCATATAGCTGAAGGATATGTTTTCCATTTCTTTTCTGGCCTCTTCAGCACTTAATATAATGCTATATATTCAGTTAGGACTTAATAAATGCTAAATCAGATTTAATCCTAAATCCTCATCCCTTCTTTTCCCTGAATTCCTCAAGCCATCAATAAATACTGGGGGAAGTATCGGAGCTATACATGCTCAGAATCTAATAAGGGAGCAGTTGAATACGGGTGCTTGGGTTTTTAAATATTTCTTCTCCATTTTCACTGGCTGGCATTCAAGCACTGAAACTGGTGCTCAGCAGCTACCCTCCTAGAGACCGAGGTAGCTGATATCCTTTCTGCCATTGGTCATGCTCTTTTGTGAATCCCAACCACTTTCTATGCACAAGAACCAGTACGGACTAACCCAGGTGGCCTTATCTGGGTCGACTTTACAATGGTAGTAAGGTTTTTTACTTCAGGGGTCTGAATAAATCGAATCAGGTAGTTTCAGCCAACCTCCAAAACTGTGGCCAAGCAGTCATTAAGCAGGGTCAGAGAGAAGGGAGGCAAGCCTGGCAGAGATGAGACACACTTAAAGAACAGCTACCCTCTAGCCCCCCATGCTGGCTTGAGCCAAAACTTGTTTTCTGAGGACGGTGTTTTAAAGTTGATTCTTCTAGCAATCAACACTCAAGCTGATTTTAAGAGTTAACAAATACACCACCTCCTAGGTTTTCTGGGTACATTAACTAAAGCCTCTTCTTGGCTAGGGAGGATTTAAAAAGCAAAGAAAGCCCCCATCCATCTTAGCCATTCATGAAATCAATTGTTTTTAAAGACAGCAAACTACTTTAGAGTGAACCGAGTTAAACCTACCTACTGAAGTCAAACGGTCCACCGCAAATGAAAAAAAATCTAATTAATATATGAAAAGAAAAGGGACAAATAAAAAACATAGTAACATAAGAATAGTGCTACACAACAAAGCATTCAATAAAACTAGCAATGGAGATAACTGAAGGCATTTCATCAATTTAATACATACATATCACTATTTTACTCTGCCTTTATACTTCTCTTTTGATGTTCCATTCAGCAGAAATGTATTTATATGGTTTTTTCTTAATTCAGTCTCACATAAGAGTCCAAACAGTACTACAGAGAGCAATTTAACTGGTATCTGACATCTGTGTTTAAGCAGCAATCTATGTAACACACCTAATTTCTTCATTCTATGAATACTACCACTGACACTATGAAGGAAATGCCGAGTACCATTAACGAACCTATCTTCACATAGTAACAATTCTGACATTACCTTTAGATTGACTGGTTTAACTAGAAAACGTTACACTATACTAGCGCTAGCCAAAAACAGGAAAACACAATCCCTAATGATGGAAAACATAAATACATACCTTGAACTCGCTGAAGTTTAGGTTTTGCAAATGCCATTGGCAAATTCAGAGGAATGTAATGTTCGTGATTGCAAACTGTTTGCAGAAATTCAAACTTGTATTCAGCCAGGACCTAAACACAAAGAAATTATACCAGAACTCCTATTTAGTAGTCATTTACTATTTTAGTGATTAAATACAGTGCATTAATTTTCAAAACAGAAGTGTTTAGTATTTTAGGCATACCTTAAAATGTGACCTGTGCAGTAAAGAGTTAACATAGCAGGTCTAAGACTGCTCACCTTAAAAAGGCCTGCTTGCACGGTTGGTCATTGGCTGGCATTTGGGAAATTGGATTTTTTTTAATTATGTAAGTTTCAGGTATACAACATTATAATTGGACATCTGTATACACTACAAAGTGATCATCACCACAAGTCTAGTTGCCATCCATCGGCATACAGTTTACACCCCCTTCACCATTCTGCCCACCCCCCAACCTCTTCCCCTCTGGTAATCACTAATCTGTTCTCTGTATCTATGAGTTTGTTTGGGGTTTTTTTGGTTCATTTCTCTTTTTACATTCCACATGTGAGCGAAATCATATGGTATTTGTCTTTCCACCTGACTTACTTCACTTAGCATAATACTTTTAAGGTCCATCCACGTTGTAAAATGGCAGGATTTCTTTCTTTTTTATGTTTGAGTAGTATTCCATTTTATATATATAACTATTCCTAAGTTTTTGAGGAATCTCCATACTGTTTTCCACAGTGGCTACACCAATTCACAGTCCCACAAACAGTGTACGAGGGTTCCCATTTCTCCACATCCTCTCTAACATTTGTTCTTTCTTGTCTTTTCAATAATAGCCATTCTAACAGATTATGAGGTGATGTCTCATTGTGGTTTTGATCTGTGTTTCCCAATTAGTGATGCTGAACATCTTTCCATGTGCTGTTGGCCATCTGTATGTCTTCTTTAGAAAAATGTCTATTCAGATCCTCTGCCCATTTGTAAATCAGATTGTTTTTGTTGTTGTTGAATTGTATTAGTTCATTATATATTTTGGATATTAACCCCTTGATGGATATATGATTTGCAAATATCTTCTCCCATTCAGTAGGCTGCCTTTTCATTTTGATGATGGCTTCCATCGCTGTGTAAAAGCTTTCTAGTTTGATGCAGTCCCATTTGCTTATTTTTGCTTTTGTTTCCTTTGCCTTTGGAGTCAGATCCACAAAAACATCACTAAGATGGATGTCAATAAGGTTACTGCCTACGTCTTCTTATAGGAATTTTATGATTTCAGGTCTTACATTCAAGTCTTTACTCCATTTTGAGTTAATTTTTGTGTTATGATGTAAGAGAGCGGTCTAGTTTCATTCTGTTACATGTGGCTGTCTAGTTTTCCCAACACCTTTCATTGAAGAGACTGTCTTTTCTCCACTGTATGTGCTTTGCTCCTTTGTTGTAACTTATTGTTCATATATGTATGGGTTTATTTCTGGGCTCTCAGTTTTGTTCTGCTCATCTGTGTATCTGTTTTTATGCCAGTCCCATACTGTTTTGATTATGATAGCTTTGTAGTATAGTTTGAAATCAGGGCGCATGATACCTCCAGTTCTGTTCTTCCTCAGATCGTTTTGGCTATTCAGGATCTTTTGTGGTTTCACACAAAATTTTAGAATTATTCGTTCTAGTTCTGTGAAATATACCACTGGAATTTTGATAGGGAATACACTGAATCTGTAGATTGTTTTGGGTTGTATGAACATTTTAACAATATTAATTCTTCCAACCCATGATTACGGAATATTTCCATTTATTTGTGGCTTCTTCACTTTCTTTCATCAGTGTCTTATAGTTTTCAGTGTACAGGTCTTTCACCTCCTTGGTTAAATTTATTCCTAGGTATTTTATTCTTTTTGATGCAATTGTAAGTGGGATTGTTTTCTTAATTTCGCTGATAGTTTGTTATTAGTGTATAGAAATACCACAGATTCCTATATGTTGATTTTGTATCATACAACATTACTGAATTCATTTATTAGTTCTAACAGAGTTTTGGTGTAGTCTTTAGGGTTTTCTGTATGTATTATCATGTCATCTGCAAATAGCTACAGTTTTACTTCTTCTTTTCCAATTTGGATGCCTTTTCTTTCTTTTTCTTGCCTAATTTCTGTGGGCATCCTTGTCTTGTTCCTGATCTTTTTTTTTTTTTTGGCTGCGTTGGACCTTTGTTGCTGCGCGCGGGCTTTCTCTAGTTGCAGCGAGCAGGCGCTACTCTTCGTTGTGGTGCACGGGCTTCTCATTGCTTCTCTTGTTGTGGAGCACGGGCTCTAGGCACACGGGCTTCAGTAGTCGTGGCACGCGGGCTTAGTTGCTCCACGGCATGTGGAATCTTCCTGGGCCAGGGATCGAACCCATGTCCCCTGCATTGGCAGGCAGATTCTTAACTACTGTGCCACCAGGGAAGCCCCTTGTTCCTGATCTTAGAGGAAAAGCTTTCAGTTTTTCACTGTTGGGTATGATGTTAGCTATGGGTTTGTCATATATGGACTTTATTATGTTAAGGTATGTTCCCTCTATACCCACTGTTGAGAGGTTTTATCATAAATGGATGTCAAATTTTAGCAAAAGCTTCTTCTGCATCTATTGAGATGACCATATGATTTTTATCCTTCATTTTATTAATGTGATGAATCGGGTTGACTGATTTGTGGATGTTGACCCATCCTTGTATCCCTGGAATAAATCCCACTTGATCATGTTGTAGGACACTTTTAATGTACTGTTGAATTCAGTCTGCTAATGTTTTGTTGAGGATTTTTGTGTCTATGTTCATCAAAGATATTGGCCTGTGATTTTCTGTTTTGTGGTGTGGGAAATTAGACCTTGAAACAAACATTTCCTACATGATAAGACTGTGCCTTCTGTGCCAACCTGTTCAGCAGTGTGCAAACCATGTGATTTATGGTGAACATCTGCTTTCCTGTCCTTTCCAAGACTCTGGAAATTCTGACCAGCCCCAAATACATAACTAGCCCCCAACAAAACCCCTAAGCCCTGAGTCTCAAATGGGCTTCCCTAAAGAGAAATGTTGCACACATGTGGCTCAATTTTCACTGCTGGAGAGAGGATGTGCTCTATGTGACCCTTCACAGGAGGGAGGGCACTCAGGAAGCCTACACGTAGATTGCCAAGGACTCCACTTGATGTCTTTTCCCCTTATTGATCCAACTGAGCATCCTCTTTGTGTCACTGTAATGAATCTTAGCCATGAGTACGTCCTGTGAGTCATTCTAGTGAACCATCAAACACGGGGTAGTATTGGGGACCCCCAAAACACTATCCATTATTCCCTGCTTTGAGGTATAACTCTAGTCAAAGCACCTAAATGAAAACAGCAGTTCCAAATCCTCCAGAGGAGAATGTCACCATTGTTCTCACACTCTAATGTCTGACACCCACTGCAGTTATGTCCTTATAACTTACCTTAGGATCTTTGGGGCTGAATCCAGATATATAGTCATTTATCAAATTGAAAACAAATCCTCTATCCATTAGTGTCAGACAGCGCTATAGGAACCAAATCAAAATGAACAGTTAGTTACATAATTCTAAAGGTCTGTCAAGTTTTTAAAATTCAAAAAATTTTAAATTTTTTCACAATAAGGGGATGACATTCTCACTTTTACAGATAATAGAAAAACGTTCAGAGATTTAGGTGACCTTAAAGAGATAAAGGGGGACTTCCCTGGTGGCACAATGGTTAAGAATCTGCCTGCCAGTGCAGGGGACACGGGTTCGATCCCCGGTCCGGGAAGATCCCCCATGCTGCGGAGCAATTAAGCCCGTGTGCCACAACTACTGAGCCTGCACTCTGAGAGCCCGCAAGTCACAATTACTGAGCCAGCGTGCCACAACTACTGAAGCCTGCACGCCTAGAGCCCGTGCTCCGCAACGAGAAGCCACCGCAATGAGAAGCATGCACACCGCAACTAGAGAGAGCCTGAGCCCAGCAATGAAGACCCAATGCAGCCAAAAATAAATAAATAAAATAAATAAATTTATTTTTTAAAAAAAGAGAGAGATAAAGGGCAAATGACTTATCATTGGAATTGGGACTCAACTGTATAATTTTCAAACTAAGATATAGATACACATATATATACACACACAAATACATGTATACATACATATACACATATATGTATATAAACATATATACGCATATATATTGATATGTAATCTATTAGCTATACTGCCTCATTTTGGTTAACTCTCAAAGCTCAAAGTGAACTGGAGGGTGGTTAGCGGGGCTTGCCTATGTGAACATTTCAGGCCAAAAGTGAAGTTTTTCTTTGGGCCCTGTGAAGTCTTGGCCTACAAAACATTCTTCCTCTGTGACAACCCTACTAGTTGTTCATATTTTCCTACTATCACTCTCCTGGTTAAGGCTTTCATTACCTTGCAACAGCACAACTGCAGTTATCCTCCAAACCTGTCTTCCTGCCACTAATCTTTCCATCCAACTGCTTCCAGATTAATCTCTAAGTCCTAGCCCTAATCATGTCACCTTTCTTCCCCAAAGCTTTCAACAGTTCCCTATTGCCTCTAATATAATTTCAAACTCCTTAGCTTGGCATTCAAGGGCACTCACAATCTTGTCCCAACCTACTTTTCCAGTTTTATCTCCCAATACAGCTCATCTACTTATCACCCACTCAAGATGCACTGTGCATTCCCACCTCTGGGTCTCTGCTCATGCCAAGTCTAGCTAGCAATTCTATCACTGCTTCTACATAATCCTGCCCATTCTTCAATGATGAAGCCCATTTTCATTAACCACCTTGGTCTACAGGGCCCTTTAAACACTTTATACTAGCTTGTGTTTTCCTTATTATTTTCCTGTTTTCACCTAGAGAGGACAATAGGAACGATCCCTTTTTCTTATGTTCTCCATGGTACCTACAGTAACCCTGTGAAATAGAAGGAACTCAATATTTGATTAATCAGCCATTTGCATCTCACTTCTCATCTCTCCTTTCAACTTCCACTGCCTCATGACCTCTCACCTGGATTAATGAGGTAGGCTTATATTTATCTGTTCATCCAAAAACATTTTGAGGATCTGTGTTTGAAACAATGCATTACATTCTAGAGAAATACAAAGGTGAATAAGATATGGTCTTTAGTCTTGTCTAATGGTAAAGACAAATAAACAAACAAACAATTAAAATACAGCACAATAAAAAGTTATACAAGTATGTAAAGGACGGGTAAACAACAGAAGGGGTGATCAGCCCTGTGTGGGAAGGTTAGGAAAGAGTTGAGCCTAAAAGATGAATGGACTCTGCCAGGCAGACAAGGGGGAAAGACTGGTCTTCTAACTGGTTGCCTTGACTCTGGCTTTTTCCTCACCTCTTCCAAAATCTCTGGCATATAGACAGCTCCATGGCATATAGCTCCGAATCTAAATCCCTTAGCCTGACATTCAAGGCCTTTCATCATCTGGCATCAGATGGTCTTTCCAGCTCTACCTCCACACATCCTAAACTCTGCACAATGACTTTCTTGCTCTTCCCCGAACAATTCTTGAATGCATATATCTCATCTTTGCTCATGAATCCTCTACCTGAAACACCCTCAACCCTGTCTTGGGGAACTATTCTTCTAGTCTCTGTTCATACTACCTGGTCCTAATCCCTCCCTTTCTTGTTTTCCAATTGTATTTTGTTTGTATTTTCAGTACAGCAGTCATCACACTTGATCTTGTACATGTATTGGAATATAATTACAGAGATAGCCTCTCACATCTTTGGATTCTCACATAGAAGACAAATGTTTGTTGACTTGAATGAGGTAAATACTGCTATTAAATCGACTATGTTCTATTCTGTTTACACAGCAAACTTTAAGTTTAAACTCCATGGAAGAAACGGAGGTTTTATATTTCAAATAGTCTCATCTTTACTTTAAAAAGATATGTGGATGTTTGGTTTTTAATACACAAAAGGGCTCATGTAATAGTGTTAAAACTTTGTTTTAATTCTGGTAAACACAGGTCTTACATCAGAAAATCATGCTCTGGAGATCTGAAACCTAGTTGTGAATTTTTAATAAGAAAACAAGGGTATGTGAGATACTAAAACTGCTTGGGTGGATTACTGACTATGAGGTTCTTAAGATAAGGTTGAGACATGCTGAAAGGCTGTGAGAAGATGGGGAGTGGAGAGAAGTAAAAACTAAGTGCCTTACAAACCCATGCCCCTTCTCTGCAGCAAATCAAATATTATTATTACCCACTTTCTAGAACAATCGCATTCCAGCACTGCCCTTTACATACGGAGAATAACAAAATACAACAATGAGAAACGTGCTATCTTTCATAAATATAGGAGTTTCTGACATCTCTCAAAATAGTCTCACTGACCAAAATCAACCATTTTCATTTACATGTATTAGCAACAAGTAGATGGTGATTATATTAGCAATGTGTAGACTGTGCCTTTAGTTCAAGAGCTACAAACTCAGAGGCCAACAGGGTCAGAGAAGCTATTTAAATGTATAAAGAGCGTTGGGGTGGGCTTCCCTGGTGGCGCAGTGGTTGAGAGTCCGTCTGCCGATGCAGGGGACACGGGTTCGTGCCCCGGCCCGGGAAGATCCCACATGCCGCGGAGCGGCTGGGCCCGTGAGCCATGGCCGCTGAGCCTGCGCGTCCGGAGCCTGTGCTCCGCAACGGGAGAGGCCACAACAGTGAGAGGCCCGCGTACCGGGAAAAAAAAAAAAAAAAAAGAGTGTCGGGGTATATTAAGGAGTGGTGGGGTTTGTGGCAACCTAGAAAGTACATGCCCCACCTAAAGGCATTCAAATTAATATTTCTGAGAAACACCATGTAAAACCAGCAAGATGTGCCTTCTGGTTAAGCCACCTATGTGGGACCTCTGATTTAATTAATTAACCATTGCGGGTGGGGGATCAAACATGGCTGTTTAACTGAATTGATGGATTAATTCAGTCAAAAGTTTCTCCAGCAGCCTAGCTGAGTCTCTAGAAAGTAGGTAATTTTTTTTCTTTGGCTTTAAAGACCATATTGGTGAAGAATAATTCCTTACCATGTGCTGGCTGCCTTTAACTCACCTTCAGGAAGCTAGCCAAACTATAATTGACGTTTCTGGACTCGTCAGGAATCTCTGCATAGCGAATAGTCACGTGAGGAATTATTGCAAGAAGCAATGAATGTAAGACATGATGATATGCCTCAGAAAATCTCTGGCCTCTGGGAAGCTTAAATTAAATAGGCATAGAAAAAAGAGTTGCAAAAGATCTAAATCAATTGCTGTTTTTATTTTCAGACACATTCTGTATAAAAATGTGTTTTTAACTGGAGTTTTTCTCCCAACTTAAAAATGACATGGCTAGTTCAGTGTATACTTTAGATCATTATAGGAACTATCTGGACATCTAATACCATAACTGACTGAAATCATGAACAAGAGTAGGTCATTCTGACCCAGCTTTGGAATCACGTTCCTGAGATACAGACACATCCGTTTGTTCATTCCATGTTTTTCCTGACACACAAAGTATACATGTATCCATGCATCTCAATTTTAGTAAACCTGCTCTGTGAAGTTTCTGATAAAAATGCTAAGTATGAGGTGAATATTTTTTACTTCACAAATCTTAGCTTTCAAGTCCTATAGCTAAGAAAATTTCTTTGTACTTTCGAAAGAGTTCAAAAATATGACTAAATGTATACAGCACATGCCAGGAGCACATGTATTATTACATAAAGTGTTTTTAACTTTGTACATGCCTTCGACCTTTCTAAGAGAATGGTTCTTTCTTATTTGGTACTTGTTCTTCTTCCAAATGAATGTTCTGACATAGACATTTTAAAACCACAAGACAAAGGGAAAGCTTCAAAGATAATGCATTTAACATGGCAAATACCTCGCAGGAAACTATGTGGAAGAGTCTCTGACGATCAGACTTTGAAAACATATGAACTGTCAGATTTTTGCAATACATCCATTGTTTTTTTTGCTTGTTTTAAGCAAAATTGAAAAAGCTAAGGGCTAAGAGCCCTTAAAATATAAAAGAGGATTTGCATGTCACGGCTACCTGTGAATAAGATTAGCCTTCTTTGTCTATGTTAAATATTATTCTTGAGCCTACTTACCTTAATTTTATTCTCTTCCAACAAGTATGTGGCCATAGACTTTGCAATAATTTCAAAGAAAAACCATGAGTACTAAAATAAACAAATAAATACAAATCAATCTTTAATAGTTACCCAAATCCTTGAAGCTTAGCAGAGGTTGACGAATCACTATGGATTTTGTCTCTGAACTTTAGTAACATTTTAAAGTGATTGCAATTGTCTAAGTCCCACAGGATACCTTCAAATTGTGTTGGCAAAAAGGTAGTAGTGTACCTTAGGGCTGGCTGGTGATGTACAAAGGCTGTTTGGTGGGAATGTTTAACTCAGTGGGGAGGGGTGTTTTATCACTGACACTGCTTTGAGTTGCCTACATGTGGTGATAAGAGCAAACCAACTTTTAGTTTACTTTAGTATTGCTTTTAGATTCTCTATAGACAGTGAATTGTATTATGGCCTGCACCCAGTGGGGGACCCAACCCTGCCCTTGGTACAACACTGGGGCCAGCCCAAGTAGCAGAGGTGTTTGTGTAAGTGTAATTTGAAGGGTACAGAGAAGCCTCAAGCAGATACATCCTAAAATACCCAAAATTGAAATTCTACCATTATTAACAGGAATAGTAAAAACATGACAATAATAAGAGCCACCATTTGAGTGCCTACTATGTGCCAGAAACAACACGTTAAATGCTTTGCTTATATTTTAGAAGTGAGGAAGTGGAGGCTCAGGACTGCTAAGTAACAGGCTCCGGGTCACAGAACTATTATGCAGTGAATAGAGGATTCTAGCCCAGGTCTATCTCCTCCAAAATTCTTCGTATTACACATTCGACTGTGGGCAGGATGGGGTGGGAAGGGTGAAGGGAATGAAGGAGGTTCTGTGGAGAACTTGGGGGAAAAGGATGTGTAGGTAAAGTGGTGAGGAAAAGGAAAGTCACACGAGGAAACGATGAAAGACTAGAAGTGAAATGGGAGGGTATCAAACAAGCATATCTCTGGCTGCTTTTCTTGCCTGCCGTGTCCTGTGCCCTTACCTTTAGCAGTTTGTTTATTGCTAAAAAGTCTGCAGACTGTTTCAATACCGCTATCATCGTAGTAGCCAGAGTTTCATGTATCAGCTGGGCCTGAGGAGTACTGGGTTTTTCAGGTCGGAAGCTATACTACAATCAAAGAAAACGAGCTGTGAGACAAAATTCTCTCAGAAGACAAGCTGCTCAGAAAGAAAGCTTTACTCCACAAACCTTTATGAAGGATCTTAAATAATTATCCAAGCCTTCTTCATGGCACTTTGATACGATATGTAAGAGAACCCTGAAACAACATTCACAAAAGTCAGCATGTCAGGCTACAATTAACCACTACAGTTTGATTGTTCGATAAAACCATCATACTTAACCCTAAAAATACCTAATACTGCCTGAATAATTAAAGGTGAGGTGACCACATTAAATGTCATCTTAGTTTGGGTCTAACAGAGATTTCAGCATCTAACACGCTCAGGGTCTTGTAAAATATGTTTCCTGGTTCAAAAGACGGATATTCTATTTTGGCAACCCAGATATTTCATCTCCTTTCTAAACCACATTTGAAGTGTGGTCATAACTACCATATAGTGTAAAAAAAAAAAAAAACCACCTTCAGTAAGGTAAATATTGAAATCCACTCTAGTGAGAATAAAAGGAAAAGAATAGAAAAAAAATGTTAAGCATGACAACAGATTGGGGAAAAGGGAAGGGAGAGACAGAGCAGGTATAATGATATGAACTAAAATTGGAAGTAAACCTAAGATTCATAGAAAGTTTTAAAATTATGAGACCAGCAGTGGTTCTCCAACTTTAGCGTGCCTCAGAAACACCTGGAGGGTACAGTGCTCACCCCTCTCCCAGAGTTTCTGATTTTTTAGGTCTGGGGTGAAGTTCAATGATTAGCATTTTTAATAAGCTCCTAGGTGATATTGATGCTGCTGGTCTGGGAACCACATTTTCAGAACAACTGGGCGAGAATAATGCTTTTTAAATTTGCAACCAGACTATGCCCAGCAGCAGAGAAGAGCAAACAGTATGGAGGTGTGTGGCGCCTCAGCCCTGAGGCTCCAGACAGGCTCAACAGAAGTGGCAACAGCAGAAGCAGCAAAGCCAGAAAGAGCCAGCACTGAGCTCACAAGTTTTTGGAAAACTCCTGTTTTAATTTCAAAATTCAGGTGCATTTTGCATCCTACTCTACAATATATCCTTGTTTGTTTTCATATAAAAAGAACACTCCATTATTCTTTCGAGTACAATTTGATGGCCTAGGGCCACTCTGTCCAATGTGAGAGCCACTAGTCACAAGTGGCGATTAAATGAATTAAAATTAACTACGATTAACACTTCAGTTCCTGGGCTTCCCTGGTGGTGCAGTGGTTGAGAGTCCGCCTGCCGATGCAGGGGACGCGGGTTCGTGCCCCGGTCCGGGAGGATCCCACATGCCGCGGAGCGGCTGGGCCCTTGAGCCATGGCCGCTGGGCCTGCGCGTCCGGAGACTGTGCCCCGCACGGGAGAGGCCACAGCGGTGAGAGGCCCGCGTACCGCAAAGAAAAAAAACAAAAAAAACCTTCAGTTCCTCAGTTACACTAGCCACATTTCAAGTGCTCAACAGCTAAATGTGCCTAATGGCCACCATATTGGAAAGCACAGGTATAGAACATTTCCATGACTGGAGAAAGTTCTATTGGACAAGACTGGTCAAGGGCAATGGTTCTCAAACTCCCTTGCATTAGGGAATCATCAGGGAAACTTAAAAAAAAAAATACTGATGCTGAGTTCCACCTTCAGAGATTCTGGTTTAATTGGTATGAAGTATCGTCCGGGAACAGACATTTTTAAAAGCTTCTAACATGCAGCAGCTTTAGAACCTCTGGTTGAGGAAGTTTATCCTATGGTTTCTGGTATCATCTGTCCCTGGGGATATAAGTCCCCTGGTCTGAGAAGTATGAAACTAGAGAAAACTGATATTAGATTTCTGACTTTGGGGTTCTCATTTGGAAGATAAATTTATATTTCACATGAAGAAATGCAAAAGGAAACAAAAGTTGCTTCTTGGTATTACGACACTGAAACTCACATGGTGCAGTTGATAGGCACGTCATCTTCATGGGTCATATTTGTGAGGACTCGGAAGAGTTGCATAAGAATTACAGGCAGAAACTGTATCATGACTTGGATCTCCATGGCATGCAAACACTAAAATAAGTCATTATTAGTTATGAAAATAAACCAAAATATGATATAACTTGCAAAGGTGAAACAACAAAAAATTAAGTAATGAAAACTACATTCACTAGAATATAAGCTCACTTTAAACACGAGCTTCAGGGGATAGGGGACTTTGTCAGTTACTTTAGCCACATCTCTAGTTTGGCACTCAGATTCTGTTAGTTCATTTAATATTAAATGCTCTATTGAAGATAAGTATAACTGGGATCAACAGGTTTTGGAATAAAGACAACAGACTCTTGGTAAACCAACACTCAATCAGGGCGAGGAGCAGGCATGTTTGGAGGTAATGGAGACGGGCCTACCAGCCCCCAAGTTCGTGTGTTTTACAGGGGCAAGTGGGCCATTACTTTGTGGCGAGAAGTTACGTGGGATTCAATAAAGTGTGTTTCTATATATAATTGGCTTTACACTAGCACCATCCACAAGCTGAGGCAGTTCTGCCTTCTAACATCTCACAATACATTTCTTCAAAGTGCTAACACTCATCTCTACTGATTAGTATCTTGACATCAAAAAGAAGAAATATGTCCGTGTATACATAGAAATGATACAAGCAGCTAAATATGTAAAATGTCTTCCTTCTTACTTCCCTTCTCTCCGCATTCATTTATTCACTCATTCATTCACTCACTCATTTAGTCAGCTGGCCAACCAAAAAAACCTCACTGAGCACCTTCTACACCAATTCAATATTTAGTGCCCTGGGAAATATAGACACAGGTAAAACAAGTCTCTGTACTAAGGAACTCAGCATTTACCTTTCATAGCTTCCCTTACTCTTGCTCTATGTTGCCATTCTTACTCTCAGCATCCCTTTTCAGGCTTTTCTCATCTATATTTGAATCATCTCAACAGTGACCTCTGAGATTTCCGGGCAGCCTCTCTTCAATCGGATGCAATAAGGCAAGAAACTGAGCTCAGGGAACCCATGGTCTATCCTTCAGGTTTTCCCTTCCTTTTGCCCTCTCTCTTCTATCCTTACAGCCATCGCCCTTTTTCAGAACTCTAACCTATAACCAAAATAGTCTAATAATTTTCTAGTAGGTCTCTGTACACTTTCTCCTCACTCCCAATATGTCTCTCATTTCCAAAACTTAATCCTCCTCAAATAGGGGTTACATCAGGCCACCTTGTGCCACCAACAAGAATCTTTTGATGCTTCTCCATGACCTAGGGCAGTGGTTCTCAACCAGAGACCATGTGCCACAACCCAACCCCAACGTCCAGAGACGTTTTGAGCTGTCACAATTGGCGGTGTGTGTGTGTGTGTGTGTGTGTGTGTGTGTGTGTGCGCGTGTGCGCGCGCTACTGACATCTAGTGGATAGGCCAGAGATGCTTCTAAACACCCTCCAGTGAACAGGCCAGCCCTTTACAACAAAGACTTATCCTGCCCCAAATGTCAATAGTGCCAAGTTTGAGAAACTCTGACCCAGGTATTAAGTCTAAGTTACTTAAGCCCCAGCTTACACTCTTAACCTTACCACTCAGCATTCTTCACGAGGCCACACTGGTGTCTCGACTGCTCCTTGAATATATCAATGCACTGCTACCTTTGCTCACACTTTGCAGCCAAATCCTCGCCACCCTTCCCAGTCAAGTTCAAACCCCCAGTTCAGTGAAGCCATTCATTCACTCATTCAACAAAGGCACACTGAATGAACTTTCAATTGCCAAGCACACCAAAAAAACATGGCTCCTACCATCAAGAAGTTCACAGACTGTGTGGGGAAAACACATGGAACTAAATCACTGCGATACAAACACTAAACAGTACAACAGCGGTATATACAAGGCGTACAGAGGAAGAAGCAGCCGAGTCGGCCAGTGAGGAGGGAATGTCGTATGAGGCTTCAGAAAGGAGGAAGGTTCAAGGACCGTAAGTAGGATCACATCAAGTAGAAAAGAGAGACGGACCTTCCATGCAGAAGTCATCTCCCTGCACCAGTACTGTTCCTCTGGAATTTATTCTCCACACAGCAGCCAGAGGGTTCTTTTGGAAAGGCAAATTCCACAATGTCATTTCCCTCTGTTACAAACAAAACCAACCACCACGAACAAAAAGTTGTGAAGGGCTCCCCGTCCTACATGTATCCTGCCTATCACTCCCCACTCATCTGAGGCCATCCTCCTGCTTTGCTGCTCAATGTGCTCTAGCTACGTTGTCTTTGCTTTTCTTCTTTCCACACATCCCACTGCAAAGTGTTTACACCTGCTGCAATATTCTGTCATCCTTTTACACAGCTTTATCACCTATGGCTGTCTTCCTCCCATCAGCTTCTTTTCAGCTTGAAATGGTGTCATCTCCTAGACAGGCCTTCCCTGACAAGTCCATCTTGACTGCACTCCTGGTCATGCTAGAGCCCATTAACCTGTTCTATTTTCTTCACAGCACTCATCCCTATGTAATGTGACTTACTTATTTATAATCTCTCTACCCCAACTAGAGGAGGTATGTTGTCTAACTCGTTCCCATTACAGTCCCAGCATTCAGTACAATATGTGACCCATGGTAGGTGCTCAATAAATATTTGAGGGATGACTGAATAAATGAATAAAATAAGGAACCAAAGGGATAAAGATGGGAACCCTCTAGTCTCAGTGGTTCCTCGGTTTTGTGACCTCTTAGCATTTACACCCTGTATCACGCATTTGACGTTTAACTACATATTGCTTTGGACTATCACTTGTACTACTGACTTATATTGTCATTTGACTTAAGTGGATCCTGTCTCTCTGACTGGTTGTAAGATCCCTACAGACAATGAGCCTAAGTTATTCTTCTCTGCAAGCACCACAGCATCTAGGAAAATACTGAACACATAATAAGGCCTCAACATGTAGATGGTTAAATGAAGTGATGAAACACTGTCATTTACAAGGACAACAGGTAGCAAGGTTTGATAGAAAGAAAACAGGACTAGGAGTCAAGAGACAGGCTTGGCTCAGCTCTGCTAGTAATCAGAATGACCACAGGCAAATCACTCTCCTCGGGCCTCAGTTTTCTCATCTGTAAAACAAAATCGCTGAAGATCCCTTTCAGCGCTAACACTCCATACAGGAGCTCTTTCTATAATCACATGGCATTTCATTCACTGCCACTAGAGGGCAAGCATAGGTCACATAAATATCAGAAATTCCACACCCTTAAAAACGCAAATATGAGTACTTTCTTTTTCCTCCATTCTAAGAATACCAGTATAGGAAAATAGTGTTCTGTTCAATTCTGTTAAAACTTTTACAAAGCTTCCCCACTGGAAGAAAAAGCCAATGATCTCAACAGACAATGCACTCATACGTAGAGCGGGAGTTCGAGACATTCCCCAAGAAAAGGATTTGAAGTTAGATGACTACTATACTTCTTAATGATAATTAAGAATCGTAGCCACCATGTATCGGCTACCTCCCTGACTCTACCCTTCCAACAATATATTTTCGGTATGGTAGGCAGAATGGTACTTTAAAACCAAAGTCACATCATATTAGGAGGCCTGACCTGACCAGCAACCCAGCCACCTTTCCAATGTGAGGGCCTATCATTCTGTGTGCCAGACACACTGGAACTCCGGCTGTTCCTTGAGCACACCAAGCAAGCTCCTCAGGGCCTCTGCCCTTGCTATTCCCAGCTCTCCCCCAGAATTCCACATAGCTGGCACCCTCCTTTCCTTTAGGTCTCTGTCAAACATCACTCTACTGGAGAGCTCTTCTCTGACACTTTATCTAAAAGAGGGACTCCTTATCACTCCTACTCTCCTGCACTATGTTTTGGTTTTCTTTATAGCACTTATTACCACCTGACATGACATACACAGTCGGCCCTCCGTATCCACACGTTCCGCATCTGTGGATACGGAGAGCTGACTGCAAGGAACTTGAGCATCTTTGGACTTTGGTATCTATGGAGGGTCCTGGAACCAATCCCCCGAGGATACAGAGGGACCACTGTGTGTGTGTGTGTGTGTGTGTGTGTGTGTGTGCGCGCGCGCGCGCGTATGCATTTATGTGTTTATTGTCCATCTGTCTCCACAACAAAGTAAGCTCCTTGAAAACAGGGATATTGTTTGTTTTTTTCATTTATCCTCCCAATGTTTAGAATGAAGCCTGGCCCGTAGGATGCACTCAAGAAAAAAGTGTGGAATGAATGAATACTATAGAGCAGATGCCTTATCTCACTGCGGCCTGTAACCACCCTACAAGTGGGTAGTTCTGTTTTGTTTTTTAACATCTTTATTGGAGCATAATTGCTTTACAATGGTGTGTTAAGTTTCTGCTGTATAACAAAGGGAATCAGCTATACATATACATCTATCCCCATATCTCCTCCCTCTTGCGTCTCCCTCCCACCCTCCCTATCCCACCCCTCTAGGTGGTCACAAAGCACCGAGCTGATCTACCTTTGCTATGCGGCTGCTTCCCACTAGCTAGCTATTTTACATTTGGTAGTGTATATATGTCCATGCCACTCTCTCACTTCGTCCCAGCTTACCCTTCCCCCTCCCCGTGTCCTCAGGTCCATTCTCTAGTAGGTCTGCGTCTTTATTCCCGTCTTGCCCCTAGGTTCTTCATGACCATTTTTTCTTTTTCTTTTTTTTAGATTCCATAAATATGTCTTAGCATACGGTATTTGTTTTTCTCTTTCTGACTTATTTCACTCTGTATGACAGTCTCTAGGTCCATCCACCTCACTACAAATAACACAATTTCGTTTCTTTTATGGCTGAGTAATATTCCACTGTATATATGTGCCACATCTTCTTTATCCATTCATCTGTCGATGGACACTTAGGTTGCTTCCATGTCCTGGCTATTGTAAATAGAGCTGCAATGAACATTGTGGTCCATGACTCTTTTTGAATTATGGTTTTCTCAGGGCATATGCCCAGTAGTGGGACTGCTGGGTTGTATGGTAGTTCTATTTTTAGTTGTTTAAGGAACCTCCATACTGTTCTCCATAGTGGCTGTATCAATTCACATTCCCACCAACAGTGCAAGAGGGTTCCCTTTTCTCCACATCCTCTCCAGCATTTATTGTTTGTAGAGTTTTTGATGATGGCCATTCTGACTGGTGTGAGGTGATACCTCATTGTAGTTTTGATTTCCATTTCTCTCATGACTGCAAGTAGGTTTTTATCTTTATGTGAGAGAAGTAGAAACAAAGGCTTGGAGAAGTTAAGTAAGTTGGTCAAGGTCAATCACAGAGCTAATAAGTGACAGACCTGGGACACAAATTCAGTTTGTGATTCCAGAACCCATATGTGTATTACCTCATGTCATAGTACCTCTCTGAAAGAAATGAACCTTTTCATTTCCTGAGAATATCATTCACTATTAACATATGCCTAAAGGGAAATCCTGTAGAGGCTTCATTTAAAATAAAAATGCCTCAGACTGGCCATGGCTGATCTACTGAAAAGAAAAGTCACTGTTAGCTGGGTTCCATGACGTGTGCCCTGTCCCACCCCATTAGGGAATAAATGGAGTCTTGGATTCTCAATACATTTGATAAAATATGGCGTTACTTATGACTCCCTCCTATGCAACATGCAGAAACTAGGTTCTCTTTTTTTAGCTGACCCTTCTGATAATCTTTCACCGATGAACACAGGAATCATTTCACATTTCATTCCAAGCAAAAGTGACTCCATTTCTCCTGGCCCTTTCCCCCAAGCTTTCTCCACCTTTACCTGGCCATCGGCAAGATGAGAAAAGGCCCGGAAAAATCAATTTATGGAACTGAAATAAACATTTTCATGAGATTTTCAAAAATACGTCAACGAATTCTGGCTAAAACATTTTCTTCCTAATGTAGCAATTCTGCGGTCTGCTTCTAAACAGCCCCTTGATGGAAAAGCACATAATAGAAAGTGTTCTCTTGAGGATACACGGCCAAAGGTATTTTTAAAGGGTTCGTTTGATTTTTTTTCCCCCACGTCAAAAAATGTGGCAACCGAATGACATGAAAAACAAACCTTTCACAGAAAGCTACTGTTCATTTACCTTTAAATATTTAATGAGCTCCCCTGGAACTTCTTTTGAGCCTGACTGAATCAGCTGGCAATGATGGAAGAATTTGTGCACATGTAGATCCTGAAAAAGAGATGGACACAGCCATGTGAAATTTGATTCATTTCTTTTTATTTTTTAACATCTTTATTGGAGTATAATTGCTCTACAATGGTGTGTTAGTTTCTGCTGTACAACAAAGTGAATCAGCTGTACGTATACATACATCCCCATATCTCCTCCCTCTTGCGTCTCCCTCCCTCCCACCTGCAAAGCACAGGCTCCGCCCCCGCACCACACCCCACCACCCCGGAACCTTGGAAACCTGTTTCCCTGGGTCTTCTAATGGCCAGACTCAGCACCTGCAGCTACCAACATGCATGTTCCTAAATGAGTCCCACAGTCCTCTCGGCCATCACACAAAGCCACAAAACCAGGCACATTCAGCATGTACCTAAGCACACCGGGTAGGTCACCATTTATGCCCAAGTAGTCACACATTTGTTTAATCTCTTTTTTGGCTCGTGTAGCCTCCGAAGCTGGGCTGCTTCTATATTTTAATGAAACGAGCAGGAAGAGAGGTCTGAATTGACAGGTGAAGAAAACGTAGCAGCAGGGAGTCACCAGAACAAGTCCCAGGCATTCAGTGCCCAATGTACCCTGGCCCTGCACCGGTCAGCGTCCAGCTGTCCCATATGGAATCTACAGATATTAAATTTGTGGACGGCATGGACTGTATCAGGAACCAGAATCATGAAATTCGGATTTTGACCTGCTTCCTCTAATTATTACCTGTGTGACCTCGGGTAAATCATCTAACCCGAGCGAGCCTCGGTTTCTTTTCCTCTAAAATGATGAAGTGGGCAGGGGGAATTGAGAGGGACCTTGTAGGCCACACCAAAGAGCGTGGACTTCACCTTCTCCATCCGTGATTTTTCAAACTGTGCTTGAGGCATCTCACAGATACTTGATCCTAATTTCATGGATGCCGAGGCTAAGAGCAAACTGTAGTAGCCAGCCATGATCCACTGACTGCAAATTTCTGTGTTCAACTCTAGTCTAACCATGAGAGAAATGTCAGACAAATCCCAACAGAGGGGCATCCTACAAAATACCAGTAGTCCTGAAAACTGACAAGGTGACCAAAAACAATGAAAGTCTCGGAACTTGTCACCGCCAAGAAGAGCCTAAGGAGATATGACAACTAAATGTAACACGCTATACTGGATAGAATCCTGAAACAGAAAAGGGGCATTAATAGGTAAAAGGATTTGGTAATTTGAGAAGAATTTTTAACTTTGAGCCATTATTAAGAATGATGTTATTACAAATGAGAAAGTCTTCTAAGGCTGCAGAATCGAATACAGTCTATTTTAATCCAGAAATATAGTCAAGTATTAAAATTGACAAAATTCAGGTGATGCAACTTACTTGAGTATAAATGGTAGACTCCAAGTGACTTTTAATCTTCAACAAAGGCTTTGCACCATCTACCCACTTAATATCCACATTAGACTGCTGTGAAGAGAAAATACACACGAGTTTCTGTACCACAGCAATGGATAGATGAGCAACATATAACGCCCTTATGCATTTCAACATTTTCTTTCAGAAACAGATGTGTTCATTTTGCACATAGGGAATTATTGGAGAAAATAACATGCCTTTAGAATAAATGTATCCTAAACCATTTTGAATTTCCAATCCTTTGCAGGCTGATACTTTTCCAAATGACAATAAAAATTACTAAATAAATGAATTCTTTTCATGACGCACAAAATCGAAGTCCCATTTTAAAAATCGTTATCAGAATCAACAGACGTGAGGTTACTTTGTCAACCTATTATACAAGCTTCTCAACACTCATTTTCTATACTTATCTTCGTCGTGGACCAGCACCGGCCCTCAAACCACACTCTGAGTAGCCATCAACCAGACCAAACTATCGACTATGCCAACGGTATTCTACTTTTTAAACATTTCATCATATACGTATAACTGAATCACTTTGCTGGACAGCAGAAATTAACACGATGCTGTAAATCAACTGTACTTCAATACAGTTTTTTAAAAAGAGGGGGAAAAACAGTGCATCATGATTACTTCAACAAATACAGATATTTTCCTACCCTTCTTGATTCGGCATCATTCAGGTTCAAGTAACCTGGGGGAAGATTAGCGGAAACTGGCAGCTGCTGCTCAAACGTGATGATTCTACCATCCTTCAGCAAAGGTACCCAGGCAAAGCCAACTGCCAAGACAATAAACAACCATGAGAAACGAAATCGCAAATGCACTTAGCTACACCAATGTCTGCTCACTGGGGAGCAGGGCAGGTCTGTATGTGGGAGTCCAGGTGTTGGGCATCCGAGTACTGGGGAAGGAACAATGAGTTTGTATCGCTTCCTAATCCTAGCCTGACCACTAACAGGTTATTCATGCTACCTCCTTGACTATAATGATGGAAACAACAACACACAGCTCTTCTATCAGAGTGATTGAGAGACCAAAGTGAGCTAATACACCAAAACACTTGAAAACTTTTAAAGTGCATCAATTTCATCATCTTGGCACAGTGGGGGAGAATTTTTGGTAGACTTATGTTTTAAACGATTCAGGTGTCTCTCGTCCATCCTTACAGAGTCTCATATCTGAGACAACAATCACCATTGTTGCTTCCAGCAACCCTAGGGCAAGCAAGGGACTGCAGAAAATTAAGGTCACAAGTCAACGTTACGTTCCATACTTATACAAGGCAGTATCTATCTGGGCAGTTTTCCTGATTACAGAAGGAAGAGCGGTAGTAGGAGAATGCAGCCAGGGCACAGTGCTTACAACTGCAATCCACTGAGAGATTTTCCTCCCAGTCTCTACATTTCTTAACAGTTCTACCCCAAAGAGCCTCTTGGCTTCCTATTAGAAAACTCATCATGTTGTAGCTAAAAAAGCCAGAGCCATCTGTGTTGCTCAAGTCAAGCGATGTCAGTATTTCCATTATAGAGATTACTCTGGGCTTCAAGTGTTTATATAACTCAGCTATAAAAAAGCTTGCTCTGGACTGAGCTCTGGCATATGAGAGAGGGTGTTGGCTGGAGAGTACTTTTGAAAGCCATTGCTTTCTGATGTTTTGAAATACTTTGCGTGAGTGCGTGTGTGTGTGTGTGTGTGTGCACGCGTGCGTGTGTTTACACTGTGAGCACAGAAGTCAACACAAATCTGGTTAGAATGTTTTCATTCGCGTGTTTAATTTGGCAAATGCTTTAATTCTTAAAGAGATTAATATGTTGCTTTCTCTAAGCAGACTGAAAGGCTTTCTCAGATGCTGAAACATGCCTGAAGGGCATCTGACTAGTACAACTTCAGAAATGCTCTACCCAGAGATCTTCTTTTAGAAAAAGCAGAGGAAAGTAACATGAGCAGAAAAACCATGCAAAAGGACTCTGTCAAAGTAGTTAAACTGAAAATTAGACACATGACAAAAGGTTTCCAGTCCAGAAAGTAGGAAAAGGAAAATATAGTTCTTCTTCTTAGGCAACATTTTTTTTTCCCTTATAGAAATTCTTACTGAGATATAATAAAGATGCCATACAATTCATCTACTGAATATTTAAAGTATATAACTCAATGGTTCTTAGTATATTCACAGAGCTGTGCATCTATTGCCACTATCTAATTCCAGAACTTTTTCATCACCCCAAAAAGGAACTCCATAACCCCTTAGAAGTCACACCCTACTTTCCCTTCTTCCAGTCCCGGCCAACCACTGATCTCCTTTCTGTCTCTGTGGAATTGCTTAGGCAACATTTTGCACTGTGAATCAATCAGGGCGTGGCCAAGGGTGTCTTGCAGTCAAAACTCATCTAGCACACTTGGAAGCTATCAAGGTACAATGTCAAGCACAAGCCATCTGGCTCAAAGATGTGAAGCCACTTAAAGGATGGACAGTTAAAAGTGATGAGTGGTGGGGAGGGAGGGATAAATTAGGAGTTTGGGATTAACAGATACACACTACTCTACATAAAATAAACAACTAGGACCTACTGTATAGCACAGGGAGCTAACTATATTCAATATCTTGTAATAACCTATAATGGAAAAGAATCTGAAAAAGAATATATATATATATATATATATATATATATAGGTGTATATACTGAATCACTTTGCTATACACCTGAAACATTGTAAATCAACTATACTTCAAATAATTTTTTAATATACTTTTTAAAAAAGTGATGAGTGGCACATAGAACCACCATCTCACACTCCACTAAGCAACTTGCCCAATCTGTCTAGGATTTGGATAAGGAAATAGTCATTTGTTGCTCAGGAGGTGCACTGTTATAGGTTCTTATCATTCTGCCAGATTTCTTCTCAAACTGCAAGGTCCCTACCCTGAATGAACTGCAATTTCTATGGGGATCTAGAAGAGGACCACCCTATCCACAAAGGGAACTTCCTAATATTCAGTCCTGCTGTGGGCCGGGCATCACTCAGATGTCTCACTAGCACCTCAAACTCAACATCAGTCAAAACCTACCATCCCTACCCACAATTCTGCTACCTGGCAATACCTTCTTTCCAGTTTCGAAACTTTAGTGCTAACTTTGAATTACCTCTCTAGTGGCCAATCACTTGCCAGGTTCAGTATATTCCTCTGCAATTCTCTTTTCCTCCACCCCACCCCCCCCCCATGTTACAGCCATAGTGCGGCCCCCTTTCTCTCCTGGACTTCAGAAATAGCCCCCTAACTGGTGTTTCCTCCTTCCTTCCTTCTTCCTGCTCCAACTCACCTCACCCATTATATTGCTGCCTGATTAGATTTCCTGCAAAACAGCTCTTACTGGTGTTTACAACCCTCCAGTATTTCCTTATTGGTAACAGAATAAAATCAAACCCACAACTTGGCATTCAGGGCTTTCCACCATCTGATGCTTCCTTTCCAACCTGGCGTCCTATGATTCCCTCCCCAGTACCCTGTGCTTTGATCCTATTGAATTACTTGTGGTTCCCTGTCCAGACCCCTCAATACTCTGCCTCTGTACCAGCTGTTCCTTCATCCTGGAATCCTCTACCTTCCTACCATCACTGCATTATCAAACTCTACCCTGCCCTTTAAGGCCTCACCCAAACACCATGTCCTCCTGGAACCCTTACCTAATTCCCAGCCACTTGGCTCTCCACCAGCTGAAGTAATAACTCGCTCTTCTCTGACATCACACAGCGCCATTTTCTAGGTAACTACTACTTTCTGTCTTGTGTTATAAATGTCTACATAGGTCTCATTTCCCCTACTAGATCATGTGCTCACTGAAGATGAGATCTATGCTTGGTTCTCCACTGTATTCTCCATAGTACCTCCTATAATATCTTGTACATAATACATACGCAGACATATTTGCTGAGTGAATGAACAAACGAACAAATTTAAGATTGGTCCAGGGACTTCCCTGGTGGTGCAATGGTTAAGAATCCGCCTGCCAGTGCAGGGGACATGGGTTCGCTCCCTGGTCCGGGAAGATCCCACATGCCGCGGAGCAACTAAGCCCGTGTGCCACAGCTACTGAGCCTGGGCTCTAGAGCCCGTGCTACGCAACAAGAGAAGCCACCGCAGTGAGAAGCCCGTGCACCGCAACAGAGTAGCCCCCACTCGCCGCAACTAGACGAAGCCTGCAGGCAACGAAGACCCAATGCAGCCAAAAATAAATAATAGGAGCTTCAAGATGGCGGAAGAGTAAGACGTGGAGATCACCTTCCTCCCCACAAATACATAATACATCTACATGTGCAACAACGCCTACAGAAAACCTACTGAACGCTGGCAGAAGACCTCAAACCTCCTAAAAGGCAAGAAACTCGCCATGTACCTGGGTAGGGCAAAAGAAAAAACAAAGACGAAAGAATAGGGACGGGACCTGCAACAGGGGGAGGGAGCTGTGAAGGAGGAAAGGTTTCCACACACTAGGAAGCTCCTTCGCTGGCGGAGACTGCAGGTGGTGGAGGTGGGGAGCTTGGGAGCCGCGGAGGAGAGCGCAGCAACAGGGGTGCGGAGGGAAAAGCGGAGAGATTCCCGCACAGAGGTCGGTAGAGACCTGCACTCACCAGCCCGAGAGGCTTGTCTGCTCACGTGCCCGCGTGGGCGGGGGCTGGGAGCTGAGGCTCGGGCTTCCGGCGGAGCGCCGGGAGAGGACTGGGGTTGGCGGAGTGAACACAGCCTGAGGGGCGGTAGTGCGCCACGGGTGGCCGGGAGGGAGTCCGGGAAAAGGTCTGGAGCTGCCGAAGAGGCAAGAGACTTTTTCTTGCCTCTTTGTTTCCTGCTGCGTGAGGAGAGGAGATTGAGAGCGCCGCTTAAAGTAGCTCCAGAGACAGGGGCGAGCCGCAGCTCTCAGCGAGGACCCCAGAGCCGGGCATGAGATGCTAAGGCTGCTACTGCAGCCACCACGAAGCCCGTGTACAAGCACAGGTCACTCTCCCCACCTCCCCTCCCGGGAGCTTCTGCAGCCCGCCACTGCCAGGGTCCCGGGATCCAGGGACAACTTCCCCGGCAGAACGCACGGCGCGCCTGAGGCTGGTGCAACGTCACGCCGGCCTCTGCCGCCGCAGGCTCCCCCCTCCACCCCCACCCCTCGCACTCTGTGCCCCTCCCTCCCCCCGGCCTCAGTGAACCAGAGCCCCTGAATCAGCGGCTCCTTTAACCCCGTCCTGTCTGGGCGGGAACAGACGCCTCAGGCGACCTACACGCAGAGGCGGGGCCAAATCCAAAGCTGAACCCCCGGCAGCTGTGCGAACAAAGAAGACAAAGGGAAATCTCTCCCAGCAGCCTCAGAAGCAGTGGATTAAAGCTCCACAATCACTTGATGCACCCTGCATCTGTGGAATACCTGAATAGACAAGGAATCATCCCAAATTGAGGAGGCGGGCTTTGGGAGCAATGATATATATATTTTTTTCTCTTTTCGTGACTGTGTATGTGTATGATTCTGTGTGTGATTTTGTCTGTATAGCTTTGCTCTTACCATTTGTCCTAGGGTTCTGTCTCTTTTTTTTGTTTTTTTTTAGTATAGTTTTTATCGCTTGCTATCATTGGTGGATTTGTTTTTTGGCTTGGTAACTCTCTTCTTTCTTTTTTTTATTACTTTTTAAAAATTATTTTTTATTTAAAAACTTTTATTTTATCTTCTGCTTGCTTTCTTTCTTTTTTTTCTGCCTTTTACTCTGAGCTGTGTGGATGACAGGCTCTTGGTGCTCCAGCCAGGTGTCAGGTCTGTGCCTCTGAGGTGGGAGAGCCAAGTTCAGGACATTGGTCCACAAGAGACCTCCCAGCTCCACATAATATCAAACGGCGAAAACTAACACACCATTGTAAAGCAATTATATACCCCAATAAAGATGTTAAAAAAAAATCAAACAGCGAAAATCTCCCAGAGATCTCCATCTCAACACCAGCACCCAGCTCCACTCAATGACCAGCAAGCTACAGTGCTGGACACCCTATGCCAAACAACTAGAAAGACAGGAACACAACCCCATCCATTAGCACAGAGGCTGCCTAAAATTATAATAAGGCCACAGACACCCCAAAACACACCACCAGACGTGGACCTGCCCACGAAAAGACAAGATCCAGCCTCATCCACCAGAACACAGGCACTAGTCCCCTCCACCAGGAAGCCCACACAACCCACTGAACCAACCTTAGCCACTGGGGACAGACACCAAAAACAACGGGAACTATGAACCTGCAGCCTGCAAAAAGGAGACCCCAAACACAGTAAGTTAAGCAAAATGAGAAGACAGAGAAGCACACAGCAGATGAAGGAGCAAGGTAAAAACCCACCAGACCTAACAAATGAAGAGGAAATAGGCAGTCTACCTGAAAAAGAATTCAGAATAATGATAGTAAAGATGACCCAAAATCTTGGAGACAGAAGGGACAAAATACAAGAAACTTTAAACAAGGACCTAGAAGAAGTAAAGAGCAAACAAACATTGATGAACACCACAATAAATGAAATTAAAAATTCTCTGGAAGGGATCAATAACAGAATAACTGAGGCAGAAGAATGGAGAAGTGACCTGGAAGATAAAATAGTGGAAATAATTACTGCAGAGCAGAATAAAGAAAAAAAATGAAAAGAATTGAGGACAGTCTCAGAAACCATTGGGACAACATTAAACGCACCAACATTCGAATTATAGGGGTCCCAGAAGAAGAACAGAAAATGAAAGGGACGGAGAAAATATTTGAAGAGATTACAGTTGAAAACTTCCCTAATATGGGAAAGCAAATAGTTACTCAAGTCCAGGAAGCACAGAGAGTCCCGTACAGGATAAATCCAAGGAGAAACACACCAAGACACATATTAATCAAACTATCAAAAATTAAATACAGAGAAAAATATTAAAAGCAGCAAGGGAAAAACAACAAATAACACACAAGGGAATCCCCATAAGGTTAACAGCTGATCTTTCAACAGAAACTCTACAAGCCAGAAGGGAGTGGCAGGACATATTTAAAGTGATGAAGGAGAAAAACCTACAACCAAGATTACTCTACCCAGCAAGGATCTCATTCAGATTTGACAGAGAAATTAAAACCTTTACAGACAAACAAAAGCTAAGAGAATTCAGCACCACCAACCAGCTCTACAACAAATGAGAAGGAACTTCTCTAGGCAGGAAACACAAGAGAAGGAAAAGACCTACAATAACAAACCCAAAACAATTAAGAAAATGGTGATAGGAACATACATATCGATAATTACCTTAAATGTAAATGGACTAAATGCTCCCACCAAAAGACACAGACTGGCTGAATGG
Organism: Pseudorca crassidens; assembly: GCF_039906515.1. NCBI lineage: Eukaryota > Metazoa > Chordata > Mammalia > Artiodactyla > Delphinidae > Pseudorca > Pseudorca crassidens. The sequence goes on from NC_090317.1 coordinate 30,743,820, forward strand.
ATACAAAAACAAGACCCATATATATGCTGTCTACAAGAGACCCACTTCAGACCTAGGGACACATACAGACTGAAAGTGAGGGGATGGAAAAAGATATTCCACGCAAATGGAAATCAAAAGAAAGCTGGAGATTCTCATATCACACAAAATAGACTTTAAAACAAAGAATATTAAAAAGGCAAAGAAGGACACTACATAATGATCAAGGGATCGATCCAAAAAGAAGATATAACAATTGTAGATATTTATGCACTCAACATAGGAGCACCTCGATACACGAGGCAAATACCAACAGCCATAAAAGGGGAAATCGACAGTAACACAACCACAGTAGGGGACTTTAACACCCCACTTTCACCAATGGACAGATCATCCAAAATGAAAATAAATAAGGAAACACAAGCTTTAAATGATACATTAAACAAGATGGACTTAACTGGTATTTATAGGACATTCCATCCAAAAACAACAGAATATACATTCTTCTCAAGTGCTCACGGAACATTCTCCAGGATAGATCATATCTTGGGTCACAAATCAAGCCTTGGTAAATTTAAGAAAACTGAAATCGTATCAAGCATCTTTTCCGACCACAACGCTATGAGACTAGATATCAGGAAAAAATCTGTAAAAAATACAAACACATGGAGGCTAAACCATACACTACTTAATTACCAAGAGATCACTGAAGAAATCAAAGAGGAAATCAAAAAATACCTAGAAACAAATGACAATGAAAACACGACAACCCAAAACCTATGGGATGCAGCAAAAGCAGTTCTAAGAGGGAAGTTTAGAGCAATAGAATCCTACATCAAGAAACAAGAAACATCTCATATAAACAACCTAACCTTACACCTAAAGCAATTAGAGAAAGAAGAACAAAAGAATCCCAAAGTTAGCAGAAGGAAAGAAATCATAAAGATCAGATCAGAAATAAATGAAAAAGAAATGAAGGAAACGATAGCAAAGATCAATAAAAATAAAAGCTGGTTCTTTGAGAAGATAAACAAAATTGATAAACCACCAGCCAGACTCATCAGGAAAAAAAGGGAGAAGACTCAAATCAATAGAATTAGAAATGAAAATGGAGAAGTAACAACTGACACTGCAGAAATACACAGGATCATGAGAGATTACTGAAGCAACTATATGCCAATAAAATGGACAACCTGGAAGAAATGGACGAATTCTTAGAAATGCACAACCTTCCAAGACTGAACCAGGAAGAAACAGAAAATATGAACAGACCAATCACAAGCACTAAAACTGAAACTGTGATTAAAAATCTTCCAGCAAACGAAAGTCCAGGATCAGATGGCTTCACAGGCGACATCTATCAAACATTTAGAGAAGAGCTAACACCCATCCTTCTCAAACTCTTCCAAAATAGAGCAGAGGGAGGAACACTCCGAAACTCATTCTACGAGGCCACCATCACCCTGATACCAAAACCAGACAAAGATGTCACAAACAAAGAAAACCACAGGCCAATATCACTGATGAACAAAGATGCAAAAATCCTCAACAAAATACTAGCAAACAGAATCCAACAGCACATTAAAAGGATCATACACCATGATCAAGTGGGGTTTATCCCAGGGATGGAAGGATTCTTCAATATACGCAAATCAATCAATGTGATACACCATATTAACAAACTGAAGAAGAAAAACCATATGATCATCTCAATAGATGCAGAAAAAGCTTTCGACAAAATTCAACACCCATTTATGATAAAAACCCTCCAGAAAGCAGGCAGAGAGGGAACCTACCTCGACATAATAAAGGCCATATATCACAAACCCACAGCCAACATTGTTCTCAATGGTGAAAAACTGAAACCATTGCCTATAAGATCAGGAACAAGACAAGGTTGTCCACTCTCACCACTATTATTCAACATAGTTCTGGAAGTTTTAGCCACAGCAATCAGAGAAGAAAAAGAAATAAAAGGAATCCAAATCGGAAAAGAAGAAGTAAAGCTGTCACTGTTTGCAGATGACATGGTACTATACACAGAGAATCCTAAACATGCCACCAGAAAACTACTAGAGCTAATCAATGAATTTGGTAAAGTAGCAGGATACAAAATTAATGCACAGAACTCTCTGGCATTCCTATACACTAATGATGAAGAATCTGAAAGAGAAATTAAGAAAACACTCCCATTTACCACTGCAACAAAAAGAATAAAGTATCTAGGAATAAACCTACCTATGGAGACAAAAGACCTGTATGCAGAAAACTGTAAGACACTGATGAAAGAAATTAAAAATGATACAAACAGATGGAGAGATATACCATGTTCCTGGATTGGAAGAATCAACACTGTGAAAATGACTCTACTACCCAAAGCAATCTATAGATTCAATGCAATCCCTATCAAACTACCACTGGCATTTTTCACAGAACTAGAACCAAAAATTTCACAATTTGTATGGAAACACAAAAGACCCCGAATAGCCAAAGCAATCTTGAGAACGAAAAACGGAGCTGGAGGAATCAGGCTCCCTGTCTTGAGACTATACTACAAAGCTACAGTAGTCAAGACAGTATGGTACTGCCACAAAAACAGAAATATAGATCAATGGAACAGGATAGAAAGCCCAGAGATAAACCCACGCACATATGGTCACCTTATCTTTGATAAAGGAGGCAGGAATGTACTGTGGAGAAAAGACAGCCTCTTCAATCAGTGGTGCTGGGAAAACTGGACAGGTACATGTAAAAGAATGAAATTAGAACACTCCCTAACACCATACACTAAAATAAACTCAAAATGGATTAAAGACCTAAATGTAAGGCCAGAAACTATCAAACTCTTAAGAGGAAACCATAGGCAGAACACTCTATGACCTAAATCACAGCAAGATCCTTTTTGACCCACCTCCTAGAGAAATGGAAGTAAAAACAAAAATAAACAAATGGGACCTAATGAAACTTAAAAGCTTTTGCACAGCAAAGGAAACCATAAACACGGCCAAAAGACAACCCTCAGAATGGGAGAAATTATTTGCAAATGAAGCAACTGACAAAGGATTAATCTCCAAAATTTACAAGCAGCTCATGCAGCTCAATATCAAAAAAGCAAACAACCCAATCCAAAAATGGGCAGAAGACCTAAATAGACATTTCTCCAAAGAAGATATACAGATTGCCAACAAACACATGAAAGAATGCTCAACATCATTAATCATTAGAGAAATGCAAATCAAAACTACAATGAGATATCATCTCACCCCGGCCAGAATGGCTATCATCAAAACACCTGCAAACAATAAATGCTGGAGAGGGTGTGGAGAAAAGGGAACCCTCTTGCACTGTTGGTGGGAATGTAAATTGATACAGCCACTAGGGAGAACAGTATGGAGGTTCCTCAAAAAACTAAAAATAGAACTATCATATGACCCAGCAGTCCCACTACTGGGATTACATATACCCTGAGAAAACCATAATTCAAAAAGAGTCATGTACCACAATGTTCATTGCAGCTCTATTTACAATAGCCAGAAAATGGAAGCAACCTAAGTGTCCATCAACAGATGAATGGATAAGAAGATGCGGCACATATATACAATGGAATATTACTCAGCCATAAAAAGAGGGAAGAGATATGGGGATGTATGTATATGTATAACTGAGTCACTTTGTTATAAAGCAGAAACTAACACACCATTGTAAAGCAATTATACTGCAATAAAGATGTTAAAAAAATAAAAAATAAAAATAATTAATTAAATAAATAAAATAAAGATTGGTCCAGGCTAGCTTGGATCTGAATCCCAGGGCGTGCTGATACTGATATAGTGGGAGTGGCACAGGCCATGTTCTTAGGGCCTTCTATGTTCTCCTAAGGATGCTTCCCATTGGCTTATCTAAAGCCTTGCTGAATGAGACCATGACTGGAGCTTTACTACCAAAGCTTATTCAAGTTGGTTAAACCTGTCCTCCTCTCACTAGAACCCCAATCTCCCTCAGGTTCAAAAACGCCCGTGGCTCTGGGCTCATGTCCCTCTTCTCAGTGAGCAGAACTGGAAAATTCTGGTTGCTGGGCTATTCTACGTGAAAGAAATGACAAAAACACTGCATCATAATATGGGTTTCTCTCTGAGAGGGGCAATATTACTTTACGTTGCCTATGGTAGCCTAAGTACACTGGCAAGCATTTGGACATGACGTTGGGTAGAAATAATGATAAAACGAACATATAATTCATCTTTCACCAATGAACTTTTAACTCAGAAATGTACTTTTTGGTGAGGGGAAGTGGTCTGTACCTCGATGAAAAGAGGTTATATATAGCCAAGACAACTCCATTTCAAGTAGCTCTAGAGAGAGACATTTAAAGAGCACACGTACCTGGAGTTTCAACTGTATCCTGCTTTTTGGTTGTTCCCTTTGTGTTGATTTCACAGCTTACATGATAAAAAGTGAAAAGCAAATGATGTTTTTGATGCAGGTGAATGGGAAGCTCAATTTTAATCTGAAATGAAAGCAAAATTACACATAGCGTTTTGTTTTCATTGTCAAGCTGGACTGTCAGACCTTTAGCTCTGTTTCATCATACTTTTCCAGTGACATACTCTTCTAAATCACAAGCCAAGTGGTCAAATAATAGATATGATTTAAATATATTCCAAATGCTTTTCTGGTCAGTTTCACAGTTTGACAACAATATTCTCTTGGGTTGTGAGGGCTGATTTATTACTTTTGCTGGAGAGTCCAGTGGATTCTCCTGGATTCAACTTTGCAGCAGGTTTTCTGAAACACTGGATCAAAACCACATCCTTACAGCCCAGGGATACTCTGTAACTCAATGTAAGTCAGTGAATGCAATCCATCTACAATGTGCATTGAATTTGAAAGGCTGCTTTTTTCGAAATCACTGCCCTCCTCTGCATGAAGAAAAAATTAAGCCTTTACAAATAAACATGCAAAAAGTCACTGTGGTATTATGGGATCCACAAATTACAGTTTATATAAATTTCTTTAGAAGAAGAACACAACCTCACTCTTGAATAAATAAAAAGTATCGTCCTGACACACGAATTTAATACTAAAAATTAATACTTTAAAAGAAGCATTGCAAGTACTTTTCCAGTCAGAACCCAACTGCCTGTTTGTAATGCCTCCTGGGAAGTGTATGGGAGAGAGATTACAGATTTAATTGATTTAACACACATACGTGGACTTGCACAGGAACACACGCAAACACACACACACGCTCACACTCACTTTCCTGGTTAATATATAGTGAATGCTTGAAGAGTCCATTTCCTAAAGATAATGTGGACTACTTACTACATGAACAAGTTTTCTCTAGTGACTGACATTGGTTATAGAGAGGGATGTATTAAACAGCTTGGTGATGGGACATCTGGCCTAATTATCATTCACACAAGGCATGGTTTTGGTGTTATAACTAATTTCTGTTGTAGGTATATTTCACCACAGAATACGCCTATTCACAGCATCCAGACCATCTGGGTATCTAATGCTCTGCTGCACATCAATATGGACATACTCCCTCCCTGGGTGGCGAAAATGCAAAGTCCCACTACCCTCCTCTCCATCCCCGGAGAAAGTAGGGGCACTGGACTGAGAAGGAATGAGTGAGCCTCGGGCTGGGGTTTAAGGCCTCCATACAACAGCAGCTGGGCCTGGGGAAATCAGGACAGCAGGGGGGATGGTTTCAGACCAAGCCAGGGATGGAGACGTGGAACCTGAGAAGCAGAAACAGCAGAGCTTCTGGCCTGGGATACGCATCCGGGTTCCATGGAGACACGCAGCCATCAAAAGCAGTCTGCGGATTTGGATAAGCCGACTACACATAGACGAGAAGAGGTTGCGACAGAGACACTAAGAGAGACACTGGAAAGGACACAGAGACATAGAGCTAGAGAAGTGGGAAGAAGGAAAGAGGTAGGGACAGGGTCAGAAAGGCAGACTGAGGAAGGGCGCTCGGAGGCCGGGAGACCGCGCCAGCCCCCTCTGTCTACATTGCGCTGAGGCATTCAGTGCAGCCAATGGGATTCTGGGGACCCAGCCATGCCGCTGTGTCTCTCGGAGCATTTCACTTACAGAGAGCCTGCACCCTCCCACGCAGGACCACAGGAAGAAAGAGCTAAAAGGGCCTTCAGAAAATCCCTTCTAAATTTCTTATTTTAAAGCTTTGGAAATGGAGACTCAGAAAGAGGAAGTGACTTGCTCAAGGTCATGGAGCCAGTTGTTGTCAAAGTAAGGGCCAGAGTCCCCGTTCCAGTGTGGTGTCTGTTTCCTACGTTATCTCACGCCAGAGCCCCTTCAATTTGTGGGCCAATCTTCCACTGTCACCAAAGGGCACCAAGCAGGCAGTGGCCCCTCGTTCTGATGTGACATTTTCTATTTTCATGGGACAAAACATTCAGCGAGTGAAAGTGCAGACACAGTATTGGAAATGATTCAAAGAGAAAAAGAAGAGCCACCGCTGGGTTTTGTAAACATCAAAATAACGCGCTTTACCTCATCATAGAACTCTGGATTTTGGTTGTGATGCGAGACAACAGCGTAAGCGTTTGTGGTAAAAACGGGCCCCGCAGGTTTTCCATAAATACACTGCAAAAGAAGGAAACAGAGTCACCACTCTCAATGTCACTCTTTAAACACGATGCTAGGGAACCACAAACAGTTAGAGGCATCTGTGAGCCCAGGGTCACGGCCAAGCCCACCCAGCTCTCACCATGAACCTGTAAATTCCAAATCATTTACAGTCACTCCAGACACCACCCCAGACATCGCCTTACTTGGCTGCGTGAATGCTTCTGAATTTCCGGCCATCTGAGAAATATAATTCCAACCTAGCTGACAGTAAGAGGCTGAACACTTCTCATCATTTGGAAGGGAAACACTCTCCAACCAGGCCTGGAAAGCTTACTTCTCTCGTGCTATTTGCACTTCGTAGTATGAGAAGCTCCCCCTCAGTCGGTCAGCAACATTTGCTGAATGCTCGCTGTGCAGTGGGGTAAGGCGAGGAGTTAACAAAATAGAACCAACAGCAGATCCATTCCTAGCCTCGAGGAATTAGAAACTGAATGTCCATTAAGCTACAGACTAGCTTACTGTTCTCTCACTTTATGAGCCACAGTTTAAGAGTCACCAGCTTGCTGTTACACCAATAAAATTAATGGAAGGCTTTCTATGGTTCCATGGAAAGATCCGATTTCATTTCTAGTGTGAGCTTTTCAGTTCCATAGGCCTAATAAGTTCAAGGATGAAAATATGGAGTCACTGTGCCAAGGTCCTAACTGCCTCACTCGGGTACTTCGGAGCTAGCCTCCGGGCCAGCTAAGAAATGAAAGTGACACTCCACATGAGTGCAACGCCAGCTCTCCTTAAATATGGTCATGGAGGCAATTTGCAGGCACTGCGGAGAGGTAACCTAAGAATCTTTAAGTATACAAAAAGGATATCGGATGAATGGCTAAAGAAGATGTGGCACATATATACAATGGAATATTACTCAGCCATAAAAAGAAACGAAATTGAGTTATTTGTAGTGAGGTGGATGGACCTAGAGTCTGTCATACAGAGTGAAGTAAGTCAGAAAGAGAAAGACAAATACCGTATGCTAACACATATATATGGAATCTAAGAAAAAAAAATGTCATGAAGAACCTAGGGGTAAGACGGGAATAAAGACACAGACCTACTGGAGAATGGACTTGAGGACACGGGGAGGGGCAAGGGTCAGCTGGGACAAAGTGAGAGAGTGGCATGGACATATATACACTACCAAACGTAAAATAGATAGCTACTGGGAAGTAGCCGCATAGCACAGGGAGATCAGCTCGGTGCTTTGTGACCACCTAGAGGGGTGGGATAGGGAGGGTGGGAGGGAGGGAGACGCAAGAGGGAAGAGATATGGGGATATATGTATAAGTATAGCTGATTCACTCTGTTATAAAGCAGAAACTAACACACCATTGTAAAGCAATTATACTCCAATAAAGATGTTTAAAAAAAAAAAAAGGATACCGCATGGGGGCGAAGAAAATGTTATTCTCATCTCCACTGAAGGAAGAATCAGAGAACATACACCTCATTTGAGCCAGCTAATTCTTAATTTAACCTAGCTTTCTCTGTGAAAAAACTCTCTTTTCAAGGGTCATAGCTATTAACCATTCAATGACTTAACTGGGGCTGTTCCAGCCTCTTTCCCAAGGTGGTTTAAGTGGAAGATTTGCCATCCATCTGTCTGATTTAGGCTCAAGCTAGAGAAGTTGGGAAGCCAGATAAACACTCTGTGATGGCTAGACGGTCTGACTTCTCTCTCAGGCCTCTGATTAATGGGCTATGGGCTAAAGGGCCAAAAGTAAAAAGCGGCTATAAAGAGTGAAAATGTGAGGGCACTGTGAAGTGACAGGTATTTAAGGATTGCGGTAGCAGATAATGCTGAGATGCTTTTCGTGGATCACTAATTCAAGTTTGGAGGTACCATTTGGCCAGCCACAGACTAGAAGTCATATCTCAGATCAAAGCAGTTATGCTGTGCTTCTGTCAGCTCGAAGCCCGTTCAGGTTTCAAGGAGAAAGGAGTTTAAACTCCCCTGATGGTACCGTTATAAGCTGTCAGGTCACGAGAAAACGACCTTGTGACTGGGCATTGGAGCAATGCAAAATCAAAGTGGGGCAAAGGCAAAAATCTGGCATATGAAGCTTACCCATTTTTAAAGTTATATATGCTCCTAACTCAGTTTGTTATTTCTTAGTATTTAACGCATTCTTATAGTTAACGTGTAAGAGTAGAGAAGACGATATAACATTTGTCGCATTAGTACGTTTTCTTCGACATTTAAACACATTAAACTTAGCATACAGAACTACCGAGAACCAAAATCTCTATCTCTACTAAAAATGCATGCTTAACAATATCACAAACAAACCTTTACAGCGCTAGCATCACTTTCATCCGAATCCCGGAATTCCACACAGACCGCGATGTTCCTTGCCTAAAATGATTCATCATTCAAAATGAGTGACAAAACAAAATTATAAATAACATTTTACACCCCAAAATGTATAGTTTACACCGTGTACCTTGGCAAATGTTTTCTGGCTATCGTATTTTAACTGCAAGGGATATACATATAGATGGTTTTTGTAAACGGTAAATGGATAACAATATTTTGTCATTTCTGGAACAAACTCTTCAACTTCCACAGTAATATTTTGACAATTCTTTTCAAAAGGCTTCAGGGGCACATATGAAGACGTAATACAGTCTGTAGCAGAAAAAAGAACAGGCAAAGATGTAACAATCATTAACACATTCCTGCATTTATAAAAATATACACGATTTGTGTTCTCAAAGAGCAGTTTAACAAATAGAATTCTTAGTGATTGACAAAAAGTTATACAAGCACTTTAAGGACCCAGAAGAACAAGTAGGAGTAAGTAGCCTGATGCTGGTTTTAGTGAAACCCTTCAAACCAGACGTGGATTGCTATTTCATTCTCAACGTAGAGCGATTTGCCAAATATAACACATCATAATTTTGACAAATTTAAACTCTGCAAAGAAATCCATTACATTTTTCCTCCTGTGACTGCAATTTAGCTTTCACTGCACATTTCTATTGGTATCAGGGAAGTAACAGTAAATTTATGCCAATTAGCTCACGGCTAGTCACTCTTAAAAAGTTAACTTGGTGCAGGTGCAAATTTTCACTTAAGAAATAATGGCAGCCTTTTGAAACTACAAATCTTATGATGTGTTACCAATAATAAATTCAATCCTCCCGAAAGTGGAAAACACAAAGCCTCAGAGAGGTGTAGCAGCAGCACATGTTATTGAGGTAGCCCCTTGTAGTAAAGGTTATTCATACACTTAAGGGGCTCTAAGACTGCTGGTCCTTGCTGCAGAGCAATACTGATGGAGGAGGAAGACCCCGGAGAGTCAGACCTGAGGACACAATATTTTTTGTTGGGTTTGGCTTTCTATTATAGCGATACTTACAACAGAATATCTGGAGGTATAGAGTAAAGGTACAAAGAAACAAGTGATCATTTCACTACCCAGAGATAACTACTACTAATATTTTGGCATTATTTTCTTCTAGTCTTCTTCCTATGCATGTTTTATATAACAACACAAAAATCCCACTGTATACAGAACTTTATCCTGTTTTTCTTTTTCTGGCGTTTTATCTGATGTCTTATTTCATGAATTCTTTGTAAACATCATTTTTCATAGCTGCACAAAGTTTCATGGTATCTGGATACCATAACTGCCTTAACCACACTGACAGTGTTGGGCTCTGGTTGTTTCCAAATGCCCCCACCCCACATAAACAACACTGCAAAGAACACCTTTATGCATAAACTCCTGTCTACACTTCAAATTATTTCTTCAGGAAAAAAAATAAGCCATTGTACTCTTAGATGTCTTAAAATGTCAATTGCCACTCTCCTACTTCAATCTTTTCGTGACTTCTCATGGTACTTGGAATGAAATTCAGCCTTTTAAGGAGTTACCATGGTCTTTACAATTCTCTACATGATGTGATTTTTCCTACTTCTCCTACTTCATCTCCTACTCTCCCTCGTGCCTGTCACACACTACACTAGAGCCACATTGGCTCCGTTTCTGTCCATACAAACCAAGCTAGCTCCCACCTCAAGGTCTTTTACATATGGGACACCCTCAGAGCAGAATGTACAGTCACAATCACCACATGCTGGCGGGGTCACATGGTGAGCCTTCACTGGCCACCCTTTTTAAAGCAGCCTGCCCAACCACAGACTGAAATTATTCATTTATTTGTTTTCTTGTTTAATGTCTGTCATTCATTCTGGACTGTAATCTCCATACTTTCAAAGCATCTGGTAAGTATTCAATAAAGGTTACTCAATAAATGCTTATTCGGTGAATAAATGGCTAGACAGAATCTCAGAAATGGAATGCCTTAGTTACGGACATTCATGGATATCTACTGCCAAATTGTATTCCTACTCGTGATGGGGGACGGTGCCCGGCCAAAACCTATCCAGCATTAGACAGTTCCACTTCATTTTTGTAAATCTGATAGATGAACAAAAACATCCCAATGCTTAAATGTTTACCTTTGTGTTAGTGGCATAATTACTGAGATTGGACATTTTAAAAAGATTCACAAGTCATTTTATTTCCTGCAAATTGTCTTTTGTGTCTCCTGAGATCATAGATTCTTTAGACAAGAAAAGAGATTCTCCTCCTTTTGGATCCCTTCGTTGATGAAACTTATCCAAGGCAAAAGGAGCAGAAACTCACTGGAGCACACTCACAACATCATATATAATACATGAAACAGCACCTGATAAAATCAACTCAATTCACTTCCTAATCTGTAACTATTTACCATGTGTCCTGGGTTGAACAGTGTCCCACCCAAATTCATGTCCACTAGAAGCTCAGAATGTGACCTTATTTGGAAATAGGGTCTTGGCAGATGTAATTAGCCAGGAGGATGAGATCATAATGGATTAAGGTGGGCCCTAAATCCAATGACTGGTGTTCTTAATAGAAGGCCATGTGAGGACAGAGGCAGAGACTGGAGTGATGCAACTACAAGCAAAGGATGCCAAGGAGAGTCAGCAGCCACTAGAAGCTAGAAGAGGCGAGGAATGATTCTTCCTTAGAGCATTCAGAGGGAGCACGGCCCTGCTGACACCTTGATTTTGACCTCTAGCCTCTAGAACCACAGAATAAATTTGCGTTTTAAGCCACCCAGTTTGTAATACTTTCTTACAGCAGCCCTAGGAAACTAATATACCATGTAAACCTCAAGAAAAACACTGAGAAGATAAAAACCTGAGATTCAAGCATAATAGCTCTGTAGGCTTATTTGCAATATGTAAGTTCTTACTTGATAAATCCACAGGAACACATTCTACTGTGATGTTTAGCTGCCCAGGAATAATCTGCAATTTGGTCTTCTCTGGCCTAGATGTAAAATAAGAATATTTTATACTTAAAAATATGATTAAGAGGTGCATTGGTTACACTTTATCCAAACTCCCAAACGCTTCCAAAATCCAAATGCTCCGAAGCATTTGATTTTTCCCATATATGACTCACGTTCAGAATCTGAAGGAATTATAATTCATCTATTATACTGATCTACTGCAGTAACTCCCAAACACTTACTTCTTGTATTCTGAGAGCAACTTGAGAATGTCTTCGTTTGAAAGCTTGCTACTGTCTTGTTTATACAAAGGAGAAAATCTCCCATCCAGGTCCAGAGAACCTTGAATATCTTTGAAAATGGGTCTAAAACAGGAACAGAAGGGGTTTTTTAACTCCAAAGTATTGATAAATTAAGATAAAATAGTGGTGGTGGGAGTAGAAAATGGTGAAATTATCTTGGAACATAATTCGGCAGCTTCTCCCGAAGTTAAGCATACACCTACCCTCTGATCCTGCAATTCCACTCCTAGGCATATTTCCACATGGTACTTGACCGTTCACAGCAGATTTATTTGTTATAGCCCCAAACTGGCAACCACCCAGATATTCATCAACAGGTGAATAAACAAATCGTGGTATATTCTTACAATGGAATACTACTCAAAATGAACAACTGATACAACATTATGGATGAAACTCAAAAACAGATTGAGCACAAGAAACCAAATGCCGGGGCTTCCCTGGTGGCACAGTGGTTGAGAGTCCGCCTGCCGATGCAGGGGACACGGGTTCGTGCCCCGGTCCGGGAGGATCCCACATGCCGTGGAGCGGCTGGGTCCGTGGGCCATGGCCGCTGAGCCTGCGTCGTCCCGAGCCTGTGCTCCGCAACGGGAGAGGCCACAACAGTGAGAGGCCCGTGTAGCGCAAAAAAAAAAAAAAAAAGAAGAAACCAAATGCAAGGGACTTCCCTGGTGGTCCAGTGGTTAACACTTCTCCTTCCAATACAGGGAGTGCAGGTTCCATCCCTGGTTGGGGAGCTAAGATCCCACATGCCTCGTGGCCAAAAAACCAAAACATGAAACAGAAGCAATACTGTAACAAATTCCATAAAGACTTTAAAAATGGTCCACATCAAAAAAAAAAAGTCTTAAAAAAAAAAAAACCAAATGCAAGAGTACATACTGCATGATTCCACTTATATGATAGTCTAGAATAGGTAAAAGTCATCTAAGGTCAGTGGTTGCCTGGGTGTGGGTGGGATGGCTGACTGGACAGGAATATGAGGAAACTCTCTGGAGTGACAGACATGTTCTATATCTTGGTTGGGGTGGTAGTTTTATGACTGTAAATATCTGTGAAAATTCATCAAGTTGGACATATAAAATGTGAATTTTAATCAAAGGTAAATTATCTCTCAATAAAGTTGATAAAAATTGAATTAGATATTTAAGATCAATTTATAGAGTCTACAATATATATGTAAAGTTTCCAATATGAATTGGAATTATTCCCTCCCCCTCCCCTTCTTCCATTTTTCAAGCAGCTCTTTTACTGCTAAATCGGGAAGTAATATACAAGCACCCAACACACTGGAAGCAGCTACGGCCAGAAGCACAATTCCCCCTGGCAGAACCACTGAAAATGTGGTTATAGGCATTAACTATTGTTCCTACTTCTAAGCATACCTCCTTTATTTTCAGTAAACAGGGGTTTATCACACATCTTTAAAATACCCCAGCCAAGCCTTTAGAGTGAGTTCCTGCTACTGCTGACAACCAAAATAATTCAGGCAGAAAGAAACAGCATAATTCCACATCAGAACTGAGGATCACAGCGTCTAACTTTGAAAATTTTAAAATTCATTTTTCTACTGGCAAATCAGCATCAAGCAGCTACTGCTATGGCCTGAAGGGGGGCGGGGGGCAGTGTGCCACAGGTGTCCAGAGTGGGCTCTGAACTCAGACGCCATGAGCGCTGAGCCCTACTCACACACATGCCATGGGAACTTGGGCAAGGATTTTTTTTTTTTTATTTCAGTGACTCAATTTCCTCGTCTCTAAGATGGGGGAGAATACTACCCACCTCTTTTTTTGAGGGGGGTATGTATGTATGTGTGTATGTATGTATTTATTTGTTTGTGTGTTTGGCTGTACCGGGTCTTAGTTGTGGCACGCAGGATCTTCGTTGCCGCGTGCAGGATCTTTAGTTGCGGCATGCGGGATCTAGTTCCCTGACCAGGGATTGAACCCGGGACCCCTGCATTGGGAGCGCAGAGTCTTACCCACTGGAGCACCAGGGAAGTCCCAATACCCACCTCTTAAGGAAGTATACATTAAACACTCAGACCTCTGCCTTATACACTGAGCACTTAATCCGTATAAATAATAACAGCAGCAGCAGCTGGAGCATCACTAAGTACGCTTATATTTACAGGCCGTATTTCACCTTCTATAATGCCTAAATATACCACCCTCCACTACTCTTTGCCCTTGACCTATCCTTGGCTATCATTCTTACCAGTCTGCAAAACAAGGACAAGGTGCCTTTTCATCTACCAACATACAATGCATTTTGAGACCTTCCCCCAAATGAAGTGATTATAAATAGTGACAGAAGCCTTAATTAACTTAGAATCTCCTATCCTTATGCTACTCCTCAGCACCCACTGAACATGACTGATTGAATTATTCAGAACACGGTGCCCTTTCCCCAGAAGTTCCAGTGAGCTGTACAGGCTGTACCACAAACAAGCCAGTGAACTTGTACTTCAAAGGGGGAATAAGCAAGAAGCACGTTTTAAGTCATCACTGTAGGTAGACTTGCAAGATCTGGAGAAAAAACATGTAACCCACCATCAGATATGTGGTATAGATAATACACTTCCTAATAGACTACCCCTGAAGGGGTTGCCAAATTTGTCATCAGAAAGCAAGAAAATCTATTAAGTAATTACACACTTGCACTTAACAGCATTCTTTGCCTTCTCATTTTTAGTATGTTTTTCAGAATTACTCTATGATGGCTTTTCAAAGCATACACCCAGCCAACTCTGAAACAGTGGGCACACTGTACATAATTCACTACAATTTCTGGTTTTCTGGGAAAAAATTCCATCACTTTAGCAAATAAGCTCTGCTTTAAAATGCAATAAAATTAAGTGGTGTCAGTCAGATCAGTAACCCAAGCCAAAGAAAATTTCCCTGAAGCAAGACATTTGAAAAAGTGAAAGGTCTTTGAGGCACAGCAAATTCTAAGAGAAAGAATTCTTATATCCTGTTACAGACTGAATGTTTGTATCGTTCCCCCCACCCAGCCCCATGCCGCCAAAGTTCATTTGTTGAAATCTAATCCCCAAGGTGATACTTGGAGGTAGGGCCTTTGGGAGGTGATTCGGTCATGAGGATGGAGACCTCATAAACGGGATTAGTGCCCTTATAAGAGGCCAGAGAGCTAGCCCGCCCTCGTTCCACCATGTGAGGATACAAGGAGAAGTTGGTTATCTAAAACCTGGAAGACAGTCCTCACCAGAACCCAACCATGCTGGCACCCTGATCTCGGAATTCTAACCTCTGGGTACGAAATAAATGTCTGTTGTTTAAGCCACCCAGTCTATAATAATTCATTATAGCAGTCCGAATGAACTGAGACACATCCCAAGTGTCCCAAGATGTAACTGGCTTGTCAGAAACAGACTTCCAAATGCTACTGGGAAAGACGACAGCCCTCAGCTTTACATGTGAGCGTGAATAGATGGGTCAGGATTATATTTGTACAAACCTGGCAGCCCAAGCAAAGGGCATTCTGTATTGTCCAAGGCGGCTACACACTTGCTTAGCTGTCCTGTGCACCTTCTGGGCTGTCTAAGGGCAGAAATAAGAAGACAAGATCATATTTGTTCAAACTACCAGGGACTCACCCAGAAAAATAATTGCCCCAACTCACTGATATAAAACATCAAAATCTAGGAAAACAATATATAGAAATAGCTACAGGTAAAACACAACACACATCAGTCACCCACTTTCCAAGATGAAAGTATTTCCTAAAGGTTCTGTGTTTTCTCATCAACAAAGCCCTCATCGAGATATCAGAAGACAGACAAAATAGATGTAGGGCATGTTTTGCACCAAAGACCACTACTGGGAAAATTTAAGCAGTTGTAATGTGTATTTCCTTTCACAACGTGAGCAGGCAGACACTCATCATTCTTGGGAGAAGTTTGTTCTAGGTACTGCTGACCTTTTTACTCCCAAGATAAAAGCCAAATGACCAAGAATCAATGCAATTAGTTTAGCGTGGGCAGGAATTGCTGTTCGCACAGGCACTGGGAGATGGCAAAGGAGATGAACTGCCTATAGAGTCTAAACAGGCTGTGAAAATGCTGGCTGTATGCTCACCCCTAGGGATACAGAATGCTAGAGGCTTTTATCTATACTGTTCAGAGTTTCTTTTCCCACACATTAGTCACAGGTCTCCTCAGCATCTCCCACTTAATAAACACTATTTGGACACACAGCTAAATGCTACAAATAACAGATCGACTCTTACAAATACTCAGCAGCTGGAGTGCCGCTAGTGAACTGTGCCACAAATGCTTTCCCTCTCTGGGCCTCACTTTTCTCATTTATAAAATGAGACGAGAGAATTAGATCAATAATTTCCAAAGGTTTGGAATTCATGATCCAGAAATTGGGATGAGTCTATGGCTCGCCGACTTTGAAGGCTGCCATTTAAAGCCCTTGGATGGTAAAAAAAACAATCCCCGCCATTTCATACGCCAGCGTTTCAGGAAAGACAGACAGGTGTAATGTCTAAAAGGTAGGAAGGGCAAAAGTCTCAGAATAAAGGACAGCCCTTCGAATAAAATACATTGAAGTTTCATGAATGGCTCACTATCTTGTCTTTCTTTTCTCATTTCATCACAGATAGGAGTAAATTTGAGTACAGACTGGCATTTGGAAACTGCAGGACTGGGTCATTTTTATCCTCCCAGCTCTGACATTCTAAGCCCGTATTGCAGGGCTGGGAGTAAAGAAAGGGTAGCTATTGCCAAGGATACGGTATCAATGAACAGGTGTTGCCTAAAAGCCTTTAGCTCTTACTTCGATAAACAAGCAAAAATCAGATCGTCGTGTAAAAAGGACATAAAGGAAAAGGGGGAAAAGTCACGTTCAAGCCTTAGCATGCATACTCACATAGTAAACAACGTTTTCAGAAAATACTGCATGCTGCGAGAACGTTGTGGGATTTTTTTGTTTTTTGTTTTCTTTTGGGAGGAATCATTGATGATACCATTTAAAATACCAATAAAAGGCAAATTCTACGTCAGGCTGAAATGCTCACCAACGATCTTTATAAATACCTTTGCCGGGTCGGAATTTTTGACGTAGGGCTCCGCACAGTGCGTGATGTTTCCCTGGAGCACCTTTTCAATTCTCGCGACCAGGAAAATTTCAGGATGTGGATTCGTCACTGAGAAAATTCCCTGGAAAAAATTCCTCCCGTTAGACTTTTCTTGAATGTAACCTCATATATACAGTTGTTTGGTTAGTGATTCCTAGTGGTGTGTTTAGCACAGAATGTTGATATTCAACATAGGATCATGTCCAGGGCCCTGGCAATAGATAGCATTTCCTTTCATACAGCTTCATACAGTCTCCCAGGCTCCCAATGCTCCTTTCAAAATGGATTTTCTATTTTGTCACCAATTTCACGTGTATTATTGGCCCACAAAGCACAGGTGTCACCCCGGCTGCTTAGCCTCTTGTGTTCGGCGGTGTTTGCGAGGTGCGTCCTTAGGCCTTATCAGTACGGCGTGTATTGTTTGGCTCAAGCGGCATGTGCAAAAATAGCGTGCATTTCTGAAGTGGAACCGGATATGCATTTTTAAACGTAACTGCCTGCAACTCCAGGGCAATTCACTCACACTTAACTACTACTGATGGTAGCTAAGAAGGAAGAAAATACTTTATTGCTCTGTATAACATAAAAACTGAATCATCCTATAGAAACCATTCCTTTGTTGCAGTTAAAGAGCGCTGGTGCTCTCAACGTAAAGGTAGAGGACAGAGGATCCGAAACTCCTTTTGTTCCCAAACACTTTATCTCAGGTACTAATGTAGATGCAACCCAAGTTCCATGAGTTTTCTTTGAGGGCATGTGGAACAAGCATATCATCTCCTGTTCCAGTTCAGCTCCTTCCAAATATAATGTCTTCCAAATGGCCTGTTAGTTGGTTATGTCCGTTGCTTAAAGAAGCACCACACAAATGAATTCAAGTGTAAAAATCCATCACTGGGACTCTACCAAGTTTTATTTTTCTGCTTGGTATATTACCAACTGTGTTAAGATAGTGTGTTCCAGTTTTCAAAGCATTTCAGACACGGTAGCTCATCTGTTCCAGAAAGAACCCTCTGAGGTAGACAGGAAAGGAGAGAAAACCAAGTGTAGGACGCTAAGTAATTCCCCCAAATCCAGCAGCTTCTAAGGGTCCCGGATTATGGCTGATTTAGCTTTGAATTCCCAAGCAGCAAGCATGGAAGAAAGTAGTTAAAAACTGTTCGGGGAGTCAAATCTCCTGGGTTCAAATGCTGACCCCACCATTTATGGGTTTAGGCAAGTCGTATCCTCTCTACATCTCAGATTGCCCATCTATGAAATGGGGGATGATGAGAGTAAGAGCGCTTTCGTAATCTTCTTGAGTGGATTAAATGAAGTAATGCACATTAGGTACCTGGTTATTGCCAGAGTAACCCAAAGCGTCCCAAGATCCCAGAACTTGATTTTTGGTTCTGCCAGGAGCGTGCTGCCCGGGCTGTGACATGCAGCTGGCAGACTGTTAGAGCGGCTCCCGCAGAAGGTATGCTGAGCAGTGCACCCTGAGTGCAATCGCATGCTTTCTGATTGTCACATGACTGTGCTAGAGAGTTTTCGTGCACCATCTCCCTCAGTCTTCATAAAAACCCTTGAACGCAAGCACTACGATATACACATTTTACAGATTAAGAAACTGAGGCTTAGAGACGTTCACGCAGTAAGTGGGTGAAGATTGCAGCCAGGGCTTCCAGACGATACACAGCCTCTCAGCCTCTTGACCTAGCCTTCCAACATCTCACGCGATACAGCTTGACGAGAACAGTAACACCAATTACTGCCATGGCTAACATTCACTGAGTGCCTATTGTTCCCCATGCCCAGTACTCCAGCTGTTCCCCCACACAGCCATTTCCCCACACTGATGCGAGCAACGAATATTATCATTTAAAAGGATTTGACAACTGATAAGAGGAAGCTGCTTTCACTTGTTTATCTGTTATCACTGTTACTACTGCTCTTAATAGCAGCCACGTCTTACTGAGCCAACTCTGCGGGCCTGGTACAGGGCCGAGTGCTTTCTAGGGACAGCACATGTTGTCTGAGCCTCACAGTCACCCTGGATGCAGGTACTATGGTTACCTCCAGTTTACAGATGAGGATGCCGAGGCACAGAGATGCTCACTGTTCAAGCAACCAGGATTCCGGTCCAGGGGGAGACTCTCTGCAGCTGCGTCGCCTTTTGTCCCACCAGCTTCGAGCTCGCCCCCGTCCCCGGAACACAGAAGGGTAACCAGAGAGCACCCAGGAATCCTGTGTGGGCTGGGAGTCTGGCTCTTTAGGACAAGGCCTCTGGCCCTTACCTCCTGTCCCACCAAGGAGGCATGGATGGGCCTGCCCCCGCCGGAGGGTGACTCTCACCCACTTCACTGCCCCCACCCTCTAAAGAACGGGCCAGGTCCCCCCAGCCCAGTCCGCAGCACTTAGCCCCCAGAGCACGGCAGGGCATGTGACGGCAGAGTGCCCCCTTTTCACTAGCGCCCAACACCTGCTGCCCCCCAGCGGGAAGCCCACAAGCCACAGGTCAGTCTGGGGGACACAGGGGACTGAGCTCTGTCAGGGCATCTGGGAAGGAACTGCCAGGCAGCTGAGAGTGAAGTAACTGGTCACAGTGGCAGGAAGGCAAAACTACTCAACGGACCCAGCTTCCTCCTTTTCCTGTGGTCACCTTGTTGCTCCAAGGAGCAGATGGGGAGGGCCTAGAACGGCCCGCAAGCCCCCACTGTCCACCAAGCCCTGGAGTGGCCTCTTTCTACAGATCATGCCACCCCTCGAACAGCCTTGGTGGAGGTGACGGGGTTGCCAGACAGCCCTTTCCAGGAATGCTGGGGAACCAGGCTGTTTCCCCGTCTCTAGGGTGACAGGGAAGCAGTGCAGTAGAGGGGGGGAATGCTCCTCATCTCAGTAGTTCTGTGACCTTGAGTAAGCCACCTGACTGCTCTGTGCCTCAGTTTCCTCATCTATAAAATGGGAATAGGAATAGGACCTACCTACTTTACTGGGGGTGTGGTAAGAATTAAATGACTTTATACAGATAAAGTACCTAGAGAAATACGGGAAAAAAATTGCTGAAAAAAATCTGATGAGCTGAGATTAGCGTTCAGATCTGCTAAGATCCAGTCTCTCCCTACACAGTACTGCATCCTAGTCCTAAATGGGAGGAAGACGAAGAAAAAGCCTTCTTCAAAAGAAAATGTCCAAATATTGGAGCAAAGGACCGCTTCCTGGTATCTTTAGTTGATCTGGAACAAGGGTGCAAAATGATAAAGCCATTTGAGGCCCCTGCCGACTCCTCTGAAGCCTCTCTCACGTCCCACATCTTCTATGCAGTCTTCTAAGGCAACTCCTGACCCTTGACCCCTCCTCACATTCCAAACTCCTCCACTCCCATTGTGTGATACAAGTCAGCACTTAATTACATACTGCCTAATGTTGTTGACTGAGGTCTTTCAAACAGACCTAGGCTCAAATCCCACCTTCACCACTACCAGCCATGTCATGACGGGGAGCTTACTTAGCCTCCCTGATCAGCAGTTTCCTCATCTGCAAAACAGCAATAATTATTCTATTTCACAAGACAATGGTGTTTACATGGGACACCAATGGAAAATTCTGGCACACAAGAGATATGCAAAAAATGCTGATTTTCTTCCTGACCTAGGTTATAGGTGGGATGACCCCTGAAACCACAATTTAAACTTCTTGTATCGAACAGACAGCTGAGCACACTGAACTAATGCAGCAAGTACATCATTGGCTTAGAAGGACTTATTTGACACTGTGTGGAAAATTTTAAACATATAATTCAATAGCAGGTTCTCAAATACTTGTAATACTGTCTTGCTCAATCTCTCTTTTAGAAGCATAGGCCGTCACAGTGGAACGTTCAAGTATGTGACAACCACAGTCTGAGTAACAAACTAAGAGGATGTAAGGGAATGAGGAGCAACATGGGGAAAAACGACCACAGGTCCACAGCCCAGAGGTGAGTGACAGCACATGTCAAGTCCCCTACCATTGGGCAATCTGTATCAATGAGCATAATCTTTGACCCTGAAAACGCCAATGCTTGAAATTTATTCTAAGGAGATAATTCAACAAGTGAGCGAACATGTAAGCACAAGGATGCAATAATGCAGTGTTCTTTATGACATCCCCAAATTAGAAATATCCTAATGAGCTAAATCAGTGGAATAACAGATTAGCCTTTAATAAGAATGTGACTGAGCCAGATAGTGATACAGGGTGATAAACACGATGCTGAATAAATACAGTAGGTATAAACCAGCACGACTATGATACAGTCTGTAGAAGAGTACACATAATGTGTATGTGTTTATATATACACAACAGAGACATCTAGAAAGATGTTTGCCAAAATGTTAATAGTTATTGTCTATAGATGCTGATTTTTACTTTCTTCTTTATTACTTTTTGTATTGTTCGAATTTTCTACATGATAATGTATTTATTTTTACAATCAGAAGAAAAAGGAACATTTTTATTTAGGGTAAAAGAAATCTCATTACAATGCGAGCTGCTTTGTTCTGCTGCTTCCCACTTTAATTCTCTGCCACACTCTAGTTTCCTTTCAGTTGCAAAAGTCTAGAAGGCAGACCATCAATTCTGCTCTGCCTAACCTCTTATGGCGTCCAGTCTGGTCAGAGGTCAAAATGCCAGGGAACTGTTAGGCTCCTTCCAAAGGGCATTCTTTGCCTCAGATAGGATAGGGGAGCGTAGCATTACAGCTGTGACACAAGAACTCCTTGAATAAAGAGAGTTTATGCTCCATTAAAACTACCTACTCAGGGGCTTCCTTGGTGGCGCAGTGGTTGAGAGTCCGCCTGCCGATGCAGGGGACACAGGTTCGTGCCCCGGTCCGGGAAGATCCCACATGCCGCAGAGCGGCTGGGCCCGTGAGCCATGGCCGCTGAGCCTGCGCGTCCAGAGCCTGTGCTCCGCAACGGGAGAGGCCACAACAGTGAGAGGCCCGCGTACCACAAAAAAAAAACAACAGAAAACTACCTACTCAGAATGGGAATGGGAGTTAAGAGGGGAAGGTTATTGTAGGGTCAACTTTTTCTTCAAAGAAACGAGTCTTACAGGTACTTATTGCCTTGCTCAAAAGTATGCGCAGGGGTACAGGGGTGTGTCTGTGTCATCTGCATTCCATCTCACAAAATACTTCCTTTGAGATTCACATCACGGTCTCACTTCACCAGTGTATTATTAGCATATTTGCTGGTTTCCTTTTTTTCCCCTCCAACTTCAGTCACCAGAAAAACATCTATACACAGATCCTACAAGAGATGGAATACCCATGAAAACACTGGCCTGAAACTATGAAGGAACCCAAGGGTGTTTCTGTTTCTTATTCTGAATGGGCTACCAAGGCTAAAAGATCATTCCTTACCTGCCTTATGTAGCGTAACTGAGATTCAGCAATTCCATGAATGAAAGACTCCGGTGAAGAACCTCTTGAGTTTCCATCACTAGCCAGTTGGGTTGAAGGGCTCCACAGCATTTCACGGACAGATGCGGGATTCAGGTCTACGTGGAAGTCAGCTGAAATCTTACAATTGTTCTTCACATCAAATAAGGCAAGATTTATAAAAAAGGGTTCAACCTGGGAATGAAAACCATTACGTTTTTAAACTATGACTTTTATTTTAGGTGGGGTGAGGGGAGGGACACAAATTACAAAATAATTTTTTTTAATTCCTCTGAGTTCAACATTTAGCTAAAATTGCATTGTGGCTCATTTGCATATAAGAAAGAGCATTCTAAATAACAGACTATCAAGTTTTAACTTCTGTCAGGTATAATTTCACAAGCTATAAATTTTTTAAAATGATGCGTAGAAATCAGAAGCCACATTTAAAGAACTTCAACTGTTCCATGAATAAATTTTAATTCTCCACAGGCTTATTGAAATTACCCCAAAATAATGCCGGTATTACAGAGCAGAAATAAATCTTCCCTTTTGCTATGTTACAGCTTATTGGATTATACATTTAATAAGAGCTAATATCAGTGAACATCCAATTACTTGACAAAAGCTTTGCTCCATCAGCAATTTTGGAAGACATGATTCCTCTCCACAGATGGCATTTGAAAGCTGGTCACAAAGAGAAATTTCATGCCAGATGGCATAAAGATTAACCCTTTACACACCGAAAGTCTGCTAGTGCATCTCAGCTACTTTGTTAGAGAATAAATCATCACTGTGGATATTTCTCAAAGACAAAGTAGAACCCTCAAAAAGATGAACATAAAATGCAGTCTCTTTGGCGATTTTACATTCATAGTTTCAAGTATTCCTAAGTAGCTCAAATGATGCATGACAGCTAATAATTAGAATTTGCTGTGAAGAACAGAATGAATTTACCCTATGAGAATAGTGAGTGAGGTGGAGCTGACTGCACAGCATCTGTGTTCCTCCATGGCTTTGGTGTTCCTTACTCATGGCTATGAGTCAATTTCACAGAAGTCATATTCTCTGATAGAATTTACAAATTTGAGGGCTTTCCACGCTCTGCAGACAAGTCCCTCTTGAATGTAAAGAGCCTACCTACTCTACCTGCTATTTTGAATAGGTAAGACTTTCATGAATCCTCTCAAGATGAAAACACATTCCTATTCTGGCAAAATAAAGACATGTATGGAATTCTTCCATGTCAAATGTATCGTAACATGTAGCAATGGAATTTGCATGCAGTAAATTAGTTCTCAGAACAAAATTGAAAATCTTAAAAAAATAAGGAAGAAGTTTCCTTAATGCACTGGTTTAATGGAGGTAGAAGGAAAATTCATACATACGTTTGTGGGTGGTCCTTTTGCATTGTCTCCAACTTGACCCAAGATATTGAACGTTAAATCATGGCAATTTACCAGGAAACGTTTATTGCACTTTTCCTCAAATGGCTTTATATCAGGTTCAATTCCGGAAAAGTCCAACCTCTACAAAATATATAATATGAATCAATTCTCCCCCAAAATAGATATTATATGAATATAGATCTATGCATAAAAATTGCAAAATCCAACAGTTCTCTGTCCATTCTTCATTTGAACTCTTATTTTTGTATTCAACAAGGCTTTGTAGAGCTCTTATAGTAAGGTTCAAACACAGATAGAGAGAAATCCCGACCTCACCCTCCACCCCACTCCTCTGACTTCATCTCCTATCCTCCCCCCGACCTCTGTTCAGCCCCACTGGCCTCCTTGGTTATTTCTCCAGCACACCAAGTATACTCCCACCTCAGGACCTTTGCACTTGGTGTTCTGTAAGGAACCCTCTTCCCCCAAGATAACTGCAAGGCTTATTTACCAGGGTGAGCCTCACCAGGGTGAGGCTTCATTTCATTCAAGTGTCTAATCAATTGGCATTTCCACAGAAAGACCTTCCTTAATTCCCTATATAAAACTACATACTGGGCTTCCCTGGTGGCGCAGTGGTTGAGAGTCCGTCTGCCGATGCAGGGGACACGGGTTCGTGCCCTGGTCCGGGAAGACCCCACATGCCGCGGAGCGGCTGGGCCCGTGAGCCATGGCCGCTGAGCCTGCGCGTCCGGAGCCTGTGCTCCACAACGGGAGAGGCCACAACAGTGAGAGACCCACGTACCGCAAAAGAACAAAAAACAAAACAAAACAAAAACTATATACTCTCTGAAAGTCTCTACTCCCTTTCTTTAATTTCGTTTTCTAACATTATTTTTGATATTTATTTGGTTGTTTATTGTTTGTCTTCCCCACAAAATATTATGTTCCAGGATGGTAGGAATTTTGTTTCTTTCATGAGCTGTGCAGGAGACAAATTTGACATGAATGGATATGGAAAGCAAGAATAACACAATGGCCTCTAACTTGGAAGATTCAGTAGACTGTGATGTTACAAACTTAGATGGGAAATAAAAATGAATAGCAGGTATGGGGGGGTGAACAGAGGTGATGAGTTCAGCTTGGGATGTGTTGAGTTTGAGGTGATGCAAGTAAGTGGTTGGAAAAATAGGAGAGGTGTGGGTTGGAGATCTGGATTTGGGCATCAGTGGTAACCAGGGTGAGGAGGACAAGGCCGGACCTCTGGGGACCACCTACATTGAAATGATGAGCAGAGGGAAAGGCATGTGCTCCTGAGCTCAGCTTCTAACAGAGCTGGGAGATGAACCCTGGCTGCCACAGAGATATATTTTTGAAAATTATTGTTATCTCAAAATAAAGTTTAAAAAAAGATACTGGGGGCTTCCCTGGTGGTGCAGTGGTTGAGAGTCCGCCTGCCGATGCAGGGGACACAGGTTCGTGCCCCGGTACGGGAAGATCCCACGTGCCGCGGAGCGGCTGGGCCCGTGAGCCATGGCCGCTGAGCCTGCGCGTCCGGAGTCTGTGCTCCGCAACGGCAGAGGCCACAACAGTGAGAGGCCCGCGTACCGCAAAAAATAAATAAATAAATAAAAATTTTTTAAAAATAAAAAAGGATATTGGGAGTCAAAGAATTCCTCTCACAGAATCCTCCTCCTTAGCTCACACGGCTCAGGAGATCCTGAGTTCATCTGTTCATTCTAACGGTCTGAACAGACTCACATTCTGTGCACAAATGGGAGGAAAAGTATATACTGTGGGACAACTTAC
Organism: Pseudorca crassidens; assembly: GCF_039906515.1. Classification (NCBI taxonomy): domain Eukaryota; kingdom Metazoa; phylum Chordata; class Mammalia; order Artiodactyla; family Delphinidae; genus Pseudorca; species Pseudorca crassidens. The sequence goes on from NC_090317.1 coordinate 30,769,745, forward strand.
TATACTTTCGATAAGACCAGAGACAGGGTAGATGGGAAATGACTGGATGAATCCGAGCAGAATATACTGCCAGTATGGAAAACTCAAGCCAAGAAACATAAGAATTTTTCTCAATTGCCTGAGTATTTCAAGCCAAAACAGGTATTGTGACTGAAGAGTCTTGGATAATTATAGCTGTCCTGACCTTGCCTACATCACTGACAAAATTCTCCTTAAAAGGGCCTAAAATATAATATTCGTACCTGAAAGCACGATTTTCCCCCCAGAGTCTATTTATCTACAAATGTGTGGGACTAGACAGCTCCCTCTTGAACACTTATCTATCTGTGGAGCCAGCGGAGGCAAGTCATTGCCATGGAGATCAATTCTAATTTCCGCCCATTTATCTGCTCTCCTTTCTAGCTTACTCAGACGGTGGAATGTGAAGAGAAGCTGGACTAAACGCCCCCAGCCCCCAAATCCTTTCCCTTCTGAGGCCTAAGAGTGCAAATGTTGGGACATATGGCCATCCTCAGTAGTTCAAAGTTGGAGCCACCCCCTTCAGTCAGTGTTTCTTTTCTTTTGTTTTTTGTGTTTTTTAAAATTTTTTGTCTGCCTCTTCTTTGGGGGATGCTTATTAGGCGTGTACATTTTTAATTTTTTTGGCCGTGCCACTTGGAATGTAGGATCTTAGTTCCCCAATGAGGGATCGAACCCGTGCCCCCTGCATTGGAAACACAGAGTCTTAACCACTGGACCGCCAGGGAATTCCCCAGTGCTTCTTTATTCTCTACGGTCAGTGGAAGAAAACACATCTCTAAACACTGAACTCTGGCCAAAAGTGACAGCCGATATTATAGGATGACACTGCCTACCTAGAAAAGTACTCGACACACACAACCTAGATTTCTCTGCAGTGAAACTGCCTTCCATAACCAACACTGAAGTCAATTTTCTGTCAAACTTTCATTGCAACAGTGAATTTTTCTCTCACTGTGTAGCTCACTGATAAACAACTCAAACATAAAATCAGTTCAGTTCCATGACCACAAAAACACTACACCACAGATTTTTTAAAGACACTAGATTGAGTTTCAACCACAGTCAATTGGCTTCTTTGTATACAATCAAAGAGTCTGACATGTTCAATTAGAGCCCAATCATGATGATGAGGGGTGGGATCAAAGGCTCAGACATGCTTGGAATGAGTAAATTTCTGAATGAATATCTTAGAACTAACATTCCCAAGGCCTGCTATACCCCTTTTTGTTTTAATTCATACAACTTACACAAATAATATAGTAGTGCTATGGAGAAAAAGGGAGAGAACATTTAAAACAAATTTTCCCCAGATAATTTTATTTTCTCATGTGGTATTTTATTAAGGAAAAACTTTTGCATTATTTATAGACTATATACTTTTTCCATTTCAGACTAAAAACTTTTAGTTAGAAAACTGTATGAAGTGGGGGCTTCCCTGGCGGCGGAGTGGTTAAGAATCCGCCTGCCAGTGCAGGGGACACGGGTTCGAGCCCTGGTCCAGGAAGATCCCACATGCCGCGGAGCAACTAAGCCTGTGGCACACAACTACCGAGCCTGCGCTCTAGAGCCCGCAAGCCACAACTACTGAGACCACGTGCCACAACTACTGAAGCCCACGCGACTAGAGCCCGTGCTCCGCAACAAGAGAAGCCACCGCAGTGAGAAGCCCGTGCACCACAACAAAGAGTAGCCCCAGCTCACTGCAACCAGAGAAAGCCCTCGCGCAGCAACGAAGACCCAACGCAGCCAAAGATAAATAAATAAATTTATTAAAATAAATCAGAGGAGGCTCCTCTTTAAAAAAAAAAAAAAGAAAGAAAACTGTATGAAGCAAAAAGAAATGAAAACAAAATCAGTCTTCCCCAAATTATTTTATATTGTATTGACATATTTTCACTGAGGAAAAAACTGTAATGCTTATATAATGCGTACTTTTCTATTGAAAAAATCCCACAGATTTTAATTAGAAATCTCATGTAGAAAAATTGAAAAGAAAACCAAAATATTCATCTTCCCTCAAATAATTTCATTTTCTTGTGAAATAGTTTCCATTGGGAAAAATATTTGTAACATTTATACACAGCAGAATTTTTCCATTTTAAAAAATCAGCAATTTAATTAGAAAACATGATGGAATTACCTAAATGGGAAAAGAATATGAAAAAGGATACATGTATATGTATAACTGAATCACTGTGCTATACACCTGAAACTAACACAACATTATTAATCAATTATATGCCAATATAAAATAAAAAATTTTTAAAGAGGTAAAATAAGAAAATATCATGGAATTAAATATTAACTACCTATATATCTTAGTACAAAAAGTGCCTCACTCTCATGAAAGAGATTAAAATACACATGTGCACATAAACCTGTACTTCCCTGCACCGCTTTCCAGTTTAAGTGAGATACATGAAAATTATCCCAGTTCTACAGGCCTACATCAAAAGTGGAAAATAAACACGTCTCATATGACTTGGTGTTCCTTACACTGCAGATATTCACTGCTACTGGATCACAATTGTATTTAATGGGTTAAAAGCACTGAAACCATTGTTAAGGACTCTTCAATTTATCCATTTTGAGGAGTGAGATGAAGTGAAAAGAATATAAAGAACTGAGAGAAAAATATATATATATATATGTTGTCCCAAACTATTTGTATATACGCTAGCCCTCTTAGTGAAGTTAGCTGTTAAGCTACTTGTTCAAAGTAAGCAAGACAAGTATAAAGCAATAGATATGCCCAGTAGTGCAAAAATCAGTGATTTCAACATTTCAGACATTGTTTATCTGAATAAGCAACTATTCTAGGATTATTTAAAGAAATGTATCATTAATACCTGAACTTCCGAGTCAAAAGAAAAGAGGTTCTGTCTTCCATCTCCTCTACTGAGTTTGTTCAGCTGTTCAGTTTCTCTTCCATACTAAAATTAAAACAAACATATATATATACACACACACACACAAACACGAAACATTACTTCATTTCCGTCAAAACAGTATTAAATGCCATTTAATTATCTAGTTTATGTGAAACTAGCAATCTGCCACAGCTTCAAAAAATATACTATTCTTGGGCTTCCCTGGTGGCGCAGTGGTTGAGAGTCCGCCTGCCGAGGCAGGGGACGTGGGTTCGTGCCCCGGCCCGGGAAGATCACACATGCCGCGGAGCGACTGGGCCCGTGAGCCATGGCCGCTGAGCCTGCGCGTCCGGAGCCTGTGCTCCGCAACGGGAGAGGCCACAACAGTGAGAGGCCTGCGTACCGCAAAAAAAAAAAAAAAAAAAAAAAAAAAAAAAAAAAAATATATATATATATATATATATATATATATATATACACACTATTTCCAATCACTTAAGGTGGATAAAGAATGCTTGCTGGGCAGAGAATCACAGTCACCATGATCCATAAATAAGCTATAGATCAGCTTCTTATACTTTCTATATGCCTTTTATAATACCAAGAATACTGTTCAACCCATAGTACAAAAAAGAAATACAAGAGACTTTGGATGTAAAAGAGAATAAACGAGAGAAAACACTATCTTTTATATATCCATGGTGCTAGCCATGGAATATTATACACAATTCTGATTCCATCACTTTAGGAAAAACATAATGGGCTCTACGGTCTGGAATGACAAAGACTCAGAGGGGATACATTAAAAGCTACAGGGGATCATGAGTGTGTTCCTAAATTTTGGAAGACAGCTTTGAAGCTTAAGAGAACGCTAAATTTCAAACAGAAAAAAGTAACATCTAAACCTGTGTAACTTAATAGTTCAGGAAGAGGAATAAAGTAAAAATATAAATAGGTTTGGTAAGGATTTAAATGAAGAAATGGGTCATAACCTCCTAATCTATTATAGTAGAGAGTCCACAGAGTAATATATGTAACCTACTAAGATAGGTATGATAATCACCTCTACACTTTCAAAACTGGCTCACTTCAAACACCAAAGAGCAGAGTAACTAACACAAACGCTGTCTGTTAACCAAAATCTTTATCTGATGAAATTATTCATATACATATACATAGGCAGCCACATACAGAAAGACTATGATTTTCATACAAAATTAACATATACAAATCATTAGATTGAATATCATGTTCAATCTTCATCAAGAGCCCCTTGAATGAAGCATAGTTAGTGTATGAATGGCATACAGTAACTGAACTGAATAAGAAGTAGCAGATAAAATCAATAAAGTCACTAAAGTCTAGAAGTACTTCTTGGCATCTAGGAAAACAAATAACATTTTCCAAACTGTTAGTTGGCACTTACAGGTCCAGCTTTAGGAGTGTAACTTTTCTTTTACCATCTCTACCTGTTTCACTCATTTGTTGTGGTTTTTAACTTAGAAATGACATTGCCACATGGAATCCAGCATTCAAACTTTAATAGCTAATCCTGCATTGTCTCAGTTGAAGGCAAGTTGCCATCAGAAAGATGTACCTTCATCAGTTCCGGATGCATGCTCCGTTCCAAGCTGGCCATGATGTTCTCGGCTTTTCCTTGGCTGCTAGTTTCATCATCTGCGAATTCATTAAAAGCAGATGTTCTAAACCATGCAGACCATTACTAATCACCTAAGCGGAATATCCTAACTATCTCCCTCTCCCACCCCAACCTCTCCTACTAGATTTATTGCAAAGAATTTTGATTATGAAAGCACAGGGAAAACTCTAATGGGCTTTTGAAAATCTGCCATGAATTCCCTATCTGTTTCAGTCTGGTTATATTTCATATGTCAGAGCCCATGTAGCATATCAACTCTTAAAAAAAAGAAAGAAAGAAAAGAAAACCCTATCAACCTCCATAGTCACTTTTAATGAAGAAGCAGGTCACCTGCAAGATTAAGAGTTCTATATTCACTCTACACAAAGGACATTCCCATGGATTAAAGACAAGGGCTTTACCTCAATAATGAATCATTTAAAAATTCTGACCTTGTGCTGCCTCTACCGTCTCCTTTTTCTCTTGCACTAAACTGTCGGTATTGATCTGAATAATCTTTTTCAAAGTTATCAACCATTCCTCCATTTCCTGCTCAGTTTCAGCAGCCAGATAATGGCTATACTTATCTAACATCTTGAGTTCGAAAGCATGACGGCGCATTTTGGGGCACTGGAGGGGGGAAAAAAAAAAGACGTGTTCAGTTAGTTTAGTTGCCCTTTTAATATTAGATTTCATTAGTTTATTTACTTTTACCTCAGCTCAGCACATATGTACGTCAATACTTCCATGAAAGAACTGCTTCTTTCAACAAGGAATAGAAATTCCAAGACGACGAATGACCACGTCAAACATCTTATTTATCCCCCTCAGTACTGAGCACAGCAGTATATGCACAAAGTTGGCATAAAATACTACACGTTGAGTGAGTATTATCATTTAAGGCCTTCTGACATCCTCCACGTTTGGATAATCAAACTACCAGCATAAAAAGAAGCAAATGTTTTACTATTTCCACCCTGCTTTAAGTTTTCCTGGCATATTCACAGATTTTCAAAATCAGCCCTTAAAAACCAGCTTAAATGTGACCTGAAATAAACCTGGTACTTGCTTTATATCACACCATAAAATGCAATATCACTATCTGATTCACTCTGCCATGCAGAATATGAAATGCATCACAGTTGGTTCATATTAGATTGTGGCTCTCCATAAAAGTGATGGAAATGGCCCAGGCTGAATGCTAGCATACAAGGAAAATAGAAGCCTCTTCCTTTCCTCAAACACGATGCCACCTCTTTTATATTGCCACCTCCTCTGTCATGACAAAAGAAATGACACACTCTCCCCCGCTCCCAAATACCTCAGCATTAATTTCAAGAAAGGCTCATGAATCAGTAATTTTCCAGTGCGTGGTCATCATTCAAGAAGGAACCAAGGGAAGTTCCTCCTCATCTTCAAAGCGTAGTAAAGAATGAAATGAAACTGCTGTAGCAAGTCATAAAGATTTATATATTTGAAAATATTTGGGAGGAGGGAATCGTAAATAGAGGAGCACCAGAAAAGGAGGTCAGTCCGGACTAGAGCTAATTGAGAAAATCTGGGAATTGTATGTGCCTTCTTTCAGTAGATAAGAAAGCTGTCACATTTATATATATATAAAAGAAGGCAACTTCTATTCGCATAGATCTTTATAGCTTTTATATTTCATGTTTTAAAGTGTGTCTTCACTTGCTCCTCATGACAATCTCATTTGATAAAGCGAGTAGATATTATTAATCCCACTTTACAGTTCTGAAAACTAAGATTCAGGTAGGCTGAGGGTGTTGAAGCAACATCTCCTGCCTTCCACTCAATGCAGTGCTCCTTCTTGTCGACCAGGCCACCCCGGCTCTGTAGTAATGGCTCCTATCACACGGTCAATCAACTTCCTATTGAATCATCTCTCTGCCCTCTGCTTCCCACCCCATCCACGCTAACCCTAATGTCCCTGCCTCCTCAAGTAACTCAAATCAGCAAACATTTGGTAAGCCCCTACTGTATGTGCAACTCTGCTGATCACTATAAGGGACCCAGACATGAATATGACATGGTCCCTGTAATCCAAAAAGGAACGCACAGAGCTAAGTACAGTGGTAGCACAGGGGAGGTGGAGCTTAATTCCATGAGGGTGAAGAAGAACACAAAAAATGTTTCATGCCACAAGTCCCATTTGAGCCAAGTCTTAACAGATAAGATTCAAACAGGAACAGAAGGGGAAGTACATGCCAAGCAGAGAAGCAAATGTAAGAAAGGCACACAGGCGTGAAACTCAGTGGAGTGCTTAGCCTGGCGTGACTAGAGCACAGAATGTGTATGGGGATGCCGGGGGATGGGGTTAGTAAGGTCAAATCACTGCGGGCCTGCAATGCCCTGGTAAGAGATTTCGAGCTCACTCTGCAAGACAATAAATCAAGAGCCAAAAGGTTTTTTGTTTTTGTTTTTTTAACACCTTTACTGGAGTATAATTGCTTTACAATGGTGTGTTAGTTTCTGCTTTATAACAAAGTGAATGAGTTATACATATACGTATGTTCCCATATCTCTTCCCTCTTGCGTCTCCCTCCCACCCACCCTACCTATCCCAGTGAAGGACCCCATCTACGTCTTAGGAAGCCGGATGACACATCAGAAGGCAGGAAGGGGAGACTCTAGGCAAGACAAGATAAAAGGGGGAACCAGAGGAAGACAGTGAGAATGGAAAGAAGGTAAGAGATTCAAGAGGCACCCTGGAGCAGACTCCAAAGGACTGGGTAAACACTTGAATAGTGGCACAGAGGGAGAGTGGGAACTCTGAAGAGGATTCTGAATTGCTAGTATGAATGTTTTGGTGGATGCAGATGTCATTAACCAAGGCAGAAAAAGACTGAGGTTCTTAAAAGTTGATCAATAACCCTACCTGAACAACATCAATGCAGGCATCCAAGTAGATGCAACCTTTAGATTCTTTTGAATTTTTCTCATCTTTATAGGAATTGAGAATATACGAACCATCGGGAAGCTGAGTTAAGTAAAAATACCGTCTCTTGAACACCTATGGGGGAAAAAACAGCAGTGACACATTTGTTATGTATACATTGCATTTGAACAAGAAACCTTGAAGGGCTTGCCACACGCATTATATCTGGACAATCTTCAGACAACTTGGGGAAGTCATTAGGAATTACCATTATCTTGATTTCGTTTTAAGATGGAGAGCTTGAAGTCAAGTGGTTTACTCTCAGTCAAGTATCTGGAGAAGTTTTAACACTTTAAAGTTCATAAAGCAGTTTTGTATCTGAATCACTACATTTCGCTACAGCATACTTCTGTTTAATTGCAAACCATGACTGGATTCTTATAATTTCGTTCACCTCACCACAAATCTAAGGGTGTACACACACACACACACACACACACACCCTCTATCATACAGTTACTTATCACCTGCACATCTTATTGCACTCACCTATGCTGCTCCAGTGTCCCCACTGCCGAGAGTCCAGCTTATAACACACTCACAGGGAAATACTGAGAGCAGTGAGATGCCACCAGTTGCTGTTCAGCAGCCTGTATGCTGAGATTTGAGTCAAAAGGCCCAATGTGATTGGGCCACGCGTTTGAAATTAGGGATTCACAACAGTTAAGGAGTAGCCTGTTGCTACAACTCACAGCGAAGCCCACAGCAATGGGGAAAAGGAGGAAAAGACAGCCTGATTCATTTATTCTGCCCCTCTACTCTCCCTTAAAAGACTCTTGGACCTGATGAAGGAAGTGGAAAAAGGGTTAGGGTTAGGATTCAGAGCTCTCTGATGAATCTATGCTTCTTTCAGTAAGCCACAGACTGCACGCTGTGTTCAGCATTTGTTATAGTAAAATTCCCCTGGTTAAGAGATCTAAAATCATTTCAGGACGGGAATGGGAAGACAGACTAGGAAACAGCCTCTTGGTGATCATATTGAAGAAACGCATTCCTATGCATCTTGTCTTACTCACAGAAGTCAGCTTTAAGACCTAAGCTGGCCATTTTCAATCACCCATCTGATAATCCAGTACGATCTCTGACTATTTTAAGAACTTTAATTATGGAAAGAGTATTATTTGGCAAGATTATTCTTGAAAACTACTTAACTCCTGGCAAAGTATCTAAGATATCAACAATTCATTTCTCCATGGCATGAGGGTAAGCAAAATATAGAAATAGGTTAAGGGGCATTTCTTTTAAGGAAAACCAGTAAAAAGAAATCATACGCTTGTAGTTATTTTTGACTTGTTCAAATATCACTGATCTTAGAATGAATGACAAAAATATACCAGTGTGAGGAACACCCTAACAGGTTAGACTGGTAAATGCTTACTGCTTCTGTTTCAGGGAGGGGCCCTGTGGGCTACATGGCATCAACAGAAAGAAGTCCAAGTAGAAAATACCACTTTGTTTTTCAATGCCAATCAGGTAATCATTACTGCATCAGTATACAAAGGCACAGAAAGTGTGTGTGTGTGTGTGTGTGTGTGTGTGATCTCATTTTACCCACATTTAAGTTTACTGCAACTATAATGAAGAAATCTAGATTCATATATAAGGAAAATGTTAATCATAACGGTGATCATATATATATGTGTATATATACATATATTTATGTTTGCTTATTTTCATGACAGTGGTTCATAGCTGTTATTAAATTGATGGAACCAGAAGACCTAAAATGACATAATGAGCTGATTTCAAATGAACAAAACACCACTTTTTAGAAGTTATCACAATACTTATGTATGACAAAAATTAAAATACATTTTCCAGGCAAAAGTTAACATAAAAAAAATTACAACCAGATTAGAATCTGAACCATGATCAAATCTAAAACTCAAAGTTCATAGATTCAGTAGTACAGTCTGTAGACTCCATTGGCACAGTCCTTAGCCAGCAACAGAGGAAGGGAAAACACAGAGCAAAACATCTGTGGCACAGAGTCAAATTATAGCCTGCAACATTTTTTTATGTACAGCTCCCTCACCAAGCAAAGATGTTTTGTGGCAGCCGCCATTGCCAATATTAGCAAAGCACGATCATCACAATAGAGATGGAAAGGGATCTGAAATTACAGTAAATCACTTCCTGTAACACTGCAATTATGTCTAAATGTGACACCGAGGTAAGGCAGCTCGTGAATCTGGGGAGAGAGCAGATGCCTGAAAGTCATACGATCTTGATTCTCACCCAGCATTCCTGCTCCCCAGCAGCGAAACCGTCCTCAAGACTCGGCTTCTCTCCTTCCTCACTTGTAAAATGATGGGATCAGATCAAATGATCTGTAAGATCCTCTTTTTTTTTCATGATCTACAAATAATTTTATTGAAAATGAACAAATAACACAGCAGCCTTCCCAGCTGGGGGCCACACTCCCCAAGCGATTTCCTACAGGCTTAAAGCACTCAGTTTTCACAGTAAGGACATTTTTTAAAAAATCATTTCTAGAGACAGCAGACTCTGCCCCAACGACAGATCTGTAAGATCTCGAAGACGTCTTCTCATTCTAATATTCTATGATATATGTTGGGTTTCCACTTCCGGGAAGCTTTTAAGGTACTTTTCAGAGAAGAAAGGGGTATCCTAAATCTCATATGGAACCAAAAAGGGAAGTCAGAAACAGGGCTTTTTTTAATGTTGCTATTTAGGGTACCGGTCTACGTTGTTTTTTTCCATTTCGAAAAGAAGACAACTGTTAAAATGATGACTATATAGAACAGTGGTAATTACCCTGTATCATACCTTTCATCTGAAGGCCTCAAGTCCTTTGTAACCAAGAGCTAATTCTTTTAATGTCACTTGACGATAAGCATTATTATCCACATTTTACCTAACAGCAAACTGAGGGACCAAGACCTCACTCAAGTTCACACAGACAAGTCGATGGCAGAACTGGAATCAGAATCACAGGACAATGACAAAGAGAATCTTGCCCAAACCTTCCAATGGCTTCCCATCAAGGTTAGAATAAGACCCCAAATCCTTCCCCCATAGCCTGGGATGATGTGCTGGCTCTGGCCTTGGATTATCTCTTGGATTTTATTTCTAATTATGCTGCTCCAGCTGTACTGGCTCACCTGCTGTTCCTCAAACAAAAAACCTTCTTCAGGCCTTTGCACGTCATGTCCCCTTCGCCTGGAAGCCTCTTGCCCCACATATCCACAGCTTCTTTCAGGCCTTCACTTGAATTTTACCTCCTCCGAGAGGCCTTCTATGACTACCTGCCCTCATGGCGGCACCTTATTTTAGTTTTTTCATAGAACGATCACTATTCAAATATATCTTATTCATCTATCTATTTATTTATTTGCTGTCTGCCTCTTTTAAACCGTTAAGGTCCAAGTCTCATCCACTGCTGTAGCCCCAGTACCTGTAACAGCGCCTGGAAAGCAATAAAATTTTGCAAATGAACGAGGAATGAATGAATAATTCATTCTCCAGTACAGATTCTCCAGCGGTTTCATCGAATAGAAGGGTGTTTCTCTGTAACGCCCATATTCTTTTTCCTCCTCCGCACCTTTATTATTTTTCCTAGATGGTGAACACAGCTGAAAATTCCCCACCGTACTCAGTGAGAGGCATGGTTCCTAATGAGTGGCCCACTCAGACCACCCAGAAGAATAAAATAGAGAGTTAGCCAAAGGAGATAATTCTCTGGGAACAGGTCCTGCCAAGTCTCCTGAAGGCCCTGAGCTGTCTGGATGACAACCTTTTGAACACTTACCATATGACCCTTTCTGGAGCAGGAACAAAGGCCTTTTGTCACTCGGTTGAATCAAAGATGGAAGGCCAGAAAGTTCGAGCACCTAGCATCCTCAAAATGAGGACAGCCTTTTATCATTTTATATAACAAATCTCAAAGGTGTTTACCTACGTGTGTTCCCTAGAGGGTAATTATTTACTGCTAAATTCTATGAACCAGGAGCCCTGAGAAAGGATGGTCTGAAGGCTTTGGCCAAGTAGGTGGGCCAGGAGCAATGTAGAAATGGGGCGGGGGAAACTTACTTGACTCATGTCTCTGATGGAACAGGAAAAAAGAGGCAGCAAGGAAAAGGAGAAAGCCGGAGACACACTGGGTCTCAGAGCTGTTCGAAGCGAAGATGAAAGAAACAGTGGGGAAGAAAACCCCACGACTTATCAGAAAATTGAACTGCAGTTAATTATACCGGAATGTCAGCAACGTCATCCTGCCGAATACCCCTACCAGTAGGTTGGCAACCTGATATATCACTCATCACTCTCCACTGTATCATATTACAGTCCTACCAAGTTTTAATATATTATATAGGTCTACTGTCTGGGAGACTGGTTAAAACTCAGATAGCTTTTCTTTGATAATTCTACCATATCTAGGCACTGGAGATGTTTTAACTATTTAGTTTGAAGCAAAGTCTAAAAGGAGGGGTCTACAATCCACCCTTCTCATTAGAGACAAATTATCTTTCTTAGAGCATGTCATGGCCCTGCTCAAATTTTCAATGACCCTCAGTTACCCACGTGGTAAGGCTCCCGTGCCTGATCTGGTATTCAAGGTGCTCTCACAGTCCTACTAATAATATAAAATAATAACAATCTGTGACATGTGTGGCGTGCCTACTACGTTACAGTTTCTGGCTAAGTGCTTTTCTCATATTACATCAGTGAATCCTCATAATGGCCTCGTGTGGTAATTACTGTTATCATCTCCATGTTACAGAGGAGAAACTGAGGCACGGGGCAATACCAAAGGACCAAATCGACTCCATCTCCCAAGACTACCCAACTTCACCTAACACACTTGTCCTGTACACACTGCCTGCCACACTCACCTCCTTTCTGATTCCCTTCCTTGGAGGCCCCACCTCCTTCAAGAAGCCTTCTCTGACCCCAGATCACAGATCTGGACTCATATAGCACTGGGTCTCTGTACCACCTTGAAACAATACATTATTATTGTGTGTCTCATCTCCCCAAACAGGTTTGAACTCTACGTGTTACACCTCTCTTTCTCTCTGCCCTCCACAGTGCCAACACCTTGTACTAATAAGGTATTCAAGATATACTTGGTGATGATGAACTCATTGATTCCTAATACTGTCTGACACATAAGAAGCCCCTAATAAATGGTTTTAAACAGTCACCAACGAATGAGGGAAAAGTAAACAAAAAAAAACAAATTAGGGCTTCCCTGGTGGCGCAGTGGTTGAGAGTCCGCCTGCCGATGCAGGGGACACGGGTTTGTGCCCCGGTCCGGGAAGATCCCACATGCCGCGGAGCGGCTGGGACCATGAGCCATGGCCGCTGAGCCTGCGCGTCCGTAGCCTGTGCTCCGCAGCGGGAGAGGCCACAACAGTGAGAGGCCCGCGTACCGCAAAAACAAAAAACAAAAAAAAACAAATTAGTGAGAAATCCCTTATCCGGTAAAATGAGTGTAATCCGTTTGTTAGCTGTGAGAGACAGACTAGCAGACTTGAGCGTACAGTGTATTAATATATCAAAAATAAAAGATTTCCTCTTCTCTTTGTTCCAGTAAACATAGTGACCTTGGCCTCCCAGCAATTATTTTAACATCAGCTGTGTTTTCTTAGGTAAAATCCTCTTTTGATTTGTTGTTCTCCCACTGCAGAAGGCCAAAAACCCTCCCGTAACAGTCAAAGAATAAGTGAGAACTTTTAGACTCTGGATATATAACAAATGGCTCTGTTTTGTGCAAAGAAGAAAAAAGAAAGAAAGAGAGAGAAAGAAAGAGAAAAGAAGGAAAGAAAGAAAGGAAGGAGGGAAGGGAGGGAGGGAGGGAGGGAGGGAAGGAGGGCACCAGAAGTGAGTCATACATCAAGCAGTTGAACTTGCAACCCTGATAACATACCCAGACACTTCAATGTTTAATTGCTACGAACGGGGAGGAGGGAGCTTGAGAAATGTGACCAAATTGAGCCAAGAAGATGCATAAAGGTGGGTGTCCCAATGGGTTGGCCAAGAATCTATAGCAGATTTTTTTAAAATGAAAAACCACCGTCAAGATCAGATTCTTCCTTATTCCATACATCATTATACCCCTTAGGAAAAACAGTTCTAAATACCATGCATGGGAAGGTCACGTCCAATATCAGAGCTATCTAGTCCACACTAAATTCCTTCACGGATATGGAGAGAAGCTGAGAAAAGCAGATGTCTCTAGCAGCTACTTGGGAAAGAGAGCATGGCGGTTTCTGTTAGGACTGCAGTTTCTGCCTGAGAGATCGTTTATTCTCTATGCTATCTAAAACTTCTCTCCAAAACTTTCCCAGGAGCTGAAGAGAGGCGGTGGGGCGTGTTCTCATTATCTAGAAGGTACAAATTGGGGAAATTAATCACCTATGACAAGGCCTGTCTTGTTTTAACATGAACACCGGGAACAAAGCAATTATGAGCTGAGCAAGGTGGTCACCGTGCCCAGACAACCAACAGAGCTTCTGCGAGAGCTGCGTGTGGCCAACAGCCGCCTCCGTGAAAGGACATGCTCGGGCACTGAGAACTGTGACTTGGAGAGTGACACACATCATTAGCAGCTCTCCTGTAGCCTGGGTTCCTCACGGCTAGTTCTCAGCCAATAATGGGGAAGCTCAGCAAGCACTTCTGGGAAAATAATGACAACTGCAGAAAACGGTGCAGACTATATCTAAACTGACCGAGCTGGTGGAAAGGTGTATACTGGGGAAAATACAAAGGTTTATTCCATAAATACGGGGTCTTCCAATCTTCCAATATGAAGAACTCAGCTTGGTTTCTTCACCAGCCCCTTTTCCCTAGAGCCCGTCACCATCGACTTGAATGTTCTTGCAAAACTGTCTGGCAGCTAGTTAGGGAGGCTGAACTTTCTAAAGCGGCCCATATACAAATTACTTTGGCTACATTATTCACGTCGCATCACAGGTCATGTGGTTGCCTTCTCAAAAGAACTTATAAAGTAGGAGTCTTCTGATTTCCTTTTATCTCCTGGACGTTGTGGAGTCCTTTCTAACCCTCTTTCCTCCGTTTTTTTTCTTTCTAACCTCTCATGATTCTCTCTCTCTTCCTTCCGGGCTATTAGATTGCCTTATTTCTGAGAGTCAAAAGGGCCAGGAAAAGGACTCGGACTTGTTGATAAAAAAAAACAGTGTAAAGTGGTCATGCATGATTTCAAACTTTCCAAAGGACTGATTCTACATAGTTTTTAATATCCAGAAATTTTTAAGTGAATAAAGATCTGTAAGCTTACACCTCACTCTAAAAGACACCAAGCTGCCCTGCTTTAATCCTGTCATCCCCAGAAGGATCTGCAGGCCGGTGTCTAACCACAGCGCATCCAAGAAGTGCAGATAAAATAGGAGGGAAGACGCACGGCTCCCGTAGGCTGTTACTTGCCAATGAGTCATGATTAATGCCCAGATCCTTCTGCTGTAGCTTCCCGGTTAGTCTGCTGTGTATTTGCAGGGGCTGTCAACACTTGAATTTCCTAATAGAAACGGTTCTCTGCTCTCAACTCTGCGAGCTCTAGCCCTGTGGTGCTCATCGCTGAAGCCAGCAAAGCTTGTCATCAGTGTGGGCTGGAGTTCCTTGCAGGCAGGGGACTCTGGATACACCAAAGGTAAAACTGCCACCACGATCAGGAAAGTGACTCAGCCAACAGCATACGTGAATCATCTTCCCATTTGCTTAGGAGAGGCACTAATACGCTTCACTTCAAAGATGTACATGGCAGAAACAGATAGGCAGAATTTTTCCTTTCAGAATGTCTCCTGAACTTTGCAGCCCTTTACTGCAGTTCTTCTGTCTATGCCTGAGCCAATCCAGGCCTGAAGCAGGATGAATGTGTACGATCCCCCATCCTGCACAGGGCACCCAGGGATACAAGCCTGAGGCCTCCAGTGCACCTCAGCTCATGGGCCTGGATTTCTGCTTTGGCCCTCGCTCCAACCTCCAGCCTGACAACGACGAAACTGCCACCCATGCCCAATCCTCTCCCTGCCCTGCTCCATACTCACACGCCCTCTGTTTACATAGGGAGAGAGGGCACAGTAAACACTGCAAGTGTCCGCGAATTTCAACGATGTTAAACTAAATAAGAGTTCAAACATAGTTCTTATAGGAAAAAAAATTTCTTGGCAAAATCCCTGACGCCTTTAACTGAATCTGGCTGGACCTTCTGGAGGTGAAACCAGAAGAACACGGGGTGTATTTCCAGCTCCCAGAAATCCAAAATGGAGAGCCACAATCCAGAATAAAGAATAGCCGGGATAAATGAGCTCCATAACCAGAGACAATTCCCAAAGCTCATTAACGGCCTTTATATCTCAAATTATTCCTCACACATTTTTTTTTAAAGAACTGTGTAGCACAGACGACCAAATTGGCTTACCCTTCTTCTCCTTCCTCTGCCTACTGTTTGGTAGAGGTTTTAAAAGAAATAAGTGTTTTTATGTTATGTGAATTATATGTCACTTAAAAAAAAGAAGAAGAAGAAAGAAGCGGCCAAAATATGAACAGCTGGGGATAGAAAAGAGGAAAAGCAAAGAGCCTAGCTCAGCAGCAGCAGAGCAACAATTAGCTGGAAACAAGCAGCAGCTGTCCCCTTCAGCCGGGCCACGTGGTCACCAGGTTGCCTCAGACACCCCCCGCCCCCCCCAGCCCCCCCACCCGCCCCCCCCAGCCCAGCCCTGCTTCATGAATTTATGGTTCCTGCCTGCCCTTTGTAAGCAGTGGAGTTTGCAATCTCAGGGGTAGGCAATACAAAAGCTAAACAATCAATCTTTGACTAACTGATTGAATTGCTTTTCTATTTCTGTTGTAACAAATTACCACAAACTTAGAGGCTGAAAACAACATAAATGTATTAGCTTACAGTTCCGGAGGTTAGAAGTCTGACATGGATCTCACTGGGCTAAAATCAAGGTTAGAGCAGAGCTGTGCTCCTTCCCGGAGGCTCTAGGGGAGAATCCACTTCCTTGCCTTTTCCAGCTTCCATTTCTTGGCCCTTTCTCCAGCTTCAAAGCCAGTAACACAGCATCTCTCTCTGACCCTGCTTCTGCCCTCACATCTCCTTCCCCAACTCTCCTCTTCTGCTTCCGTCTTCCAGTTTAAAAGGACCATGATGGGCTTCCCTGGTGGCGCAGTGGTTGAGAGCCCACCTGCCGATGCAGGGGACACGGGTTCGTGCCCCGGTCTGGGAAGATCCCACATGCCGCGGAGCGGCTGGGCCCGTGAGCCATGGCCGCTGAGCCTGCGCGTCCGGAGCCTGTGCTCCGCAGCGGGAGAGGCCGCAACAGTGAGAGACCCGCGTACCGCAAAAAAAAAAAAAAAAAAGGACCATGATAATTACATTGGATAATCCAGGCTAACCTCCCTACCAGCTGATTAGTGATTTTAACTCCCCTTTGCCATGTAAGGGAACATTTACAGATTCCAGGGATTAGGAATGGCCACCTTTGCATGGGGGTCTTTATTCTGCCTACTATATTAACCAATCTGTAGTTCACAAATTATGAAAGAAAATTTAAAGCATGCACTTTTCACAGACAACTGTATTTTGATTTACAATATATGAACTCCTAAAAAAGTTATATGTAAAGCAAATTATAATTTAAAGTCATTAGAATAACTCGCTATTGAAAGGAATCCTGTGAATTGTTTTGTAAAGATATTAACTTCCTAATGTCTTGTTTTAGAAATCCAGATTTCCATACATTATATTTACTTAATGTTGAACTAAAACTTAAGTACGGGTAGAGCATTTTAATATTTTGAGAAGGTTAGGGGAAGGGAGTGCAGTCAAAAACCACAGAAGCATTTTCTAACAAACTGCCCAGAATTTTCACCTTCACACATGCACTTCGGAACCCGGTAACTCTGACAGGTAATACGATAAATGCCTGAGTCTCGCTCACTCAGCTAGGAAGCATCAACAGTGTGCTGATTAAGATCAGAGGCTCAGGCATCAGCCTTCCTCGGTTCAAATCCCACCTCTGAAAACTCGAAGCTATACGACCTTGGGTTAATCACTGAATTTCTTTGTGCCTCACTTTCCACATTTGTCAACCAAGAATAATAATAATACCTGTGTCTTAGGGCTGCCATGAGGATTAAAAGAGATACAGAATATGAAACATTCAGCATGGTGCCTGGCACATATTAAGTCATCAGTAAGTGGATTTTCTTATCCTCACCACGTGCCAAGGCCCAGGCTTAGGTGCAAGAGACACACAGGAAGCATCCTACCGCTTGGATTCATTATTTTCAGGGCTTGAAAATGAAAGTGAGAAGAGGACATGACCACTAAATGGAAAGCAGCAGGCAAAATATTAAATTAAGATAAAATTTGAGTCTCCCTTTGGTAGACAACCATGGTTTCTGCTTGCAGGCTGTGTGAAAGATAGAATGACCTTTAATACTTAATGGAAGTGTGAATCATCCTCGGCAAACCACATGATGTTCTACTGAATATCTGGAAGGACAGTTATATTTGGTATCAGAGAATAATTCGGTTTTCCGCTCAGAATCTTCAAGTAGCTTGTTAGCTTTACCTTCGGATTTTATTGGTTCTCCACAGCCTCCCGAACAAAAGCCAACCTCATGTCCGAGGCACTCAAGGCCACGCACAAACCCCGTACACAAACTCACTATTCTGGCCAGACTACAGAAGTCCCTAGTTCTGACAGCACTAAGGTCCCGCTTGGTATAGTAGTTAATTTGGTATGTTTCTTATCTAGTCTGGAGGCTTTTGGAGGCCAGGGATCCCATCTTAGCGAGCCATATGTTCCCCACAGTGAACAGCGTATAATAAGCACCTAATTAATATCTGCTAAAGAAACAGAGTACCCTATTTGTCTACTCATTTACATTCATTTTCACACAGGAACCTTTGATGCCTTTTTTGTTTCAAAGCTATTTTCTTCATTCAACTGACAGCCTCCTTTTTAAACATCCTGATTCAGAAGGTAATAATTACATTTCTTTAAAAAGGTGTACTTCTAAACTCATCCTGAGGGTCAGAGTTCTTAAATTCCATACATTTGTGAGAATCCTCTCACTAAAGATTTTTTTTTTTTTTTTGGCTAGGGCTCCTTGTAAGAAAGTTTGAAAAAGAAATATTGTTTCCAGACAGGCTAGTCACGGCAATATCCTTAAAATGATGAAATAATATAATAACTACTTCTTACCTTCATGGTAACCGTGATGGTGCTATTTACATTGGCTTTATGCAACCAGCCTTGTTTTATCACACCGCCCTTCTGAGAACATAAAGATGAGGAATCCTGAAATACAGCGAAAACCATCAGTAAAAACAGCAGCTGGCTTGGCATCTAATCAAACAGTCGGGGGGCACGAACTAGGCCCTGCCTCACTTTCCAAAGCATAAAGTTCCCCCTACCCCCACCCCCCCCACCGTGAAGATGCCTGATGAAACTTGAAATTGTTAACTACAGGATGAAGGGCTCTGTGCCATGCACACAGTAGGCACTCGGTATTTACTGGATCGTATGGACTGTCTTCTGGGAAAGTTTTCTGCATTACATAAACAGTCAAACTGCACCTCAAAATGTCACAGACATCCGGGCCATCTGTCCCAAGAGGGATCTATCAGGCAGGACAGGCCAGATGAATCACGATGCCACATGCCCAGTGCGGGAAAAGCAACTCTACAAGCGCGTCCCACAGGTGGGAAAACATGTTTTATACACACATCACAGCCCATTTCACTTGCTTTTTCCTAAGCTCCATTTGGAAATGCAACAATTAAAAAAATTTTTTTTTTTTTTGCGGTACGCGGGCCTCTCACTGTTGTGGCCTCTCCCATTGCGGAGCACAGGCTCCGGACGCGCAGGCTCAGTGGCCATGGCTCATGGGCCCAGCCGCTTCGCGGCATGTGGGATCTTCCCGGACGGGGGCATGAACCCGCGTCCCCTGCATCGGCAGGCGGACTCTCAACCACTGCGCCACCAGGAAAGCCCCCTAAAAAAAAAAATTTTTAAAGACACTCGTCAGCTTGAAAGCTGGCCCCAGATCATTCAAAAACAATTCTTTCCCTCATCTTTTCTGAGGGAAATCTCTCAGCAGAAGTGATCTTGAAGAAACCAGCGCAGTTGCCCCCATCTTTACCTCATCCTTCTCACAGTCCTCATCAATCTCAAATACATGATTGGGAATCTTTTCTGGTCGCAGAGATTTGCTGAAAATACAAGAGAGTTGTCTTAGACACTAAGCAGAACAGACAAAAAAAAAAAAAAAAGGCAAGATGAGTAGACTTCTCTCACAACCAAGGAAACGCCAAGACATAAGAAGGAGAAATTGTTTTCTCCTTTCCGAAGTCAGATTCTCCCCTCTGACTAAACTTGCATTACCTTTTGTAAAAGGACTCCCACATGTGCAGCCAGCAGCGAAGACGTAACTAAGCCCAAATGGCAGAAATTGCAAGGAATGTGTGCCAGAGCTGTCACTGGTGGTGGGACCTTATCCTTCCCAGGCCTAAAAGCAACATCAGGTCATTCTGGCTCTTCCGTCTGTTTGCTGTATGACCCTGGACTGATCATCTTAGGACTCAGCTTTACAGGACATCTTTAAGGCTCAGTTTTCTCGTCTGGGAAAGTGCCTTGAAAACTACAGAAGGCTACACCAAGTCTTATTTCTCCAAAACATCTCCCGTATGATACCCTGTGAGGTTAATAGTATTATGGATGAGAAAGGGGAGAAAAGCGAGGGCTCAAGTGACTGAGTGACTAGCCCAAGGTCATCCAGCTACGAAGTGGTAGAAATAAGATTTGAACCCTGACAGTCTGGATCTTGGGCCGGGGCGCTCACGGCTGCCCTTCAACGCAACTCAAAGAGATGTACTTTTGTCGAGAGATGTCTGGGGCCATCAAACTGAGCCAAATGTCTTCTAGCTTCTTCACTGACAGCACTAGAAAATGCTCACTACATTATCCAGAATCAAAGAAAGATGATCTTATGGTCAATATAGATGTACCAAAGCCAAAAAGTGAACTCGTCCATCTTGGAAAAAATTTCAATGAGCAAAGTTAAAATATATCCAATTACCCAAAATACATTTACCAAACATGCTGGGTGTTTGAGGTTTTGCTTTATTATATGTTATAATTGAGAAGCTTCACAAATGGTTTGAAAAAAGGTAAAATGTCTAATAACTGTCCTCTTGAAAGTTTCCCTTAAATTCTAAACTTACCATGGCAACATTCGAAAGTCCCCAGAGAAGTCTTCATACTTGTAGTTTACCACATGCCAATCTGTGCTATAAGTTTTAATACACTGAAAGAAAATAAGAATCTTTAATTTGAAATGTAGGAAAAGTACATGTATATCTGCTTTTTTTATGTCTGGTAATAGGCTGACAGACTTTTAAAAATCATTTGGGGAATGTTGGTACTGGGCTCTTCCTTTGGGAATTAACCGTGTCTTCCTAAACCAGTTGGTGGCAATAAATACCAATTCACATGTTCTCTTGGACACTCTGACTCCAAGTCCAAAGATTATTCAAATAAAAAAAAAAAGACTAAGAGGACTTCCCTGGTGGTCCAGTGGTTAAGACTTCGTGCTCCCAATGCAGGGGGCCTGGGTTCGATCCCTGGTCAGGGAACTAGATCCCACATGCCGCAACTAAGAGCGCGCATGCTGCAACCACAGATCCCTCATGCCGCAAGAAAGATCCTGCATGCCAGCAACTAAGACCCGGCGCAGCCACATAAATAAATCAATAAATAAAAGTAAACAACGTCCTTTGCCTTCTAAAAAAAAAAAAAGACTACGAATACAAGCTACTTGTGAAAGTATTTAAATTGTATCCTCTATATCACATCATATAGACTTGTTATGTAGGTCAGTTAAGTTCTAGTAATTTTATTTTCCATTTACACTAAAGAAAGAGTATTTTATTTTTTTAATTTTTAAATTAATTTTATTGGAGTATGGTTGCTTTACAATGTTGTGTCAGCCTCCACTGCACAACAAAATGAATCAGCCATACACATACAGATCTCCCCAGGAAAGAGTATTTTAAATACAGTATATTTAAAATGAATGAATGATGAATTTTCTTCTGTGGCCTTTGAGCCTCTTACCTCTTTGACAAACAAGCTCTGGGCCCTCTTCTCACCATCTTCTGGTACAGTGGACTGCACCGTTCTGCGTTGACGACTTATCACCGAGATCTAGAAGACAAAGAACATCCTCGCTCTACGAACGGCCTTGAAAAATGCAGTTTTGTTCTTTAAAGAAGTGCTTGTGAACTCACAGATATATCTTCCATTGGAAACATAAGCAGATCTCGGAGGGGGTCGCTGTAAATCTGGGTTTTTCTTTGGGTGATAACATTCTCATAGTCCAAGGGCTCAACAACTTTGGTCTTTTCCTTAATGAGAGACGAAAAGAAAGTTAATACTGTCAAACTCACGAGAGAGTAGTTCCTCCTCATCATGTGTCAAAGATACATTATTTCACCAAAGAAGGGATTATTGATACTCAGCAATTAAAGGAGACACTTTTATGAGGGAAATATTCTCCATAATTAGACCCACACACCAAATGCATACGTACAAACACAGATCTCTCTGCTAAACACAAGAGTTCAGGAGAGACAGCCCTGTACTCTGCTTATCCGTGTGCCACCCAACAATTTATCGAATTTAAGGCAAAACAAAAAGTGGCATATATGGAAGCCTGTCAGTTGATATTTACTGAGTATGCACTATTCACTGGGTAACTAAAGGGGAGAAAAGTAGCAACATTCCTGTGCCTACCTGGTACCAGGCACGCTGTCCAAAGGACATCTCAAGTTTCCAAATAGCTGGGGCAGGCATGGGTACTGGAGGTGCTTGATCCAATGGGCAGGGCATGAAAGGATGAGGTTCCAGGTGGCAAAGTCAGGGGATCCCTGTGGGACTTCCAGGTGACCCGGCCATTGATAGTAGGGCCACAGCCCGAGGCCAAGGTTACAAGGAGCAGGGTTAGTGACCCTGAGAAATCCAGGATGTGACTGATTTAATAAGAGTGATAACAGCATCTACTGAGCCTTTTCTAGATACCAGGCACCGTGCCAAGTGCTTTCTCTACATTTTTTCACATAAGACTCATAATAACCCTATGAAATAGATTAAATCTTTGTTCCCATTTTACGGATGAAGAAATCCTGGACTCAGAACAGGTTACGTAACTTGCCCACCTTCAGAGCTGGAATTCAAACCTGATTCTGTGACTCCAAAGCTCTGTTCTTTCCACCTCATATAGCCTTTCCTCCCCTGAGAAATACAGCAAGATACTAAAGTTCAAGGTACTGAACTTGGAATAGGATCCCATCACCTACCTTCCTATCATCTATTCCTTCACTGAATTTACCCTGATCTGATACACTGTCTATTTTATGGCTCTGCCTGTTTAAGGGCAGGGATTTCCCTTCATCTGTTCACCACTATAACCCTAGCACCTAGAACAGTACCTGGCACTCAGTAGACAACCAGTCATTAGTGTTGAATGAACTTGGAGATATTCAGATTCTACCAGAGCCATGTCTCAACACACTACTGTAAACCCAGGCGGGTATATATTATTGACTTCTAGTAATAGCGTTTTACTTAAATTATTTTTCTTAATAATTTTATAATGAAAACTGTATAAAGAAAACTTGAATTTAAGATATATTAAAACTTAACAGCAAAATGGAATAGGGGTTATATTTGTATTTGTGTACATAGTATTTGAGGCAGTCTCCAGTATACTGTATCCAAACCATCCTTTGAGAACCGTTTTTATACATGGTCACAGCTATATCGCAGTTCCATATCTGAAGGGCGTCACAGAGTTTCCTCTGTAAGATTAGTTAGTGAGAGTAAACCACTCTAACGAATGAGAATCAGTGTTCAACAAGTCTAAAAGATCCTAACAAAAACAGTATAGAGGTGCCTCAAGAAGTTAAAAATAGAACTACCATATGATCCAGCAATCCCACTTCTGGGTACATACCTGAAGGAAAAGAAATCATTATCTCCAAGAGATATCTGCACTCCCATGTTCACTGCAGCATTATTTACCATAGCCAAAACATGGAAACAGCCTAGGTGTCCATCAAGAGAGGAATGGATTTTTAAAACGCGACGTGTACATATATACAATGAAATATTGTTCAGTCATAGAGAAGAAGGAATTCCACTACTTGCGACAACACGAATAAATCTTGAAGGCATTATGCTAAGTGAAATGAGCCAGACAAATACAGTATGGTATCACTTATACGTAGAATCTAAAAAAAAGGAGAATGGTGGTTGCCAAGGGCAGCGGGGTGAGGGAAAACGGGGAGACGTTGGTCAAAGGGTACAAACTTTCAGTTATAAGTTGAGTGAGTTCTGAGGATCTAATGTACAGCACGGTGACTATGGCTAACAATACCGTATCACATACTTGAAATTTGCTAAGAGAGTATATCTCAAGCATTCTCACACACACAAAAAAGGTAACCATGTGAGGTGACAGATGTGTTAATTAATTCCGATTGTGGTAATCATTTCCCAAGGTATACGTATATTAAATCGCTGTACATTCTAAATATATACTTTTATTTTTCAATTATATCTCAATAAATCTGGGGGAAAAAGATCCTAACAAAGATATATTTCATTTCAAGTCTTAAATTTGGATTTATTGACCCATGAGATCAAATGAAGCAGATCATCCCTATCATGTCTACGGATACCCGTGCAAAACAAGCTGAAATAAAAGGAAAAAGACTCCTATTTTGTGAACTCAGAGATTTTTCTGATAGGAACATTTGACCCCCTTGTCCCATATCTACCATGTTTCGTGGACCCAAGTGAAAGGACGCTGTGAGTGAAGCTTGAGCCCTAACAGAGTCTGTGATCAATTTCTCAGAGAAGTTAAGTGAATAAAAGTCCCATCTAAAAAGGCAAGCCTGGGAGATTGGGACTGACATATACACACTACTACGCATAAAACAGATAACTAATGAGAACCTGCTGTATAGCACAGGGAACTCCACTTCACTTTGCTGTACAGTAGAAACTAACAACACTGTAAAACAACTACCCCGATTAAAAAAAAAAAAAAAAAGGCAAGCCTTAGAAACTGAATTTCAAAGTTTTGCTTTCGGTGCCAACTATCTTCCCAATACAGATTGCAAAAACAGTCCTCCAATTTCATTGTTTAACCTGTTGAATTAGCATCTGCTAATCTTCTCTGCACAATAATTTCACAGGCACCTGCTCCAAGTAACTTTGAAAAAGAAAATCCTCCTTCAGCTTTCTAACCTAGTTGTCAAATTACTATGCTAAAGGATACGTCAAAATGAATCACTTGTTGAAACGTACAGTATATGCCCTCTAAAAATGAAACTTCCAGCTCTCCCTGTGTTTCAAAGGCCACATATTCATGTTACAGAAAACGAGGTTTCACTTTTCATAGAAAACTGATTCAACTAAGCATTCTCGGTCTTCACTCCTACTCCTTTGTCAGGGGTAGCTCAACTGCAGAAGAAGCTGGGGTGGCTATTCTGGGTCCCACAAATCTTCCCCTAGAAGAAGATCTAGGCCCGTGAATCAGGCTTCATTTTTACAAAAAGAAAAAGAGAAGGATTAAGGGCCCCCTCCCATCCCCCAGCTGCCTCCGATCCCCATTTGTTTCTCCAGCCCTCTCCCCGGAATTAAAAGCACAATTCGAGCTGTCAGTAGGATTCAGCTGTAACTCTGTTGGCATCAGAGACAAGGAAAACCTTTGACTTTTAGAATTACCATGACTTAATGGCAGCTCTGCCCGGCGGTCTAGAACATAACCCTTATCTAACTTTCCTATTCAGCTTTATGATTTGATTATCAGACTTACAGGGTTACCCGAAATAAAGCTTCCATCACACACAAAAAGGGTCTTTCTCTCAGGTTTGGGCACTGCCTTCCTGCCAGTTCGTGCACTGATTGGCCTGAAAAGGTGCTTTTTCCTAACGCAAGAAAACTGTGTTATAATAATCAGTAGTTTAGGGCTTCCCTGGTGGCACAGTGGTTAAGAATCCGCCTGGCAATACAGGAGACACGGGTTCGAGCCCTGGTGCGGGAAGATCCCACATGCCATGGAACAACTAAGCCCATGAGCCACAGCTACTGAGCCTGCGCTCTAGAGCCCGCGAGCCACAACTACTGAGCCCACGTGCCTAGAGCCCATGCTCCGCAACAAGAGAAGCCACCGCGATGAGAAGCACGCGCACCGCAACGAAGAGTAGGCCCCGCTCGCCGCAACTAGAGAAGGCCCATGCACAGCAACAAAGACCCAATGCAGCCAAAAATAAATAAATTTATTTTAAAAAATAATAATAATCAGTAGTTCATAAACACCCAAATAATAGCAAGGTCTCACTGCATCCTTCTATAAGTTCTGTAGCAGTGTTAAGTAAAAGGCAAAAGCATTTATATAATCTGAAGAGAAGCGAGCATATGTTTCAGTCTTCTCTTCCTAAGTAGTGACAGGAAAACCGTCAGCCTAAATTTGGAACCTACTCAGTTTTCACCATGCAGGGGAAAAAAAAAAAAAAGATTTGCATTTGAAAGTTCTCATTCACTGATTCCTGAGCTCTCTTGAAATAACTTGCTGCTCATATTATTAGGGTTTTGGTGGTTGTTTCACTCCAAGATGACTCTGCAGTCTTTAAGAAAACACATTCAATATATATTCTACCCGTTTCTTAACCAAAACGCATCAAATAGACAAGGAAAATACTATCATTTCAACTTCGTACATGAAGAAACTGGCTCGGAGCTTAGGATCAGCTATCCACATCTAGCGGTAGAATCGGGATTCAAATCCAAGTCTTCCAACTACTGAGCCTTTTTCTGTTCTTAAGTGTCTCCCAAACTCGACTTACTCATGGTACAATCTTCAAGATTTCTGCCACAACTTCTGCACTATCATATACTTCGTATTTTTCTTCAAATCAAATCTCTCTTTCATTGAAATACATTTATTGAAACAGTAAGCTTTATATTAGTCCCCCAAAGGAAAATAAGTCAATATTTTCCTAATCCCCAAAAAATAAAGTTTTAAATGTCAACCTTTGTGCCATGGTTCAGGACACAGTACACTCTTCCAGACTCAGGCCCCTCGGACCAAATCTAAATAGACTTCCACGTGTAAGCCCTCAAATTGTGAAGAAATGCACAATTCCGCAAATGGAGATAACTTTCTGACGTCTAACATAGAGTGAAAGGACAGAGACTGAAAAAGGGAACTCATCAGTACAGATTCGGTTACAGTCTGCTTCTTGGTACAAAGAGAGGATGCAATGGATTCTTACTGGGAGTCCCTAACAGCATCAAACACTTTAAGACTTTATGATTTTGTGGTGGTCCCTGTACATCCACTGTACAGGATGACTGATCTTTCATCATCTTAACTATGTATGTATAAATGTAAAACCAAGCTTGCGACCCTAAAATGATATGTAAATATGTATATGCAGGTATACAGTCAACCCTCCAACCACTCATGTATTTACAAGCGCACATTACTAGTAAGCCGGTTTATGCTCTCATTAGAAACTTAACCGTATCATTTCAATTGCATTTTTAAAAAGCAATCATAATCGCGTAATATTTCCGTGTCAACAGTGCAAAATCAGCCTGGTTACTTTTTTTTTTTTTTAAGGAATTTTGCCTTTTTTTAAATTTAATTAATTAATTTATTTATGGCTGTGTTGGCTCTTTGTTTCTGTGCGAGGGCTTTCTCTAGTTGCGGCAAGCGGGGGCCACTCCTCAGCGAGGTGTGCGGGCCTCTCACTATCGCCGCGGCTTCTCTTCTTGCGGAGCACAGGCTCCAGACGCGCAGGCTCAGTAATTGTGGCTCACGGGGCTAGTTGCTCCGCGGCACGTGGGATCTTCCCAGACCAGGGCTCGAACCCGTGTCCCCTGCATTGGCAGGCAAACTCTCAACCACTGCGCCACCAGGGAGGCCCCAGCCTGGGTTACTTTTGCTTAGATATTACACCAAAGGTCACTCGTTTGCTGGTAAATTTTCGACTTTTAGAAACTAGTTCTTAAGAATTCTAAGAATGTCTCTTCTGCAAGTCTGAAGTGAACACTGGCTTCACAGAATCCCTTCTGTATCACACTGGGAGGGAGAGCAGAGCAGGCAGAAGGCTTAGCAGTGGGGCACGGAGCCAGTTCAAAAATCTCCCACTGCCACCCGCTTCTCCACATTAAGTTTTGGTGCCAGACGGAGCACGGCAACGACTGGTTTATGAAGGAGAATGATTTAGCCCAAAAGTTAGAAGCTGATTTTTGCAGTATTGTGATCAGACTGTTTCAGTGGCATCGGAACATAATCTTATTGAAAATGACAACCATCTTAGAAAAGAAGGAACAGACTCAAAAAGAGGGGGTTACTCCGCAAGTCTCTCCTTCCCATCCTTCCCCCACCTCCCTCCCTTGGGAATGTCTCCAGACCCCCTAAGGGATTTAGCTCCCCTTTTGTTTCAGACATTTGGAGCAGGGTTTGGAGCGCTTTCTCCAGAGATCTCAAAATAACACTTTGCGCTCAAAATGGCCACTGGGGACATGCTGCTTCCGGCAACGCAGAAAAGAAAGTGGGTTTGGTGGTAGAGCACACTTATCAAGTCCCTGCTAAGGTCCAGGCTGTGTGCTAGCCCTTGAGAAGCTCACGGTCTAGAGCGGGAGGCGGATGAACCCAAGACGTTTAAGTTGATCACAGAGGCTGTTATAACCTGAAGCACCACTTGGCTTCCATGCATCTGTCAGACCCTCTGATACCACATCTTCTTCCAACAAAGCGACTGCACAAGTGTTCTTGCACATTAAAGTGTGCAAGCCCATCTAGTCACATTTATATCAGAAGAATTTCCCTGTATGGGTATATGTGGTCTCGGATCATTTCATCTTGTCTTCTACTTTAGTTGATAAATTCTGTAAGAAATGAGAAACGTCACCACTGCAGACTAGAGATTTCTAGAGGGGGACCCTACACAGCATGGCAACAAAGGAACCATAACTGTAAGGAACTTTTTCATAAGTTTCATGTCAAGAGTATTTGACTTTGTTATGACCTTGTCTTTCCTCAATCGTATGATTACCTTTCACCAGCTCATTTCTTTCCCTCTTTCCCAAAAGGAACTCAAGTACCGAAGAAGCTTTGAATTAATATAATCTGATGATGATGCTAGGGGAGGGAAGGCCATCTTTTCAGTTAGTATAACCGACTTGGCAAAATAGACACGAACATATTTTATTTTATAAATTTATTTATTTTTAGTTTTGGCTGTGTTGGGCCTTCGTTGCTGCTTGCAGGCTTTCTTTAGTTGCGGCGAGCGGGGGCTACTCTTCGTTGCGGTGCGCAGGCTTCTCATCGCGGTGGCTTCTCTTGTTGCGGAGCATGGGCTCTAGGTGCACGGGCTCAGTAGCTGTGGCTTGCAGGCTCTAGAGCACAGGCTCAGTAGTTGTGGCACACGGGCTTAGTTGCTCCACGGCATGTGGGATCTTCCCAGACCAGGGCTCGAACCTGTGTCCCCTGCGTTGGCAGGAGGTTCTTAACCACTGCGCCACCAGGGAAGCTCGACACAAACACATTTTAATAAAGGTTGTTTTTCAGGACAAATGTTGGCACAAAAACCCACATACAAATCACATTCAAGACACTGACCTTTCTTAAAGCTAAGAGCTAAAGGGAAAATCATACTTTTCATGAGACCACGGGGTCATGCTTATTCCTAATTTACACCTTGGCTCTCACATCATTCCTGTGACAGCCCAACCTCCAACCTCTCTCACTCACAGCTCATAATGTCCTTCCCAACCACTGCGGCATTTTCTCACATATAGCTGTAATTGCATTGTGGGTACTTCGCATATTCGTCTCCTTAGCGGGATTGTAAACACCTGGAGGGGGAAACAGTGCCTTGTACATTCGCTGACCTTTACACTGAGTATTAATATACACCAAGCTAAGCATTTTCTATTATCTCACTTAATTCCTTCAAAAACCCTGCAAGGGAGGCTCTTTTACTGTGCCCATTTTCAGACGAGGAAACTGAGGCTCAGGCAGGTCCAATGTCACACATTAGTGGAGCTGGGATTCAAATCTATATCTGATGGACTCCAGAGCCAGTACCCCTAACCATAATACACATAAACAAAAACAAAACACTTCCCCACCCTCACTCCTACCACGTTTAATTTCCTTGAATGGACTTGACATTTTAGGATTTGCTAGCGCTTACTTGAACTACACCATCATTTTTACCAAAGTCAGATCTTGCCTTCTCATCGCCCTGATGACGCTGAGCGTGAGTGGCTTACAGGGCTTGTAATGTAATTGGATAAGGAGTTTTACATTTCTTAGCTGCTGCTTCCAATTTAGCATTTGCCGTCAATGAGTAGGGATTAGCACCTTAGGTCTTTTACTTTGGGGAAAGAAGCTGGCAGATTTGACTTCAAGTGGGTAAGAATCAGATTACCAAAAAACAACAGTAAGATACTGTCAAGGGACCGTGTCTAATTCACCTCGGTATCCTCCACAGAGAGAACCTAGAAGACAGCCGTGAGAACTACAAAGCCAGAAGCTTTTGTGGTGCATGAGGGATAACCGGCTGAATAATACAGAGAGACTGATCCTACATGTATGTATGCCTTCCAAGCTAAAACGGCAGCATACAAGGAGAGAGGGACAAGTCATTGATTAGCTAAGGCTTTCAGAATTCATTTTCAGATCCCAGCTTGAATTTAATTTCTGATTCCAAGAAATCAGCAAAATGAGGTTCTAAAGGTATTTAAATCTAACTGAGGAAAAAGAAAACTCATTTTTTTCCCTGTTTAGAGTTTTCACATAGGGAGGAATTCTTTTTAAATGCCAAATTACTTCCCTTTTCTAAGTCTATTCGGCTATTTATATAAACTCAAGAACTATTTTTAAAAACCTACAAAGAATTTATATTATTTTTTTAAATCACAAAATAAACAAGTCTCATATGTACTATATGATTAAATCAAACTCGGTTAACAAGTGTTTTTCATTACAGCCAACTCAAATATTACGCAAATAATCTAGATTATCTACAAATGAATAAATAGAATTTCCATGAACTCCATACCCCCAAACTTCACTTTAACTGATAATCATGTTTACTCAATATGCTGGCTGACAGGTAGGAAAATTGATTTGAATTCAATCACTCCTTACGTTTTGTGTCCACTTGCTGCTAGTATTTAAATGACTCAAAGATAAGACAAGGGTTTCCCTGGTGGCGCAGTGGTTGAGAGTCCGCCTGCCAATGCAGGGGACACGGGTTCGTGCCCCGGTCCGGGAGGATCCCACATGCCGTGGAGCGGCTGAGCCCTGCGCGTCCGGAGCCTGTGCTCCGCAACGGGAGAGGCCACAACAGGAGAGGCCACAACAGTGAGAGGCCCGTGTACCGCAAAACAAAAAAAAACAAAAAAAAAAGATAAGACAAAAAGAGGTAAAAATGAAAAGAAAGGATTGAATAAATTGAGAGAATGGCAAAGTAGCTTTTTGAAACTAGAAGAACACTCTTTCTATTCTTTAGCAAGCCATTATTGACAGAAAGAAAGAAAATGCACCTTGGTTACACATAATGGCTTTCTTTCTAACAAATTAAAGAATTTAACAAGTTCACATAGACCTACAAAATTATTACAGACAATTCGTTCAAGCAAGGAGAAATTAGACTGTGTGCCCATCAACTAATTTATAACCTGCCTTGGATCTTCGTTCCCACTCCAGTAATGACAGAAGAGAAATCTTGTTGACTTTTTCCTGAGTGTGACAAACAGAACCATAACATACCTTGCATTCTTAAGCAGAACAAAATGTAAAGTGCACTGATGTTCTATAGGTATGTGGATTTAGCCAGCTAGATTACTTACATTCCATGAAAACATAAAAACCCAAAGGTCCTGTTTGTGTCATCTGAAAACAGCAGGACAAGCCTATTTCGTTACAAAAGCTCCGTAATCTATAAATCAGCCAGCCACACATCATTTTCCACACTGGATCCAACCACTGGTCTATCCATCCCATTAATCTGCTCCTGACAATGGAGTAAAGAAAATCGATGGGCCCCATTTTGAAAACCAACCTTGACGGGGGCAAAAACGCACTTTTCTACAAATATTTTCATTTTCCATAACTAGTCATATTGGATCTATCCATTAATTGAAATTCGCTCTGCCTTTTTTGAACCTTACCAGTATTTTCAGTGTATACCACTTCATGAGATAATACATTCTAAAAGCTATTTGAAATAAATAGAGAGGTCCTTTGATTTTTCTTAAGTTTACCTCTTTAAAATATCAGGAGATGCCCTATGTCTTGGTATAATATTCCAGTATATGGTGACCTGAGCCATGTTTATCCTATCTACCCACTTGTGATTAAACAGGCAGACCTTCCAGTAGGCTCTGCCTTTTGGTGACTTGAGGCAGGAATCTACAGATGATCTTCCTGGTCATGCTGCATGTTTTACTGCCCTTCCAGCCCTAATGCATCCTGGGCAGACGGTTCCCAGTGTTCAGTCTACAGTCACTCCCATGTTGCTCTAGCGTAGCATAATCAAGCTCAAAACCTACTCTCCTAGTAATAAGTTTCAATTATCTCCCCAGCTCTTGTCCATCCAGAAACTCATCTCTCACTTTCCTGTCCACATTATCCAGCCTCATGGGGTCTCACTGGGGTACAGCTCCTAGAGCTTGGCCTCTCTCAACTCTTAGGAAAGGGTGTTAAATCAGACCAGCATCCCTTGCTTAACCATCCCTTGGCTATTCAGCTTTTCTACACAACTTCTTCTTTAAAAACTGCCTGTATATCACCTTTGTTTCCTTCTTTAAGCCAATTCCCTCCCTATGACAAACCTGTATCATCAGAGATACCACTTGATAGGAGAGTCTTAGGGGTTGACCCCTGTGAAAGGTTCTTTGAAGTTCTTAAGTTAATATCCTTGAGGTGATTAAAATGTTATACAATCGATGTGATGGTTGCACATATCTGTGACTATATTAAAAACCACTGACACAGACACTTTAAATGGGTGCGTTGTATGGTATGCAAATTACATCTCAACAAAGCTACTAAGAAAGCTAGGGAAAAAAAATAACCTATCCAGTTTCACTTCCTTATACCTAAAAAACCCCTCCCCTATTTAGGAAGAAGAGTTCCCCGTACAGCAACCACCAGGCCCCTCAGTAGAATGGTTAAGTGTCAATGTGTGGGGATCCTACACTGTAGCTAGGCTGTAGCCAGAGATTCCACTGGCAGGCCTGGAACAAAAGTGAGGCTTGCTGCCCTGTAGCTCCCTGAGGGCTCTTCTGGAGCTCTTACACACAGAAACACAAAACACACAGCTTAGTTCTGACTGTCACTGAGCATCAACCATGTGCCAGAGGCAGTGGGCTACAAAGCTGAGAAGACAAACGTGGGCAAGATGTGGGTGCTGCCCTTCAGGAACTCATGAGCTTGAAGGGAAGACAGACGCCCTCAACAGAGAGTTAAAATACGATGGGATAGGGACTTCCCTGGTGGTCCAGTGATTAAAGCTCCGAGCTTCCACTGCAGGCGGCGCGGTTCCATCTCTGGTCGGGGAACTAAGATGCCATGCGGCGCAGCCAAAAAAAAATACACGATGGGCTAAAAATACACGATGGAATACGAGCTGGGACAGGGACACAGAGAGTGCTGTGGGAATGCAGATTAATTCCACGGGCGAAGGAAGCCCAGAGAGGAGGTAGCATGTGCGCTGAGCCTTGAAGGACTGAATAAAAACGCCCATGGCAGGCAAGGTGAAGAAAGGCATTGCAGGCAAAGATGAGAGCGGAAGTAATAGACGAGGATGAAACGCATGTGTTCAAGGAGTCTGGGGATGCACAGAATAAGGAGAAATGGCCGGGAAGAGCTGGAAAGGCACGTTTACGGAGGACCACAGATGCCAAGGCCATGAGATTGGACTGTTTCCTAGTGTAGGCGATGGGCAGCCAGCAGAGAGGTTTTTAAGCAGGGGAATGACATGAACAGATGTTTTACTCATATTTATGCACTGCAAGCCAGAAGGTCAGCGCTAATGGAAATTAATCCATAAAATGACAGCATAGGCTGAAAATTTGCCCCATTGTCTACATTTTCCAGGAGCAATACACTGAATTATGGAAAACTACTCATTAGAGTTGCATACGAAACTATTGAGGAAAATAAAGTGAGGGCTCTGTTTCTGTGAAGAGCTTTTCTTTAACAGAGAAATAAAGAGAAATACTTGCTTGCATCTTCCTTGTGACAGAGATTAAATTCGCCTGAACATTTCATTTTGAAAAGATCAACTGCCAATCTGCACTTAATCTGTTTCCAACACCTTTTCAATGGCTAATTTGATTCAGAATGGTTAAATTTTCGATGAAACATAAGTTGGATCACAGTATTCCTTTGTTTAAACCCCTTTAATGGTTCAAAATAGCCTGCAGAGTTGGTGATTTGTGAAGCAGAGAAAAATGTTGGGGTAAAAATGGGAAAGTCACTACGTTCTCCTGGAGAATGCATAATATACTAATATAATAATAAATGTTCTTAATTAAAATTAAAAACATAGCCTGCAGAAAAAAGCTTGAACCGTTTAGCAAGGCTTATAAGATCTGGCCTCCACCCCCAGCCTCCAGCCCAGGCGCTCCAACCCCCGTGGGCAGATCTCCTAATGGGCCCTGTTACCCCACCTTTCCTGCTCCTCTGCCAGTTCTTCCCCCAGCCTCACTGCAAGACTCCGTGAAGCTGCCCATCTTTCTAGGTGCAAATGGCCACTCCCTCCTACCCACTGCTACCCACCTCCTCAAACCCACAGCTAGTGCCTGAACTTCCTTCCCCATCCTAGTCCCATGATGAAGAGCTGAGGTGCCCATTTCCTTTTCTGCCTCTCCCCTCACTAGAATGAAAGCTCTGTGATTCAAGAGCCTTTGTCTGATTCACGGCTCTATCCCCAGCACCCCCAAATTTTATGTTGAATGACTGAATGAGCAAACTATGAATCCACTGTCATTATCTTTCTTTCTTTCTTTTCTTTCTTTCTTCCTTCCTTTCTTTCTTTCTTTCTTTCACATCTTTATTGGAGTATAAGTGCTTTACAATGCTGTGTTAGTTTCTGCTTTATAACAAAGTGAATCAGCTATACATATACATATATCACCATATCCCCTCCCTCTTGCGTCTCCCTCCCACCCTCCCTATCCCACCCCTCTAGGTGGTCACAAAGCACCGAGCTGATCTCCCTGTGCTGTCATTATCTTTCTAACCCTCAACATTAAGATTTCCTGCCTCTTCCAATTTTTCAAGATGATCACCAACTACAAAATGCTCACTGAAATACGTCCAAAGGAGCCAGGCTACTGAACACTTTAATAATGTGAATCATCACTCATTCGTTTCTCTTTTGGTAAATTCACAACATCATATATGAAGTTTTCATAGAACCAGGCACACCTACATGAAGAAGTGTAAAGTGTCAGGAGGTAGAAAATCGTGTTGGTTGGGCATTTGAATTAAACTTGAGAGAAAGTTGATGACTCCAGCAAAACTCATTTTGTGCTGGTAACAGTTCTCCCATTGCCAAACTTCCTCCTGAACAACCTCTCTCTCCCCATCCCTCCCTTCCCTTGAGCTCACATTTACTGTGTGCTGAACGTGCCCAGGGTATGTTTTCTGGCTTCCTTCCCTAAAAGTTATCCAAAATGCATCCCGCCACACATGCGCAGAAACTCTAGCGACAAGCGCTCCCCACACCCTTATCTAAGCATCCCCGTTTTGCAACGTTCCTCATCCGGTGCAATGCCACTGCAAGACCTCAGACTTAGAACAACGCTGCCTCTACAAGCCTCTACCTATATTATGTGGCTGAACCACTGTCATAATGGCAAAACTATGTCTTTCCCAGAAAAGAATCTCCACACCTTCTCCCCAAGACAATCTCCAACTAGGCTAACATCACCCTTGCCCATTCTCTCCATGTTACAGCGCATTCCTGTCTTGCGTACATTTTCATTTCAACCTGGACCCCGTAGCCGATAGCCCTGTCACTAGTCCCCTGTCATTCGGAACCACATCCATGGCCGCTCCCCAGCCCTAGATCAAGCCCCCTGCTTGCCCGTCTTTGCTGCTGCAGGAGAAGAGCCTGACTGAGTGCTCAAGGCCTTCATTTACGGGGATACAAATCCTAGGCTCAGTTGGGCTCTCAGTCCCACCCTCAAGGCTTTTACTTACTCCTTGTCAGCTCCCCACGACCTGAAAGAGAACAGGACACTTGAGGTTTCACGGATGGAAAATCCCCTCTCTTACAGTGGCGTCCTGGTTGACCTGCAGAGCTTGCTGCAAGGGCTGTTCTACTGAATCCGATGTCCCCACGCTGACGGTAACAAATTTCATAAAACCCTGTATCCTGCCACATTTATTTGGCAGTCAACTCCTTTCTGGGTGCCACTTTCTCCATTCCTAATTTGGTTCCTCATCTGGGGTCCTAAGTGATCCTTGGATGGGCTACGTGGGATCTGTGAAAGTCTGAAATTATATGGAAAATGTTCTATGTACACCTTTACGGGAAAAGGATCCAGAGCTTTCCAGAACCTCAAAGGAGTGTGTGACCCAAGAAAGGCTAAGATCTACTGCCTTACTAACTTCATACAAACAGACTGCGTTATTTTTATATAAGACTTACTGGTTTTGTGTCGTTATAAAGCAATACATGTTCACTGAAGACTCTTTAATCTAAAAATGTAAAAAAGAAAATGAAAGTTCCTTAGAATCTCATCATCCAGAGAGGGTCACTGTTAGTGACCATTTTGATGTTTCTCGATCTCTTTTCAATTTTTGTCTCCTTCTAAATTGGATTCATACTGTTGATTTTTGATAGTTACAGGGTTCGAGAAACTTCAGAGTACAAAGAATTTGGGACCAGTGTTCACAACTGCCTTTGATTTCCAAGCCCATCTACCAACAAATATTTCTTGAGCACCTGCTGTGTGTATGACACACCACTCCAAAAATCAACAGTAAATCCTTATCCAAGTTCTCACACAAGGTGTTTAAAAATTCTAGGGATTTCAATAGGCTGTGCGAAGTTCCAGCCTAAGAAAGAGCACATTTTAGCTTAAAATGACTGGACCTATATCAACCAGAAAAAAAAAACGGGGTCAGGTGGCAACAATGACGTAATTATAGACTTGGAGGAACACTAGAAGTCAGATTTTTTTTTAAATGACGGTTCTCCTTTATTACCAAAATGCGGACTCTCACCTAATGATATATTAAAAAAAAGGTGATAAAACAAAATACACGAGATGCGACTATATAGTAAAGGCCTGGATCATCTCACACGACTCATAAACTCATTCTGAGGGAAATTCCCTGTGTTCTGAGCAATGACATTAGGGAATAATTGTGTAGTCTCCTGTGGTGGTGACTGTTCAAAGGACAGCGCTTGTTTGCTTGTGGAATTCCGCCGTGTTTAAGGAGTGTACTTATTTCACCGCCACTGCTTACATATTTCACAACCAAGATAATTCTGGACAAACAGAATCATTGCTTCTTTGCTTTAAATATATATAGGCAGAGGATGAGCCAACTGCAAGATTTCTTACCATTTCAAGTCCACTCCCTCCACTGCACTTTTCATCCCGTATTTAAACACTATCCCATTTTCAAGCAGGAAAGCAAATAAGTCTCTTGCAAGAATTCAAGGCCAAGTCCAGTGAAATGCTTCAGAGCTTTCTCTATCAGCCATCCCGTCCCTCGCTAAACCACTGAGGCTCTTCCTCCTTCCTCTGACCGTTGGAGGCCCCTCTGAGGGAGCAATCCAGGCCTGACCCTGCAAGAGTTTCCTGGAACATACTGGCATCGACTGGAGAAGCCACAGCCTCTGGCCAGGTCAAAGGCTCGGCCCTGCTTTCTTGTCAACACCTCAACCTGACAGCAGCCACCTGCAGGCTGTAAGTGAAGTGGCCATCGGGCAAGCAGGCCGAGGTGGGCCCGTAGCTGTGCCTCGGCATCTTTCTCTCCCTCCGGGCTGTGACCAGAGCTCCTTTCGGAAGGCCTTGAGGCAGCCAGTGGACTGCAAGAGTTAAGAGCCCTCACCTTCTCTTAAAGCAAGAGCCACACTGTCTAAGAGGGACTTGAATTCGTGGCTAGGGCTCAGTGTGTAGCATGAGAAAGACCGAAGACCTTAAAGCCCTCTCATACACTTTTCACAGAACTGCAGCTGGAAGCCAGACCTGCTGACCCTATTAAGTCCCCATGATGTGCTCAACAGCTTTGAGAAACGACGCCTGCCACAGCGGCTCCTTCTTTCACTACTATTTCTTTTCTGTTTGGGGACTGTTTAAGGCACCAAAATTTCACGGGGGAATAAGGAGGCGCTATTGTACTACCTACGCAGGAAGTGGCAGAAAGTGAGCGTCATTTTACTGACAAGAGGAGAGTAGTTAAAAGTAAATATGGTCAAATGAAAACACTAAAGATTTCTGTATTCTGAGCGATGGGATTATAGGTGATTTTTTTTCTTCTTTTTCTGCTTTTCCCCCAATTTTTCTAGCACAAACCTGTATTGCTATTATAATCCAAAAACATAAAATCAATTTTATTAGCTTTTTTTAATTACAGTAAAATATACATAACATGAAATTCACCATTTTATCCTTTTTTTGTTTGTTTTTTTTGCGGTACGCGGGCCTCTCACTGTTGCGGCCTCTCCTGTTGCGGAGCACAGGCTCCGGACGCACAGGCTCAGCGGCCATGGCTCACGGGCCCAGCCGCTTTGCGGCATGTGGGATCTTCCCGAACCGGGGCACGAACCCGTGTCCCCTGCATCGGCAGGCGGACTCTCAACCACTGCGCCACCAGGGAAGCCCCATTTTATCCATTTTTAAGTGTACACTTCAGTGGCATTAAGTACATTCATATTGTTCTGCAACACCACCATTACCCATGTCCAAATTTTTTCAGCATCCCAAACAGAAACTCTGTACTCATTAAACCCTAACTCCCCCTTCTCCCCAACCTCCAGGAACCTCTAATCTACCTTCTGACTCTATGAATTTGCCTACTGCAGGTACCTCATATAAGCAGAATCATACAATAATTGTCCTTTTGTGTCTGGCTGATCTCACTTAGCATGGTATTTTCAAGGTTCATCCATGTGGCAGCTCATGTCAGAATTTCATTCCTTTCAAAGGCTGAATATGATTCCACTGTACATATGTACTATGTTTTGTTTATCTGTTGATGGACATTTGGGTTGTTTCCACCTTCTGACTATTGTGAATAATATGATACAAACACTGATAGGATGTGTTGATAGGAACACTGTGTACAAGTATTTGTATGAGCCCCTGCTTTCAGTTCTTTTGGGTTTATAACCTAGAAGTGGGATTGCTGGATCGTATGGTGATTCTGTATTTAGCTTTCTGAGGAACTGCCAAGCGGTTTTCCACAGAGGCTGCACCATTTTGCATTCCCACCAGTAATGCACAAGGGTTCCAATTTCTCCTCATCTTCTGCAACATTTGTTATTTTCCACTTTTTTGATAACAGCCATCCTGACAGGTGTGAAGAGGTATCTCATTGTGGTTTTGATTTGCATTTCCCTAAAGATTAGTGATGTTGAGCATCTTTTCATGCGCTTATTGGCCATTTGTTTATCTCCTTTGGAGAAATGTCTACTCAAGTCCTTGGCCCATTTTTAAATCGAGTTGTTTGTTTTTTCATTGTTGAGTCATAGGAGTTCTCCATATATTCTGGATATTAATCCTTTATCAGGTATACGCTATGCAAATATCTTCTCCCATTCTGTGGGTTGCCTTTTCATTCTCTTGATAGTGCCCTCTGATGCACAAAAGTTCTTAATCAACTTTATTTTTTAAAGAAAGTACAGGTAAAATTTTTAGGGCATAGGCAGACAGCCTAAAGTATAGATGGGGGGCTTCCCTGGTGGGTCAGTGGTTAAGAATCCACCTGCCAATGCAGGGGACATGGGTTTGAGCCCTGGTCCGGGAAGATCCCACATGCCGCAGAGCAACTAAGCCCGGGCGCCACAACTACTGAAACCTGTGCGCCTAGAGCCCGTGCTCCACCACAAGAGAAGCCACCGCAATGATAAGCCGGTCGACACAACTAGAGAAAGCCCGCGCGCAGCAACGAAGACCCAACGCAGCCAAAAATAAATTAAATTTAAAAAAAAATTTTAATTAAAAATCTTTAAAAATAAAGTATAGACAGGGACGGGAATCCTCATACCTCTCTGTAGACTTCCTTTTCAAGGGAAAAGGAACAAGAATTGAGGTCTCTATGAGGTAACAACTCATAACTCCTCCCCCCAACTTGGCTCCTTCCTAGGCAACTAGTGCTGTAGGACACTTGTATGCTAGCGAGAGTCCCAGAAAGGGAACTCAAGCTGGGTGTGGTAGGTGAGCCCAATGGGGATGGTCAGGATGGTGGGGACATCGGATCCTGTAAGACTTTTAAGGTTCCCCAGTTCCACCAGGCAGACGTTTCACCCTAACCCGTTCTCTGGCTGGTTCTTGACTATACACACTCAAACTTCCAAACTTCTCACATGCAAGATCAACATGCAGATGTGTTAGTGCTGAATGGAATGGACTGTTTAAGTCGTTACTTTGAAAAGTGACACCCAAGTTCAGTTCCCTCTTGAAGACTCAAACTCCCAGGAAGTGACTCCCTCTGTTTGTAAACTTCAGACATTGCCTTTTGTATGCCTCTGCCCTTCATTTCTTTTCTCCTCCCTCCTCCCTCTCTGCCTCCCTACTCCTATCGGCAAAATGGGGCTTTCTAAACAACTTTGTCACGTCGGAATTTATTTTCCAAGTATTTTTGAAGTCTAATCGGTTTCTACAGGCAATCAGAAGAAGCACCACATACGCATTTTCTTCTAGGGATGACTGTGGAACCACACTCAAATCCCCTGGAATGTGAATAAATTAAGTCTAAATTTCAGGACCATTGTGAGGCTAAACTGTTGAATATCTCTAAGACTAAAGGTTAGAAACCCACTGCAGGTCCTGTATATTGATATTTCCTGCTCTACGAAGTAAGCATTTGTTATCAAAGGTATTCTCAATTATAGATCACTGATCTACCAAACCATTTTTTCATAAGGAGACTATCTGAAACTTTTCCCTTAACTAGATATCTCATACCCCAGGGTGTGAATTGAGTACTGTACATGCATTCATTTAGCAAAGAATCAAATTAGAAGGATATCTGTAGGAAGGCCTCCACCTAGACATTCCAAAACAACTGTCTCAGAAATTTCATCTTTACTCTTAGGAAATCCTTTTTTGTACTTAAATCGTTAGGAAAAAAAAAAAAAACCTCAACTCCTTTAGCCTATGCTCACATGCTCTACCTTCAAAGCCATCACATTATGGGATGGCTGGGGTGAGAGAAAAGGTACGAGGGGAGGAAGAGAAGTAGCTCTTCTCTACCATTCTAACATTTATTGAAAGCTTGCTAAGCAGCAGGTGCTGTGCTAAACGCATTACACGTGTTATTTCATTCGCGCAATTATCCTGTGAGGTAGAAAATACTATCATTGCTCACACTTTATCAATGGGAAAACTGAGACTAAGGGAGGTTGGGCAGGGATGGTAGGCAGAATTCTATGATGCCCCCTAAGAGGTCTGCCCCCAGTCTACTCACCCTGTATAATTCCCTCCCCTTGATTGTAAGCCAGACCTGTGAATATTATGAGATATCACTCCCCTGATCAGGTTAGTAATAAATTGACTCCAAGGTCATCAAAGGGGAGATTATCCTGGGTGGGCCTGGCCTAATCGGGTGAACCCTGGGAGAGGAACTGGGCCCCTCCTGGAGAGGGAGATTCACCCACTGGTCTTAAAGGAGACAGAAGTGTTATGAGAGGTCCACGGGGCTAGACCTGAGGCTGTCCTCTAGGAACTGACAGCCACCCCCAGCTGCCAGCCAGCAAGAAAACGGGTCCAATCAGTCCTACAACCACAAGGAACTGAACTGTGCCAACCTGAAGGAGCTTGGAATAGGCCCCTGGGCTTCCAGATGAGATCACAGTCCTGCCAACACCTGTGAAACCCTGAGTAGAGACTCCAGCTGCGCCCTGCCCATACTTCTGACCCAGAGAAACTGAAATAAGAAGTGTGTGTTATTTTAAGCGGCTGAGTTTGTGGTCATTTGCTGTAGAAAACTCATTCATTCAGGATTCAAAGCCAGGGCTGTTTAACTCTGGCATGAATGCTCTTAACCACTACAGTAGTTTCAGTAGCAGTTTCACAAATTCCTAACCATGTTTAATTCTTCAAAATGAGTAGAGACACCAATTTCTACTTAACAGTTATGGGTATGACCTTTTCCTCTTCTGATGCAGTGTGCAAGTTTTAAAAATGTTGTGACCACATTCTAGTACAGAAACACACATATTGATTTGAGATCTGGGAGAAGAATACACATTCAATAGAAAACTGCTCGAATGCAACATGATAACAGGTAAGCTGTGAAAAAATAAGTAGACCGGAAATCGTAAGACTTCATTTACCAACGGCACCTTGTGGAAGCAGGCTGGGCTTTTTACAAGGGCTCCAGGCTGTGCTACTCGTGAATACTTTCCTTCTGATCGTTGCGTAATCTGCAAGGTCTGTCATCCTGTGCCTCTGAAGAGATGACAACCCATTATCTCTTTCCAGACAGCCCAACTCCAAATTCACTGACTAGGAGAGGCCGGCGAATTCTCTGCTGGAGTGAGATCAAGTTAAAGAGAAACTCACAGAAGCATACACTGGAGTTGCTTCTTGGAGGGCATCAGTCAACAACACATGTTTCATGTTCTTTCACACACGAACACACCCAAACTACACATGGGGACAAAGCAGATGAATAATAATAGCTAACACTCATGTAGCCGATGCCAAGCGTTTACCACGAATTGTGTCATTTAGGCCTCCGGCTCACCTCATGAAGTAGGTATTATTATCACTGTCACTCCCATTTTATAGACCAAGAAACTGAGACTTATTTAGAAAGTTAAGTAACTTTCTCAACACTCTCCAACCAGAGTGGCGTTTCAACTCAGACGCTGACACCAGAGCTCACATTCTCAGTCAGACTGCTGTATCACCCGTACTTCTACTGCTCTTCAACTAGTTATTTCTTCCACCCTTCACAGGACCTAGCAACGAGCCTTCACATAGGAATGCTCCATAGATGTCTGCTGATAACGATAAAGAATGAGGCCAGCGCCGGAGGGACTAGGTAAGGCTTCCAGACCATTCATCACTGAGAGAAGATGGGTGCCAGTCTCACAGTAAGTGAACAGGATCATACTACTTAGAACTCCAAATATATGTTGACTCACCCTCTACAGGAAGATTTGATTCTGGCGCTAAGAGCATAAAAAGAAAAAAGAAAACCAACGCAGTTTTCCAGAGTTTAGTTCTCCCTTTTGGAAAAGTTTCTGTGACACATCTGGAAGCGATTTTCTAACACACTAGTTCCAATGAGTCATCTACAATATTAAGCAATGATTCCATAGGGGGAACCCTGATCATATCTTTCCATTAAGCAGCATCCACTGAGGTCAGTGCAAGGCAATGGCTGGCCCAGACTTGGACAACCTCACCCTCCACGGCCCCAATTTACATTGTCAAGAACATGGGTTTTAAGAGGTACGGGAATGCAATCTATCTCCCAGCACTAACACAAGACTTGTTCTAATACACTTAGTTTCCTTTCACTGGTCATGTGCAGAAGAAGGATCCAAAGGCTGCTTGAGGGGGAAGTAACCCTAAGTAAAGCTGGCAGAAGGAACGTTACGGAGCCATGTATAAACATGGGGCAGTCAGAAACGCAGGGGGTCAAGGTGGGCTCCCTGGGCAAAAGAATAAGACAACCCATGGTATATCGAATTCAGCTAGCGCGCAAGACTCTTAATGCCGCCAGCAAGAATTCCCCAAGGAATATTCTAGAAAGGACTCTCAATCCACCCCTTGCCCTTTCAGCCACATCCTAATATAGTGGCTCCAGCCATCAACTTTTAACCCACATCATATTGGTTTCCTAACATTTAAAACCTCTAGTATCGATGTTTAGAAGTATAACTTAAGTCCATTTCCCAGTGTCTTCTGACACTTGGATTTCTTTCAGGTTACAATGAAGGAATGAGTCATGTTCTTTCAGAGACTAAGGAGCCACTTACAAAGGCTATTTTAAATCTTTCAGGTGACACGGGTATTATTTAGTTCCCAGAAACAATAATTTACTAAATGGTTTCCTCAGGGCTGAAGGAGTTAATGCAACTTCCCAGAGCAATTCTTCTCTCGGGGGCACCAAAACAATCTGATTTTAAATGGCACAGGAATTGTATAAGCTTAAAGCATTAAATCCTACCTTACAAAAGACATAAATTAGCGGGTGTCCATTTGCATTACAAAAGGATTCTTTGCTTTGCCAAAGGGTTCCAATCAAATTTATTCAAAAATCAGATTCCCCCAATGTATGCTGAATGATTGGATTTGCACATGGGCTTCATTGAGCGAACACAGCTGTACCAAAGGCTGAATTTAATTACAGGTACCTCTTCACCATGACTTCAGTGGTTCTTACACCCATTTCATTGCCTCCAACGTCGTACAGTGAGGAGTTGACCTTACAATTTCTGACTCACAATTCCCCCACTCTAACAATAAAATCGCTTTGCTTTTTACCTAGTACTCTTGACCCAAAGTCTTCAAAGTATTCAATGCACATTTGTTAGTCCTCATAATTATGCCAAACAAGTTGGCAAGAAAGCTGGGAATGCCACCTTCCAAACTACCAGGCATGGGAAAAAAAAAATAGCACCATTAACAGGCAAAACAAGTAAAGGTCCACATAAGCACAAAAGAACTACGTTTAAGTTTATTTTTTTCCAAACATGAAATATTTCATGCATAGTATTTTTTTAAAATAGACTGTAATTTTTCAATCAGTTTTAGGTTCACAGCCAAATTCAAAGTACAGAGAGGGCTTCCCTGGTGGCGCAGTGGTTAAGAACCCACCTGCCAATGCAGGGGACATGGGTTCAAGGCCTGGTCCGGGCAGATCCCACATGCTGCAGAGCAACTAAGCCTGTGCACCACAACTACTGAGGCTGCACTCTAGAGCCCATCAGCCACAACTACTGAAGCCCGTGCTCTCCAACAAGAGAAGCCACCGCAATGAGAAGCCCTCGCACCGCAACGAAGAGTAGCCCCTGCTCACCGCAACTAGAGAAAGCCCACCTGCAGCAACGAAGACCCAATACAGCCAAAAAT
Organism: Pseudorca crassidens; assembly: GCF_039906515.1. Lineage (NCBI taxonomy): Eukaryota > Metazoa > Chordata > Mammalia > Artiodactyla > Delphinidae > Pseudorca > Pseudorca crassidens. The sequence goes on from NC_090317.1 coordinate 30,814,595, forward strand.
TAATTAATTTTAAAAAATAAAAAAGAAAGTACAGAGAGTTGTTCCCATGTACCCCCGCCCACGTGCACAGCACAGCCTCCCCCATATCAACATCCCCCATCACAGAGATACATTTGTTACAAGCGATGAACCATCACTGACCCTCTTAATCACCCGAAGTCCAGAGCTTACACTAGGGTTCACTCTTGGTGCTGTACCTTCTATGGATTTTGACAAATATATAATAACACGTATCTCCCATCAGAGTATCATACAGAATAGTTTCACTGCTTTAAAATTCCTCTGTGTTCGCCCTATTCATGCCTCCCTCTCTGCTGCTTTTTAAGTTACGAAGAGAAAATATTCAAAACTCAGTTTAGGGCTTCCCTGGTGGCGCAGTGGTTGAGAGTCCGCCTGCTGATGCAGGGGACACGGGTTCGTGCCCCAGTCCAGGAGGATCCCACGTGCCGCGGAGCGGCTGGGCCCGTGAGCCATGGTCGCTGAGCCTGCACGTCCGGAGCCTGTGCTCCGCAACGGGAGAAGCCACAACAGTGAGAGGCCTGCGTACCGCAAAAACAAACAAACAAACAAACAAAAAAAACCCTCAGTTTAAATACAACAGATCAATTTTCATATATCAGTTTTATATTATGATGAGAGTGGGTGCTGGAGAGAAAACGGAGGAAGAAATGTGGTGGGGAAAAGACAAGCCAGAAGGACAAAGGCAACGAAAAAGAAATGAACTCAAGGATGTACATGCTGATGGGGAAAAAAAAGGGCACACAGTACAGAGGGGAAAAGAGACCCTGCTTACCAAGATCTGCAGCATAATCTAATTATCTGAAATGTCAGAGGCAAGACCTTCCATTTCATCCATAATTCCTAATTCATCCATAATTCTCCCATCCATTTGTTTTAAATCCACAAAAAATCTAAGATTATTTTTAAATAAAAGAACAAAGATAAGCAATTTCGAACTCAGGAAAATGGCAACCAGAAATCCTTGCAATATCGATGCATATCACCTATTAATTAGCTATACTTGAAATTTAAGTCCCTCTTGTGATTGATCATATTAATGGCAGCAAAGGATGACTACAGTATCGACAACTAAGACACGTGCAAGAAAGATGAGACCAATTTTAATTTACATTTCAGAAACTTCAGGGTAGGCATTTCCACCTCTCAAAAACTGTGAAGATAATATGAAACATTACATAGATGTAGACATACAGGTACATATACTGTGTGTGAGTGTATATATATATATATATACATAAACCCTTTGAAACTTCACTTTATAGAGAACCCATTATGATCAAAATTGGAGGAATACTTCAGCAGATAGGAATGAAAAGCAAATGGGAATTGAAGTCTCTAATTTCTAGGCCATCCTCATTTTATTGATTCAAGACACAGAGAATGTGAGACATGCAAAGCAACGGGCAAGGAGCTGCAGGATTATAGGAGAAATTATTTTAATAATAACAGCACCAGGCTAATTACTGTACAGATACTATATGTCACATACATATGCATTCATATATATCAGAGAAATATAGCAAGCCTGAAAAGTAAGTGTGGCGCTTTTTCTGATTACAGAAATAATACATTTTAAAAACGGAAAATGTAAAGCAAGAATAAAATGTACTCATAATCCCACCACCCAGAGACACGCACTGTTAATATTCTATACACTCACATATATTATAAACACAGGCATTCCCTTTGAGAATGTTTTCTTTGAATATAACAATAATACTAACAGCTAACATTTATTCAGCACTTCCTATGTTCCAGGCATTATTCTAAGTGTATTACTGTATTACTTTACTCAGTCCTTACATCAACCTTGTGAAGTCGGTACTACCTATCGTCATCTCCATTTTACAGATGGGAAAACTGAGGCAGAGAGTAGTTAAGTAACTAAAGTCACATATATCACATAAGCATTATTTTACAAAAACACGATCATACTTTGCACGGTGTTTCATAACCTAAACGTTTTCCCATGTCAATAATTAATACAGATGTCATTTTAATGACTGCATGGTTTTCTGGTGTATGGATGTACATTTCTCCCAATCCCTTACTTTTGAACATTCAGGTTGTTTGAGCTTGGGGAGGGGGGCGGTTGTTGTTTCGCTATTATAAACCACTTGGCAAGGCCCACTGAGGTTGATATTAGCTCCATTTTACAGATGAGCACAAGGAGGTTCCACAAAGTTAAATAGCCTGTCCAAGGTTACAGAGAGGGTCAGTGGAATCACTGGGCCTTTCTGGCACTCTGATGCCTATGCATTAGCTCCTTCTACTCTCCTGCCCACTCCTTAAGGCATTTACATGCTAATGGATGAGAGAAGTTGTCAACCGTAGTTCTGAGGCAGAATGAAATCAATCCTCTGTAAAACTGGAGAACTGGAATGGTAGGCTGAAAAATGCCCCCCGCCAAGGTATGTCCCCATCCTAATGCCTGGAACCTGCAAATGATACCTTATGGCAAAAGGGTCTTTAACATGGGATCGAGTTCATAAGGGTCTCAAGATGAAGAGATCATCCTGGATTATCGAGGTGGGCCCTAAATGCCATCACATATGTCCTTATAAGAAAAAGGCGGAGGGAGATTTGACACGACCAAATAGCGGGCCATGCGACTCACAGAGGCAGAGACTAGAGTGATGCAGCCACAAGCCAGGGAATGCTGGCAGCGACCAGAGCTGAGAGAGGCAAGGAACGGAACTTGCCCTAAATTCTCCAGAGGGAATGTGGCCCACTGATACTGATTTTGCACTTCCGGCCTCCAGAACTATAAGAGAATCAATTCGTGGTTTTTAAGCCACCGAGTTGGTGGTCATTTTTTATGATAGTCACAGGAAAGCAATACAAGTAGCAGGAGGCTATGGGCCTATAGAAGGAGCAACTTGCTCCAAATGTGGGGGGCGGGGAGGGATGGCCATTTGACCTAAGCCCTGCAGGACAGATAGGGTTCCCTTTAGCAGGGAAGGGGCTGGAAGGGCTTTCTAGGAAGAGGAGTCAGCACGTGCGAAGGCATGGAGATGAGAAAGTTTAGAGTGTGTTTGGGGAGCAGTAATGGTCCAGCACAGCTAGAGTACAGGTGACAGGAAGGAATGTGGTGGGAGAAGAGAATTCAAAAATGGGATGGGCCTTCCTGGTGGACAGGAAGGAACAGGAAGGCCTGCTAGGAAATCTGGGTGCTCATTTCCAGTAATGTGGAGCCAGTGCAGATAGAATTGGTATTTTTATGGGTTTGGGGATTTTGTGATTTTCCCTCATCCTTTCCTGAGAGGCAGCAGAATGGTGGGTCAGTTCCTAGCTATTTCAAGACAATAACTGCTTTGCTTACTGTCAAGATGGTCCACTCTGATATGTCATACCCCTAGGGACATGTGGACAAGACTGTGCCTAAATGATTTCTCCAGGGTGGGGCAAGAACCGTGACAGTGAGGTAGATCTATTCCATTCCACCTGGTGTCAACTGGGAGGCCGCTCGTGCCCCCCAGGAGACCCTCTGAAATGTCCCTGGTTGCTCTGAAATGTGCACGGCCTCTGCCAACTCATCACCCCAAGAAAGCAAAATCCTCCATTAAATTGAGCCGCAGGAACTTTGCTTGTCTCTCATGAGGAAGGTTTCACTTTTGAAAGGTCTACTAAGCCAAAGGCCACTCTTTCCCAATAAAACCCAGCAAAGACACACACACACACACACACACACACACACACACACACACACACACACAGTGGTGTATACCGGGCTCTGGAGTGGTAATTATATCATTTCTTCAACTCTTCATTCTTATTCCATACTTCCGCAGACAGAATCTCCGCTTCTCTTAGTTGGAACTAAATACAAAGCCAGGACATTTTAGGGGACAACCTTGCCAGATGTGTAGCTCCACAACATTCCCTTAGCATCCAGGCCATTGGATTTCCAGAAAAGGCACCCAGCCATCACTAGCTCAGGCCTCTGGAATTTTCCATCCTTGTCTAAAGAAAAGGTTAAAAACAATAAACACAGTGACGGCCCTGTCCCCCAGAGAACACTTTATGACCAAACACAGAGGAGAGAGGGAAGGAAGAGGTGAGAAAAAGATGAGAAGGGGTGAGTGAGAGAGTGCCCGCCGTGGAAGGAAGTTTCCACAGCGCAAATATGTAGAAGCTTTTCCTGGAAGGTCACAGTGCAGAGAGGTGAGGGCCGCCAGGGGCAGCAGTTGAAAGACCAGAATGAGGGGAGAACAGTCAGGGGTCAGTGGAAGGTGGAAAGAGAAAGAAAGAAATTTGGTCGGGAGAGCGCAAAGTCAGCTAAAGGAACCCTGCCCCAGTGGGCGCCTCGCTCAGAGCAGGTCTCAAGGCCTCGGAGGGGCAGCCTCCACGGCCCCCATTCCTGTCTAGCAGGGTTTGCTGCCTTGAGAAATACGGATCTGGAATAGGTGTGAACTGTTGCCCTTCTTCTACCGGAAGATGGAGGAAGTGAGGGCCAGCCAACCCTTGACTCCCAAAAGGAATCTGGCCTCTACAGGTTTCCGGTGGTCCCAAGTCTTAAACCCCCAAGTTGGAGAATTAGGTTCCAACTAACACATACGGTGGAGAACTACATAGAAGTGTCCTCCACATTCCTTAACTAATTAATTTGGGGTCTTGAATTACGCGAGTTGACAGGGTGCACCACCCCACACAAAACTGTTCCACTTACCTGGCACAATTTCCACAGGGGTGGATTTCTTCCTGTCTGAATCTAAAACTATACTGCTCCCCTCATTAAATATTGTTAATATTTTCATCTCTGGTCTCTTGGTCTATTATAATGAGGGGGAAAAAATCCCTTCCTTCCATCTTAACTTATTTTTATCCTTTAGTTTCCTCAGATTAAGTCCTTGTCTTCCCTTCCCCCACCCCACCCCCATCCTTGCCCTAAGTAGAGCCCATGTATTAAAATCAGTAGAAATAGATTCTCTGCTTCAATTCAAGCAACAGTTCTAAAAGCATTTCCCTTGGGATTTTAGCATGCCCAGAAGGAACGTATTTCTCTTTTCCTTCAGCTAAGACAGCTTGCTATCTCCCTCCCATATCTATCTCTATCTCTCTCTCTCTATCTCTCTATCTCTCTCTCTCTCTCTCTCCCTCCCTCCCTCCCTCCCTCTCTCTCTCTCTCTCTCTCTCTCTCTCTCCCTCTCTCTCTCTCTCTCTCTCTCTCTCTCTCTCTCTCTCTCTCTCTTCTAGCTCACTCTCAAACACATTTGCTTTCTAGTTTCTTCTGGTACACACCACACTCCCAGATGTTCCAGAGTCCTGAGGCATCAACTGTGTCACGAAGGTCACTGATCCAATGCCTACTATCCCTACGCCATGAAGTTCAGATGAGGGCCAGTGAAAAAGGAAAAACCTCAAACCAGAAAGCAGTAACTCAGTAAAATAATATGAAATAAACTATAACAAAATAAGCCAGGTTGAAGGGCAAGAGCCTATAACATAAAGAAAATGAACATCACTTTCTAAAGAAGATTTAAATAGGATTACAGTTAATACCTTTTCACATCCTAGAGATTAGTAGTATCTAAATACATTAGAAAAAATTTGAAGATAATTCCACTGCAAACATCTGAATTTTTTAACTGAGTTGGCTTATAAGGAGAATTGGAACTATTTTCCTATTGAGGAGAAAAGAAAGGAAGACTGGAACAGGAGACAGTGAAGATGGTTAATGTATATTTTGTCGGTACAGATTTTTAAACAAAATCTGGGGGTTTCCCAACCTTTTACAAAATGTTTTTCAGTACATTTCAGCCAATTATCCAAAGGTCTGGAAAAAGATACGCCTGGCCTCGGAGAAATATAGCCATGGCCAATTAGAAGTGATGTAAAAATAGAAAATGCAACCCACATCGATGATAGAGTGCTTCTTCAGGGCAGTAGGCTCTGTGCCATCAGCTTATCATGGATATTGTCATGGCCAGCGTGAGGAGGGCTGGTGCAAATGTGATCAGCCAGCAAGCTTTTGTGGTGTGTGTCTCTAAGATGGCAGTGCCTGGACTTGGTGAATGAGACAGGAAGTTTCAATTTCTCTCTCAATTGAAAACATCGTGAAGACTGAAGGAATCAGAGAGCTTTTCCAGTCCTTCTCTCTGCTTCTTGAATCATGTGTTTTAGAAACCCATTTCTGGGAAAGGGTCTGCCAATTACCTTGAAAATGCAGGAGAGCCATGCCCAGTCTAACCTGACCTTCAGGATGCGTGAAGTGTCTCTCACACAGGACACATGAGAGGTGTCTTGGGGCTTGTCAGCCAAAGAGTTATCCTCCCTGATGTGAAACCATCCTTTTCTCTTTTCAATACACACACCCACCCCCTTACCTCTTTACTCTTTAGCTGAGGGTGGAAAATTCCATAGGCCTGAACTGGCTAAGTGCCTGCCAAGTGTCTGGCCAGCTTGTATCTTGAAACACCTCAAGTCTGAAAGCAGTGCCCACTTACAAGAACTCCAGACTGAGGGACTTTTGTGTGGGAAAAATTTTTTTTAATCATGAAGAATTTAAGAAAACATCCAAATTGAAATTGCAGACTGCAAACCTATATTGCTTTCTTTCAGCCAAAAGTCTCAAAAGGGTTTGTGCTTTCTCATTCTTATTCTGCGAAGGCTTTTGCACCTGGCTCACAGTTTGCCCGTCTATCAGCCCCGTGTTCCTCCTCCACCACAAGGTCAGTATCCATGCTGGAAACCCATGTGACCCTAGAATTCCACCATTCCTCAACCTCCAGCAATGGTTTCCCAAAGCTGTCCGCTTCTTAATCCCTGGAATTTGTGACTACGTTATATTACATAGCAAAGGGATTTTGCAGATGTAATCAAGTTAAGGATTTTGAGATGGAGAGATTATCCTAACTAATTATCCTGGTGGGACCAAGGTAATCAATCATAAGAGTCCTTCTAAGTGAGGGAGGGAGGAAGGAAAGAAGGCAGGCAGAAGAGTCAGAATCAGAGAAGGAGATGTGATGACATAAGCAGTATCAGTATGATACGATGTGAGAAAGACTTGACCAGACATTGCTGGCTTGAAGATGGAGGAAGGGGCCACAAGCCAAGGAATGCAGGCAGCCTCTAGAAGCTGTAAGATGCACGGTAACAGATTCTCCCCTAGAGCTTCTGGGAGGGAGTGAGGACTTACAGACACCTTGGCGTTAGCCCACTTAAAACCGTTTCAGACTTCCAACCTCCAGAACTGTGAGTTTAGTAAATCTGTATTGTTTTGAGACACTAAGTTTGCGGCAACGTGTTGTAGCGGCCATAGGAAACTAACAGGCCATGCATCCAGTGCAACTCTCAGCAGGGTCACTGCTGGGACTCCTCATCTCAAGTACTCTGCCTTTTCTGAGTTCTCTAAGCAGACACCCAGCGTGCTAAGCTCAAGCTATTGTGCAGTCATGGTGAGTGCAGGACAGTCCTCCTCAGGACCGGCAACAAGACGAGAACTCTCCTAGAGGGGCTGCGCAATTGGCCGGCAAACCAAGGCAGAGGGTTAGATATGGGGTAGCGGGTGGGGACGAGAAAGAAGATAAAACCCAGTGACCGGAAATGGATTTTACAGACCGGGCAGAACCAGTAGCCTAGGGGACTTAAGGCCCAGATCCGCAGCTCTGAATACGAGTCTTCTGATGCCCCCTTGCTTAGGCCCTGACTAGTCTCTGGGCCTGGGGCGGTGCCGGGCTGGCAGGGGACATCCGAGTCCACTCCACGCAGAGGAAGCAGGGGGAGGGAGCTGGGCCTCCATCGCAGAACTGAGGCGACAACAAAGCCCTATGGAATTCTCCTCCGGCTCTCCCGGTGAGAATTCTGCCAGACCCCGTTTCACTTCGTTTGGAAGGCGAAGACAGAGGCAGAGCTCCTCTGTAAGCAGTCACACAGGTCACTAGCAGTGGAGGAGCGATCCTCCCTTGGGGTCAGGTTAGCAGGGAGAACCTTCTTTGCTCCACAAGCAATAGAGCATGATCTAAACACTCTTCTGGCCAGAAGGAGAGCTGCGGGCGCCTATGAGCTTTCAAATAACCATTTTGTTCAATTTTCGCCAACAGTTCATTGAGAGCCCTCCCGGATTTAAGTGCTTTCTTGGTGGTAAGTTAGGCAACTCAGAATGTGGTATTCCCTCCTCCTGGTCTCTAGGAAACCATTTAATGGGCCGAAGCCTTCGGAACTTGTTAACCTATGAAAATAAACTGGTTTTGCCAACCACACTGTTCCACTCACGCCATGAACATTGACAACAGGTTCTGTAAGACATAAAGTTGGCAGTTTCTCAAGTGGGAAAGCTACACGGCTAATATAAAAGGCATGGAGAGAAATATACATGTTGTTATTTTTGGACGGCACTAACCTGCTTGAAAAAAAATCATAAAAACAGTTCCCTGAAAATGATCCCAGGTACCTTGGCACAGCCAGTGTCCTGGAGAATTTTTTCCCCCATATAGCTAGTCAAATAGCAAAGAAAGGAAGGACGGCCAATTGCAAACAGTTCTCAAAGTCCTTAGGCTGACTTTGGCAAGGAAAAATCTATACGGATCTTGCCCACATTTCTCAATAACAACCCCACCCCTCTTCATTTTTTTTTTTCTGTCCTCACCTCCTACTTTCCCACTACAGAGACCTAAGCTTGTTCAGAAATAAACACTGTTTCCCAACAGGAGGAGATCATCACCAAAACCACACAAAGAGAGCTTCCTCCACCCTTTCTATTGTGGAATCTGGCCCAGGAGCTAGTGCTTCTTTACCTGATTATGCCAAAGAAATTGAGACACCCGGAGTTCATTACCTGTTCTGTCATTTAGCAAACCTGGGTGGCCTACAGCCTTGCCTCACTTGAAACCATGCCTCTGTTTCCCCACTGAAGGGAGACAGGTGATGACAATGCAGGATGTGTTTCACAGTGACCTGGAAGAACATGCGAGGTCAGAGGCATAACAGCATTTTTGACTCATCATAAGATCGGGGCTATAAAAATACAAGGTCTAATACATCAACTATTTCGTACAAAGGCATTCCCCAGCCTCCTGACACACTTCGCTGAAGCACTTCAAATAAAGATGTTCTGTCTCAGAGGCTTAGAAGAACATTTGACTTCTTAGTTAAATCTCACCCAGTCAAATCTTTTAGTCACTACGGAAAGCAACGGGAGGGGAGAGCTGAAGTATCAGAATACCTTCAAACATTTCTCTGCAGCTTGAAACATATACAGTCCAACGTTAAGCTGTCGAGAAAGGCCAAAATACAACTTCCTGTCAACGACAAACTCGATGAGCAATAAAAATAAGGTGGTAAAGAATGGCAGGAAATCATTAATAGCAAATTTTGGCGTGATTGTGCGACGCTGTGCGTAGATAGTAGGTCAACCTCATGTCCCTGGAACAGTTGGCGTATTTTCCACGGTATTGACTACGCCGGAAACCTGCACGTACTATTCCTAATTGGACTCATCCTGCTACCACAAAACCAGGATAGCTGGGCAGAAAAGTATATTGATTTCTTAGAAGACCTGTAAGCTTAAAATGTTCCCACTAAAATACATGTTTCCAAAATACATCTTTAAAAGGGCACTTGAATGTCAACGGTCATTTGATTCTTTTTAAAGTAAGGATTAATGAGTAAAAGGCATGTCAATAAAGTTTTGAGAGGGAAAGGAAAGAGCGTTCAAGTTCTAGTCTTCCATACAGAGCCCAATGGTCCTCTATCCATGCTTTTGGAGAAACCGCGCTGAACAGACTGTCGTAAGTTCCCCAGACCAGAGGACCTCCTCCCGGGCACAGGATGGGGTGTTCCTCCCCACTAGACGACCAGTCTTCCCACCCACTCATCTGACTAGTCTGAAGGCAAGAACTGCCAAAGACCCAGAGCCCTAGCTCACATCCACTGGGCTCTTCGATATGATCCGGTCCGCCTGGGAATGGCTGCTCCCAGGACCTCATGGGCAGCCAGCTTAGTCTGCCAAGAAGGGTATGATTCTCGGCTCAGCCATGTATGGGGCTCACCCTTTGGGGCATGATCTGCAGCAGGGAAATAAAAAAGCAAGGGTACCTGCTTCCCTTCTACCCGTCTACTTTTGTTGGTTGATGTGTCACACATACACAAAAGACTTCTGCACACCATCAAGCCCGGGAATAAGCGTGCGAGCCAACAGTTGTCCAGTGCCTTCCACGTGCCAAGCCCCGGTCCCCAGTGCTTTGCATGCAACTCATGGAAGCCTTTCCACAAACCCAAACCCACCAGAGGGTTATCGAGGCACAGAAGGTGAAATAACTGGCCCAAGGTCACCCAAGTTAGTAAGCAGCTGAGCTGGACTTTGAACCCGGGCAGTGAGTTTCCAGAAACTAGTGTGCTCTACTAAGCACGAGTCACAGACAACGGAGCTGAATGAGACTGTCCCTTTGCCCCAGTTCCTGCTCTGGGAGCCTCCAGGGTGTGGCCCTGCAAGAATCGGAAAGGCATCTGGCTCTGGGTTGATATAAGCGACAGGTCAATGTTACCCATGAACCCCTCTGCACTCCTGACAAAAGCGAAAAGAAACTAAGATATCTAAATCCCAAACAGAGATGTATCATAAAACTACCATTAGGATTTACAGAAAAGGGGAAACAGCTCTCGTGCTTTCTCCCGCCTGTGGTTTCTGGCCTTCCCTCTGTGTTTTAAAAAAAAAAAAAAAAAAAAAAAGGAAGAAGAGAAAACAAACAAAAAAACTAATAATTTTTCAACATGCCTACTGATCATTTTATGTCTCAGAAGAAAGCAAAAGCAGGGAGGTGAATGACTCCTCTGAACGGAATTCCCGCAAACAAGCCTGGGGGGCGGGGCGGCTCCCGAGGTGGGGTCTGGGAAGGCAGCAAGCGCTCCGCTCTGGCAGCCCACAGACGTCAGGTCAAGGAATGTCAAGGGGAGTTACACATGTACACTGGATGTGAATTTCTCAGTGTCAGGCGCTGCCATTTACTTTCCCCATTCCCATAAAAAAAAAAAAAAAAAAAAAGGTCTCTGTAGCCCAGTAAATGAGGGAAATGCCAAAGGCCTCACTTAACACTGTTGAACCCAGAAAGGACCAACGTCTTGAAAAAACGTTAAGGACCACAAAAAAGACCATGAGGGGGCAGCGGCCGGGCAGAAATGATGTAACTAACTGAAGATAGAAGCAGCACCAATCACTAGACTCCTGCCGCTTCCATCGTCTCTATTTCACTCATCTGCATACATCCCATCTCCCTTCCAGGCTTGTGAGTCCCTCAAGGGCAGGAAACACGCTAGCCAGCCTCTTCAGGCACCTGGGGAAGGAGGCTGGTCAGGCTGAACCCTGGGACGGGAAGCTGCCCAGGGGGTGACCTAACTTCCCATGAAGCCTGCCTGGGGAGGCCGTTCCTCAGCGCCCCCCCCGGCCCCGCCCTGCCTCCCACTTCCCTAACGACCCCCAAAGGTGCAAAGCTCTTCAATCAGCTAATCTCGCCTCCCCTGCCCGGCTGCTCAGCCCTGGTTCTTCCGCCCCTTCCTGATCCCATCTGGAACACTTTCTTCTCTGCCCTCGAGAACCCTAGTCTTTTGCCAAAACACAACACTAGAGGCTCAGCCTTTCCCCAGGATGTTCTCTCCACCGCCTTAACTGTAAAATGGCTTTGCCCTGACGACCCTCTCTAGAAGAGGCCACTCATTTGCTTCTCCCTTCCCCTCTCGTGGAACACACTGACCCTCCTGGTCACCTGGGCTGACAACCTCAATCATCTTGACTCCACCTCCCCCCCCTTCCTCCCACTTCTTCCTTCCCCCCTCTACTCCCCCTTCAAGGATCACTAAATCCTGCTGCTTTTATCACTTCTCCTACTTCTTCCACCTTATCTCCATTGTCACTGCCTCAGCTAAGCCACTGCTGTCCCTCTCCAGAGCCATGCAGCTATATTTCACCCAGTTACCTGGTCTCCAGGCACCCAACACCTGGTCCATCCTATATATTGTTTCCATGTGTTTCCCGCTGTGAGAGGCACTGGGAATAGACAGGAACACACAGCCCCTGCCTTCTTGGTTCATATTCAGAATGGGTATGAAATATTGCCCCCTTCTTCACTGTAATCTGTGATAGACCCTTCTAGAATGCTTTTTTTTTTTTTACTAGATCTCTCCTAAACTTTTATGAATCACTTATACATCAGACGCTTTCCAAATATTACCTTCTTCGACCCCCACGAGAACTCCACAAGGTCAGTACAACTATTTATTATCCCCATTTCACAGATGAGGAAAACAAGATCTCGCTACTCGCTTCGGTTCACAATGCAAGCCGGGGACAGAGGGCAGAGTCAAGCCCAGGCCTGACTCTTGAGCCTGGGCTCTGGCTCCCACATTTTAAGGAGGACACTGAAACCTTGGAAAGGAGCCCAAACAAGATGATCGTGATGGTGAAGCATCTCGAAACCAAGTCACATGAGGAAGGAAGGAAAGAAATGAAGCCTCTTTGGCTTTGGGAAGAGTGCATTTTAAAATGCCATGGTGGCTGTCTCCAAATATTTGAAGGGTTGCCATGTGAAAGAGGAAGCAAACATCTTCTGTGCGGCTCCAAATGGCAGAGCGAGGCCTAGCCTAGTGGTGGAACTTACAGAGAGCAAATTTCAGCGCAAGAGCCGTTTCTAACCCAGCCCTCTAACGGGCGGAGAGCGTTTAAGGAGAAGCTAGGCAACATTTGTCAGGGCCGGTACGGGGGACATTCCTGCCTTGAGTAGGCAAGTGGTCTAGATCTGCGTTTCTGTGCACATCAAAGTCACCTTGGGTTGTTTTTAAAAATACACATGCCTGGCCCCAGCCCAGACTTATCGAAACAGAATCTTAGGGGTAGAGACCGTTAGTGTGAGAATTACAAACCAGGAAATAAGTCTGTACGAAGGTTCACTCAAATCCTCAAAAGAAGAAATACAGATGGCTAATCAACATATGCCAACCTGGTCAACTTCAAGACTAATGAGAGGAATGCAAATTAGAACGGTGATATGCCGTTTACTGCCTACCAGATTGCAAAGGTTAAAAAATACTAATTACCGGTGTTGCCATGGGAGGGGGCAAAAGGAACACTCACACTTTCTGGTGACGGAAGGGCCAATGTCAATAACTTTCTGCAGAGCAATTTAACAGCAGGTTTAAAGGAAATGTTAACGCTAAAAATGTGTCTAATGTTTGAGCAAAGCAATTCCAATGCTAGAAATTTATCCTAGAGGGACAATCTAGCATATTTGAAAATGCCTGCTCAAAGATGTTCATTCAAATTCATGTTTATACCAGAGCTGTCCTGAGGAACTTCCTGCAGTGGTGGAAATGCTGTCTCTGGGCTGTCCTATGCGGGCCAGCCACTAGGCACACGTGGTTCTTGAGCATTTGTGGCAAGGGCAATTTAGGAACTGATTTTTAAAGTTTTTAAACTAATTTTAGTTTTTTAATGAATTCAAACGTAAATAGCCACAGGTGGCTAGTAGCTACTGTACTGGAGAGCTCATGTTTCTAACTCCTCAGAATTAGAACTTCTCAAGACACCAAACAGTAAAGGATGATTAACCTACGGTCCACCCACAGTGGAACTTCTGGCAGTCGTTAAACACGATTATGTAGATTTGTATCGCTGATGTGAAGAAATGTTCATAAGATACGGGTAAGTGACATAATTATTTACAGGTTTGTATGATAAATTTGTTTAACGTGCTCGGCTTGGAAAACAAATTCTATCCAGTACTACTTCGTGCTTCAAAGAGGGTTGGGCAAGGAGGCCTCTCCGGCTTCACAGCAACCTCTGTACTGGGCTGGCTGACAGATCCTTCCTTCTCCAAACCTGGAGGAGCCAACGGGGGAGCAGTAAGACCATTTCGTGCTTACTCGCCCACACTCTCGGTCAGTGCATGCAGAGCCCAGCTAAGTCTCTGAACTGCAGACTCGCGGGCAAAGCCCGTTGCAACTGGCTTTATTCTACCGTGTAAGTTGTTTTGTCCTCGATTAAGTACTTTCCACAAATTCCCCTGGGAAGAGGGAGTAGGGGAGCTGATTCATTTTCAGGCCTTCCCTAAATGCAAACCTAAGGAACACTCCTTGCAGAGGTGGTAGTGTTGGGGGGGGGGGGTGTCAACAGCTGCAGACCCTTTTCAGCCATTCTCAGCTCTTGGAGAGCTTTCCTCCACTGGCTTTGTTATATGCCATCTGGCCAGGCGCCAGCCAGGGCACCGTGCATGCATCGCCCTGCCTCAAGGGGCTACAACCGGTAATATCTAGCAACTCTTTCCTGATCCTTTGGCACACGAGGAATTGAAAGTAAATTCAGCGGCAGCAAGTCAACAGTATTTAAACACCTACTAGGCGACCTTCCCAGGCAGACACAGGGACTCCTCCCGAGGGCAGCCAGAATACAACAGGTTTCTCAAATGCCTTTGTTCCCCCAGAGGCACAAAGAGCTACATCCTGAATTATAACAAAAACAGCGTTGAAACGCTGCATTTTAAAATGTGTATATATGTAAACACTTCTCAGTTAATCACAGACGCTCTCAGGTTATAATATTCCTCCCCAAGTCTCTCTTGAGAAATCTCTGCCAGTGGTTAATTCTGTAATTATCCCTTTGCCTGGGTTAAAACTGTCTTTCATTTAAAAAAAAAATGCAGCAACAAAACGGTCTCTCTTTCTCTATCTGCTTCATTATATAGTTAATAGATTTGAGGAAGTACTGATAACTGAATGAAGGTTTGAATACACAACTACATGCTATATATAGCCCAGGCCTTCTGAATTTTTCAAACAGTGAACAAAACTGAATGATGTTAGCAACATGCCAAAAAGGGTATAACTGTTAAAAAAGAAACCACCTAAACAGGAAATTCTGTATATTTGTTCAGCTTGGTGGGTTTTCCAAGTTCTAGTGAAAGATACACCACAGGAAAGCTTGCTCTGCGGCAGGAATGACTCCATATTGAAATCTAATGAAAATGCGACTCCATGTTGAAGCCCTAACTTGAATGTCGTGGGTTGACAGCAGCAAGTGTAAATCCTACCTCAGCTGTCCCTCATAAACATTTTGGGTCTTAAATCAGAAAAGAATCAGACGTTGTGATGGCAGCTGCAATGTGGTCCACTCGCTCTCCAGCCACCCATGGCTTTGCTAACTTTGGTTAACGAGCTCTTGGTGTCAGAAAAGCAGGGGCCAAGAAAGAGAGCCATTTAGGAGAGTACACTCCATTTAAGACTCTTTCCTTATCTCTTAATTGACTGAACTGCTTCAAAACAGCATTCACTAAGGTGCTATGAATAAGCTAAAACTGATTTACGTACATAATCTGGGTGTCCTCTTGACAAACACATACACAGACCCAACCCCGGCTGGAACTAACAGAAACAAATGAAGATAAAGTCATCACACTCATTCATAATTTTAGGGCATCTAGGATTGTGCCTTGCACGTTGCAGGGGCTCAACAGATATAGATTTAGATTCCTAGAATCAGTTCTCCCCACCTCCCAATATCTCAGTGTGGCCCACATACCAGAGTAGTAAATAAATATCATTCCTGTGCCTTGCCCGGTAAAAAAATCTGTGGCCTTGGTCCCAAGTAAGCTAGGTTGGCGGTATCTCTCAGAAGAGTCTCCTCCCACTAACAGGTTTTTGTGCCAGAGTCAATGGTTAGGAAGGCACCTGTGTTACCCCCAATTCTTTTTCAAACCCAAAACCCTGGACAAGAATGCTACTGTCAACTTTACGTTGCTGGGGGTGGCAGGTCAAACGCCGGTCAAATCCCAGCGGAGGTTTGCTGAGTCCCATTTATTCTCTTGAGACCATCTGTCCAATTCACAGGCTCCCTTCACACGATGTGGTAGAGGGCCAGCCAGCCCTGCTTAAGCGAGGTTTTCTTTCTTCCTGAATTTAGGAAAGCGTTTCCTATGCTAGGGAGACTGAATCACTTGTTAACAATCACCCGAGATGAGAGCCCTGGTATAAATTCCCTACCCACAGCTTGCCTTCCTCTCTTAACTGGCTGTGATGACAATCGAGGTTCCAATCTAACCCCAACAGGACCTCATTCTAAAATCAGTGAGACACACAATAGGCCAAGTCCATTAAAACAACATTAAAGGTCTGGCTTTTTAGCTCTGCTAAACAGCAGGATTAAACTTCCAAGGGTCCAGCTACGATAGAGAGATTTCTTTAAAGTCATTTGGCTTTGCACAGTGGTAGCTATTAGGGATCAGATCTTTATCTCAAAGGTACATATTTTTACCTTTGATCCTCCTCCAGAACTCCCACTAATGTCAACTTTCTCCACTGTTGGGATCAGGCCCCTGGCCTCCCTTTAATGTTGGTTTTATCGCAGATTCTACAAGATCAACAGAAAAATTACAAGGAAAAGCTGTGAAGTTCCCTTCCGATGATAAGTTGTTTTAACAAAAAGAGCTCACTCTTAATGGTGAAATTTAAACACAGCAAACGACTCGCTGTAAGGTAGAGAGCATGGAGAGAGACAAAAACGAACAAACAAAAAACCAAAGCAACAAAACAAATGCTAATTAACCAGTCTGATTGCTTATTTAGGTTTTGACTACTGGTCCAGGAAATTGGCAACGAGTGTCTTGAAAACAGGAGAAGGGGAAAGTGCTCGTTAGTACCCTCCGCTGCGCTCCAGAGTCAGACAATCCGAAAGAGGCTGAGGGTGCGATGGAAAGGCTCCCAGGAGGTCAGCGCGCTTTCCAATGCCCATCCCCCAGCCGTGAGCGGTGGGGCTCTGAGCCCAGGTCCTCCATCCCTGGACTGGCGCACACCGTCTTCCCCCAAACCCCCATGGCCCCATCTCCTGCCTCCGGAGCGCTCTCGGGTCGCAGGGGACACCCTCGCCCTGCGGCTGCAGACCCCGCGCCCACACGCCCCGGAAACCCGTTGTCTCCAACCCCCCCCCCGTCCGCAGCAGCGGCGGCGGCGGCAGCAGCACCCCTTCTTACACCCATCACCACCCTCTCCCCAGTAGCAGGAGGAAGTCGCTGTGCTTCCTCTGTTCTCACCGCCCGCCAGAGCTTGGGCGCCCGGGGCTTTTTGGGTGGGGTTCTTTTTTTGTGTACACGGTGTGTGTGTGTGTGTGTGTGTGTGTGTGCGCGCGCGAGTGCGTGTATGTGCAAAACGGACATCGCATCCTTCCGCCTAGGCTGCCTCAGGTGCGGGCAGCACGGACTCTGGATCACGTCGCGCCCGGGTCGCCGGCTCTTTGTGCCGGGTCTAGGGCAGCGCGGGGTCCGTTCTCGAACTCACACCCCCGGCCGGGGCCCCAGTTCCGAGCCCCCGACGGCCCGTCGGCGTCCAGCCCGTGCGGGGCAGCCGGGCAGCCGCGGCGCTGTCAGCGGGCGCCTGGGACTCGGACCCCGGCGAGCGGCGACCGGGGCGAAAACTTACTGAAACGGAGAAAGAGCGCGGAGCGCACCGGCCGGCCGCCGCCGACGCCGTCCCCGTCCCGGCCCCACGCGTGCGCGCGCGCGCGGGAAGCCACCCAGTTGCTCTCGCCCGGAGCGCGTTCCCCAGGACGCCCCGTCCCCCGGCCACTCACCAGCACTACGGAGCCCCGCACGGCCTCCGACACGCTCTGTCGGAGCTCGGCCGCCGTGCCGGGCTTGCTGAGCCGCTTGGTGAATTTGCGCACTTCGGCCATGGCAGCGGCGGGAAGGTCTCGGCTGGCTTGCTCACTGCCCCGGGCCGGGGCGGCCGCGGCCGCTGCTGCTCCAAGTGTTTACACGCCGGCCGGCCACATCGCAGCTTGGCGGCGGCGCGTCTCCCGCTGCTCCTCCCTCCCGCCCTCCGCTGCCCCTCCCTCTTTCCCTCCTTCCCTTCCTTGCTCGCTCGCCGTCCGGCCCCACGGCGGCGGCCGCTCCCTCCCCCAGAGAGCCCGTGCTCCGTGCGCGAGCAGCCCGAGGAGGAGGGTGTGTCTGGCGAGGAAGGGCGTGTGGAGGGGGAGGGAGCATTGGAGGGGGAACGAGGGTCACGAGGGAAGAGGGGGGAAGTGGCAACCGCTCGGGCTCCGCCCGCAGCTGATATTGCTGGTGCAGCCGCCTCCGGGAGGGGAGGTCTGGTTGCTTCATTTTCGTTTGTGTGTATTTTGGGGCGGGGAGGGGGGAACGACACGAAATGTCTCCAAGTGTGCGGCGCGCTCTACCCCAGCGCTCCTTTCCCGCGCCGGAGGCTGCAGTGCCCGCAGGAGGGCTGGGGAACTCTCGCGCCCCGCCACCCCGCAAGCCCCCAGGACCGGGGCGGCGAGGGGCTGCGCGACAACGTGGAGCAGCCGCCTATTGTGTGCTCCGCCCGGGAGGGGTCGAGCCGATGTCGCTGTCGAAGGAGGGAGAGCGGGTTTTCCGGCCGGAGCGACTCGCTTGGGTCCTCTGCTGCCCACACCGTTTTCTTACCCATCGATCCTCCTCACGTGGGAGGGATCGGGGGGCAACCCCAGGAGGGAGCGGGCTTCTGGGACTGGTAACTTGCTGTGGGCGAGCCCACCCCTCCACCCCCAGCAGGGTAGGGGAGAGCTGGATGGTGGGCCCTGAGCCTGTGGCAGGTTGTCTAGTTCGGCAGAGACGGGGCGGGGGGGCGGGGGGAGGGTGGAGCGGGGCGGGGGCGGGTTTGGAAGGCCATTACCTGGAGTCTGGAGGATTTACCCGTCTTCTAGAAGCTTTTACACATCCTGCTATCGCCTCTCCATTTCCTACTCCTTTCCTTATCCTCTTCACCTTCCAAGAAATTGTTTCCCAAGAATCAAAGAACATCTTCTAACTAGATGTAAAATAAACGTGCTTAAGACAGAAATAAGGATGTGAATCTTGAAGTACTAGTGACCCTGTAAAACCTCCCCAAGTGCAAAGTGAGAGGCTCTGCTAACCGCGGGAATTTTCTGTCTGGTTACTTAATGTGTTAAGAGTTTGAAAATGGCCAAAAATTTCTGGGGAGCCATGCAGCCCTTCTAAGCGGGTTCCTACCACTGCCATGAGGGCACTTTGCCCACTCCCCCCCCCCCCGCTACGCGGGCCTCTCACTGTTGTGGCCTCTCCCGTTGCGGAGCACAGGCTCCGGACGCGCAGGCTCAGCGGCCATGGCTCACGGGCCCAGCCGCTCCGCGGCATGTGGGCTCTTCCCGGACCGGGGCACGAACCCGCGTCCCCTGCATCGGCAGGCGGGCTCTCAACCACTGTGCCAGCAGGGAAGGACCACTTTGCCCACTTTTTACCATCTTCAAAGACCAAGCAGTCACACCTATATACAGGACTTTGTTTTGAAAACAAGGGCATGGTTGATGGTTTCTGTGAATCCAGAAAAGACCAAATCTCTTAGCAGCATGTCTATTTCAGCAGTCATCACATTAGTCCCATTAAAGCACAGACGAAGGTTCCAGAGGGCCTGGGACCCGGAGGTCCTCAGAAGGCAGAAGCCATGTATCACCAATCTTGGCTTTGCACAGAGCGTATGTATATAAAATGTGTTAATTGTTGAATGTAGGTGGATCAGCCCGAATTCACGCCTCGGTTCCATGAGTGCCTGTGTGGCCCGCCCTGTTGGTTACCGCCAGAAAAGCCATACCACTTTTTCCTTGCTAAGAGAGCCCAGATTTGCTTCTGGTATGGAGCAGAGCCAGGGGAATTAGGGAAGACAGACCCAGCTCCAGGTGATGAATTATGACTGGTTAAAAAGAAAATCATGATAATCTCACTCTACTAGAGGATGGTCTTAACTCCATTCAGTTTGGGCCCATGCAATAGAAAAGAGAAGTGTGGGAGGAGAGCTCCTGAGTTTTTCCACCTTTTAAAAAAGAGCTGTGCAGAGAGACCTCTGCTCCCCCTTCTCCCTGAGAGGGGTCTTTTCTGGTGACGCATCTGCCCTTGGCAGCCATATTGCAACCACAAGGGAAATCCAAGACCATCGCAGAGGGGCCAATCCAGAATTCAGACAGCATTGAACCGTTGAACCAACCCTACCTAGTACTGCCTACCTCTGAGCAAAGTAAACCCTTATAGTTTATGCAACTTTTAGTTGAATATTCTTTCTTTCAGCCAAAAGCATCTTTACTACTACATACTCTATTGTAGCCATTAAAAGTACACAGGGTTGAACAAGACAGGCCAAGGTCCCTCTTCTGGTGGAGCTTACGTTCTAGTGCAAGCAAATGAACATGTTAATTTCAGAAAGCGAGAAATACTATGTGGAGGATTAAGTTAAGGTGATAGGATAGAGAGTACTTGGAGTTGGAGACCTAATTTAGAATAGAAGGTCAAGGAAGTCTTCTTGGAGGAGGTGAAAGTTGAGTGAGTCTTGAAGGAAAAGAAGCAGCCAGCAAAGATCAGGAGGCAGAGCACTCCAGGTAGAAGGAATGACAGGTACAAAGGTGTGGAGATGGGGGCAGACTTAGTGTGTTCAAAGCCAGAAGAAAGAAAAAAGGGCCAGCATGGTTGGAGCATAGAAGGAAGAGAAGTAGTAGGAGATGGAATCGGAGAAGAAGGCAATTTCTACAGAGCCTTGTGAGCCATCGGAAGCACATGTCACACGGATGGTATGCAAACACCATCTGGTCATTAGTAGGCGCCATGCTTATTCTTGAGACTGTAGGTTTCACTTTTTTTGCTTTAAGGCTTCTGTTTCATTACATAAACATTGAGCGCTGTGCTATGCACTGAGGGACGATGCAGGATGAATTAAATACACTGTCCATTCCCTTCAGGGAAAAAAAAAAAGTCCTGTAGAGAATGTATTTATGATACAAGGAAGTATGTGATAAAGACCATACTTGAGGTAAAGCGGGAGATCGCAAAATCACATCTGATTAGGGCCTACTGAAGGCTTCCTGTAGGAGGGGGCGTTTGAGTTTGACCTTGAAGCTGAGTGGGATTTGGACATGACTACACTCACATAGTAAAGGGAAATTGTAGAGGCAATCCTACAGCTTCCAACAGAGCATTTTATTGGGTGATTTCTTTTCCACATTTGTTAAATATCTTTGATTTTATCACAAATTTACCTATCCTAATGTTTAATTTAATTTAATGTTAACCCTATCCTAATTGAACTTGAGATTCAAGTATTAGAAATGCCATAGAGTTCTTTGACCTAGAAATTCCACTTCTATGAATCAATGCCAAATAAAAACTCTCACATGTGAACTGAGATGCCTGCATAAAGATACTCATTGTATCCATGTTAATAATAGCAAACTATTAGAAACAACCTAAATACCATCCATAAGGGACTACTTTATCCTCAATTTCTAGATCAGTGCCTGGCACATAGTAGGTGCTCAAAAAATATTTGTGAATGAATGAATGAATGCATGGATATAACATGATTCATTCATACTAAGGAATTCTCTACAGCTATTAAGAAAGAATGAGATATATACGGATGTACTTACATCGAAAAACTCCAAAAAATATTGATAAAAAGCAAGTTGCAGAACAATTCTACTTGTGGAAAAATAATATTTGTGTATGTGTATCTATATCCCTACACATGAGCTAACCGGGGGAAGGGGGATTATGGGTGGGACATGGGAGTGGAGAGCAAGCGGGCTTTCACATTTTATCATCTAAATGCTGCAGACTCTCAAATGTATATTTCCAGCTTCAACCCCCAGACTTGTATATCCAATTCATCATCCCTACATTGATGTCTAATAGATACCTCAAATTAAGCATGCCCAAAACCTAACTCCTATTCTTTCTCCACAAATCTACTCCCCCTATAATTTCCTCTATCTCGGTATATGATAGTTCTTTTCTAGTTGCTCAGGCCAAAAACCTTAGAGTCATCTCTTATTTCTTACACACCCCGCATCTAATCTAACAGCGAATCCTGTTGACTCTGCCTTCCAAATACATTCAAGAGGGAATTCCCTGGCGGTCCAGTGGTTAGGGCTCTGCGCTTCCACTGCAGGGGGCACGGGTTTGATCCCTGGTCGGGGAACTAAAATCCTGCATGCTCCGCAGTGTGGCCAAAAAAAAAAAAAAAAAAACTTTCAAGGTCCAAAGACTTCTCCCATCTCTACCAATACCACCCTAGTCCCAGCCACCAGCATCTCTTGCCTAGATTATTTCAGTGGCCTCTCAATTGACACCCCACCCCCGCCCCCGCGTTCCCCCTTGCCCTGCTACAGTCTATCTGTAACATACCAGCCAGTGATTCTAATCAGTCCCCCGCCCAGTTTGTGCTTAAAGTGACCTACAAGATACAATGTATTACTTATCTCTTGCCGGGTAACAAATTACCCCCAAATGTGGCCCCTTAAGAGAACACACACTTGTTATCTCACATTTTCTGTGGCTCAGAAATCTGAGCATGGCTTAGCTGGGTCCCCCAGATCAGGGTCTCTCACTAGGCTGTGATCAGGGCATCGGTTGAGGCCTCGCTCATCTCAGGGTTCAAGTGGGTCAGGATCTCTTGCTGAGCTCGATCAGTGGTTATTGGCAGGATCTGGATCCTCACAAGTTGCTTGACTGAAGGCCTCTGTTCCTCGCTGGCAGTTGGCCACAGGCTGCCTTCAGCTCCTTGCCACGTGGGCTTGTCCATAGGGCGTTTATAACGTGGCAGCTGGCTTCATCAAAGTGAGCCAATGAGAGAACAAGAGACTACCAGCAAGTAGAAGCCACAGCCTTTAAGAACCTAATCTTGCAAGTGACACCCCTTCAGTTTTGCTGGCTTCTATTCATTAGATCCAGCCCACAATCAAGGGAAAGGGTCACACAAGGGCGTTAGCACCAGGAGGTGGGGACCATTGGGGGCCACGTCAGAAGCTGCCTGTCACAGTCTAGACCACCTGTCCTACTACATCTCCTTTCCCATAACTCTCTGATCTCACCTCCTGCTAATCCTCCCCCTTGTACTCTATGCTGGAGCCAGGCCTCTTTGTGATTTCTTGAAATGGCAGGCATTGCCCATCATCAGAGCTTCATCACTTACTATTCCCTCTACCTGGAAGGATCCTCCCCACATAGCTTCATTGCTTTACTCCCTCACTCCTTTGGATCGTGCCCAACGTCACCTTCTCAGTTAGGAATCCCTTGACCTCCCTGTTTAAAACGGTAACCCTCCCTCCTATCTAACTTACCCTTCTTTATTTTTCTCCAAAGCACTATCACCATTTGATGTGCTATATATGTATTTACCTAGTTATTTTGTTTGTCGTCTGTCTTCTACACTAAAATTTAAGTTCCATGAGGGCAGGACATTTTCTCCGCTTTGTTCACTGTTCTAGCTTCAATGCTTAGGGCAGCGCTGTCCAATAGAAATACAATACAAGCCACATATGTAATTTTAAATTTACTAGCAGCCACGTTAAAATTCAGTAAAAAGAAGGCGGTGAAATTAATTTTAATAGTGTATTTTCTTTGACCCAATATATCCAAAATGCTATCATTTCAACATGAAATCAATATACAGGCAGACCTGATTTGATTGTGCTTTGCATATACTGCATGTTTTATCGATTGAAGTTTTGTTTGCTTCAAACGAATCTACTGGCACCATTTTTCCAACAACATTTGCTCACTTTGTGTCTCTGTGTCACATTTTGGTAATTCTCGCAATATTTCAAACTTTTTCTATTTGTTAATATGATCTATGATCAGTGATCTTTGATGTTACTATTGCAAGAAGATTACAACTCGCTGAAGGCTCAGGTGAAGGTTGGCATCTTTTGACAATAAAGTACTTTTTAATTAAGGTATGTACATTTTAAAAAAATATTTATTTATTTAGCTGTGCCGGGTCTTAGTTGCAGCACACAGGATCTTCGTTGCTGCATTCAGGATCTTCGTTGCAGCATTAGATGTAATGTTATTGCACACTTAATAGACTGCAGTATAGTATAAACATGACTTTTATATGCATTGGAAAACCGAAAAATTCGTGCGAGTCGCTTTATTGCAATATTTGCTTTATTGCAGTGGTCTGGAACCAAACCCACAATATCTCTGAGGTATGCCTGTAAAAATTATTGATGAGATTCTTTTTTACTTTTTTTTTCATAGTAAGTCTTCAAGATCCAGGCTTCACCCTTAGATTGTTCAGATGCTAAATTTTCATCAGAAATCCATGATCTGTATTTAGATTCATAGTATTAGTTGCAAGAGTAGATTCACACATCCAGCTTGTTTAAAAGTTTCCCAATAACCGTATCGCATATCAGTTTTTATATTTCAGTACGCATTAATTAAAATTAAATAAAATTACAAATTCAGTTCTTCAGTCACACAATCCCCATTTCACATGCTCAATAGGTACGTGTGGCTAGTGGCTACTAAGTTGGACGAGGCAGGCCTAGAACAGTGCCTAGCACATCAGGGTCACTCAATAATTAATTAAAATATCGAAATTTATTGTGTAAGGCTTTTCCAAAGAGAAGATATTTATGGTTATTTGGAGAAGGCAAATAAAGCAAAGCGAAAGCAATCATGATGCCACGCCCACTTCTCTGGGTCACTGAGGCCTTTGTAACAAGCAAACTGTAATTGCAGAGAGCTGTAGAGGCTCTAAAGCACGTTTATATCCATTAGCTCTTGCAATCCTCAACACAATCGTGAGAGGTAGGTAGAGCCAAGACTATTTTTCCCACTTTACAGGTGAAGAAACTGAGGAAGCCAAGTCACGTGTTATCTGGCAGAGCCAGAAACAGAACCCAGGTCTTCTAGTTCTCTTTCCAATACACCATAGAGTGTCAAGTAACCTGAATGGCCCTGAGAGGAACTCCGTCTTACTTTATCTCATTATGGATCCATCATCCATGAATTTATAGTGATGGTGTCCGATTAGATACAATAATATATGCACTATATGAGTATCTGAAAAAGTTAAGAGCCCTATTAGAGTATGAGGTATTTGAAATGATATAAACCTTACTGTGTGTACATTAACAGCCTATTGCACCACTTGGAATAATGGGAGGTTTCTTATTCCCCAGACAAAGGCACAAACCTCACCCTCTTTTGTTACTTTTACCGAATCCACCTTTTTCACAGAGTGTAATAAAAATCCTCTACCCATAAATTGGTTGTGGATTTAAGGATAACCCTTTCCCCTACCAGAGGCTAATGATATGTCTCTGAAAATGCAAATGTAGGGGTCTTGAGTATTTCGAACGTTGTTGAAAGTACTAGGTGTTACTTTGTACTGTAAATGCATGTTCCTAAATGGGAAACTCATAAAGAGACCGAATGGTCCAGGCTGGGGAAGGAAGATGAGAACTTCCTTGGGCGAGTTGGGCAAGTTGGGCGCTGGGCAAGTTGAGTGGAAGCCATCTGTGGAGCAGAGTTGAAAAGAGCAAAGGACGACTTTCAGCAGCCTTTAGGGGCAGATAGGTTGTATCCAGAAAATTGCAGAGACTAGGATCAGAGCAGGAACAAGGACAGGGTGGGCAGACACTTAGAGCTGCAGAAATCAACGCGTGACTAGATTCTCGTTCACACTGCTTCACTGTATAGGAGGCAAGATGGGGTTTAACTCAGACACAGGAAAAGAAAACACTTAGGAGAAGGGGCCGTGTCACAGACCAGAGAAGACACCTGGCCTGACACCTAGTAGGTGTGCGATCAACATTTACTGAACAAAAAGGACCTTACTTCTACTGATGTCAAAAAGAGGGCGTCGTGGACATAAATGCAACCAAGCCTGGAGGGCGCACTAAGGGGAAAGGAGAGGAGTGAACATTTACTGAGCTCCTATGATGTGCCCGGTGCCATGATGACCTCTGTGATCTGACCGCCCTGGAGAATTAACAGGAGCACAGCAACCCATATGGTCAGGGTCTGTGAGAAGGTTTATAATCAACACGAGCAGAATAGCATGGTGGGTGTGCACTAGGGCAGCAGGTCCCCAACCTTTTTTGGCTCCAGAGACCGGTTCGTGGAAGACAATTTTTCCATGGATGGGGTGGAGTGAGGGGGTGGGGGATGCTTCAGGTGGTAATGCGAGCGATGGGGGGGATGCAGAGCGGCAGATGAAGCTTCGCTCACTCACCCACCGCTCACCTCCTGCTGTGCGGCCTGGTTCCTAACAGGCCGTGGACCGGTACTGGTCTGCGGCCCGGGGGTTGGGGACCCTTGCACTAGGGCACAAGAGTGCAATTGAACTGGGTTCAAATCCTGGTTTCCGACTCTCTAGCAAAGTAAGCACGAGCAGGTCATTTTTCCCCACCGGCAAAATGGGAATAACAACTAGTACTTGGCTTCCGTGTTTATGGAAATTTAATGAAATAAATTGTCTGGCACACAGTAAGCTATTAAATGAGCATGAGTTGTCTGTGGCAGATGTTGTGTTTCCCAAAGATGCTACAGCGGGATCTCCCATCCCACATGCGCTTTTTACAACATGACTTTGACGCTTCTGCCTTCAAGACATGACCAGCTACATAATTTTCTGGGCTCGGCATGAAGTGCAAATGCGGGGCCCCTTGCTTGAAATGTATTCAGAATTTTACATTTACGTTTCCAACAACAGGAGAACATTAAACCAAGCGTGGAACTCTTCTGAGGGTGAGGCCCTGTGTGACTGTACAAGTTGCACACCCATGAGGCCAGGGGTCTGTGTTGCCTCTCCCGGAATCCAGGTGGGCTTGTGACCATGGCAGGATGACACAGTGTGATTTCTGAGGTAAGATCATAAAAAGTGATACATTGTCTACGCGGTTCTTTTTTGATACCTGTTTGGAGCCCTGAGCTGCCATTATAAGCAGTCCATCTGTCTCCAGGCCACCATGCATGGAGGAAACCCAGACTGGCCCCTGTGGAGAGGCCACGTGGAGAGGCTCTCAGGCTACATGAAGTGAAAAGAATGCCTGAGCAGTCTCCTGCTGCTATGGTGCCCCTGCAATTCCAGCTTCAGTCACCATCTGACTACAATCACCTGTGAGGCTCTGAGCCAGAACCGTCCAGCTGAGCCCTTCCTGAAATTCCCGACCCACAGAAACCATGAACAATAATAAAATAAGTGTTGTTCTCCTAAGCCACTAAGGTTTGGGGTGATCTGTTATATAGCATTTGATAACTGGAACACTATCATTAAAACAAAGAATTAAAACAGCCAGTACCAGGAGTGGAAGTGATATATCAGAATGAAAGGAACTGCATCTGAATGTGTGAAACTCATTTGGATCCTGTTTCAATCAAACTAGCTTTAAGAGAATTTTGAGACAATTGGAAATATTTGAATATGGATTGGGTATTACATGATATTAAGGAATAATTGTTAATTTTGTTAGATAGGACCATAGCATGATGATTATGTTAAAAACCAGTCTTTATAGATTTGAGATGCATACTGAAGTATTTACAAATGAAATGACACGACGTGGGATTTGCTTAAAAATGCTTCCGAAAGCACCAAGACCATTCAATGGGGAAAACATAGTTTCTTAAGCAAATGGTTCTGGGACAATCAGATTTCCACATGCAAAAGAATGAAGTCGGACCCCTACCTCACTCCATATGTGAACATTAACTCAAAATGGCTCAATAGTTTAGTTATAAGCACTGACACTGTAAAACCCTTAGAAGAAAACATGGGGTTTATCTTCATGACCTTGGATTTGGCAATGGGGTCTTAGATTTGACACCAAAACCACGAGCACCAAAAGAAAAAGATAGATAAACAGGACTTGCAACAAAATCAAAAACTTCTGTGCATCAAAGTACATTATCAAGAGGGTGAAGAGTGGGGAAAATATTTGAAAATCATATATCCGATAGAAGTTGAGGATTCAGTATATATAAAGAATTTTTATAACTCATCAAGAAAAAGGCAAACAACCCCCTTAAGAAAATGTGCAAAGGACTTGAATAGACATTCCTCCAAAGACATATAAATGGCCAAGTAACACATGAAAAGATGCTCAACATCATTGGTCATTAAAGATATGCAAATTAAAACCACAATGAGATACCACTTCCCACCCACTAGGATGAATGTAATAAAAATAATAATAATAATAAAGAGATTGAGCTGCTGAATTGACCAGCCCTGCACCTTGGACCTCTGGTTGTTCAAGACCATAAATGTTCTCATTGTTTAAGCCACTTTTAAGCAGGCACTCTTTACTTGCAGCTGAAAGCATCCTGACTGGTAAGAGTTGTTAAACTGGTCTCTCCCGTCAGATAGGCAGGAATAAATAAATAGATAAACAAACAAACAAATAAATAAATAAATGGAAGGGCGAGAGAGAGAAAAAAGAAGAAAATAGCAAGCATTGGCCAGTATGTGCAGGAATTGGAATCCTCATACATTGCTGGTGGGAATGTGAAATGGTGCAGCTGCTGTAGAAGAACATTTTGGCGAGTCTTCAAAAAGTTAAACATGGAATTACCATATGATCAAGCAATTCCAATCCTAGGTATATATCCAAGAGAAATGAAAGCATATGTCCATACAGAAAGTTTACATGAATGTTTATAGCAGCATTATACATAATAGCCAAAAGATGGAAACAGCCCAAATGTCCATCAGTAGACGGATGGGTAAAGAAATTGTGATCTAGCATATAGTAAAATAACTTCAGCCATAAAAAGGAATGAGACTGATACATGTTACAACTTGGATGAACCTTGAAACCATTATGCTAAGTGAAAGAAGCCAGACACAGAAAGTCACACATTGTATGATTCTATTTACATGAAATACCCAGAAAAGGCAAATCCATAGAGACAGAAAACAGATTAGTGGTTGCCAGGGGTTGGCAGAGGGGGAATGGGGAGTATTACTTAATGGATACAGAGTGTTCTTCTTGGATGATGAAAAAGTTTTAAAACTACAGAGAGGTGGTAGTGGCACAGCATTTTGAATGCACTGAATGGTTACATCTTTAAATGATTAACTATAGAATATTATTCAACTTTTAAAAAGAAAGGATTCCTGTCACGTGCTACAACATGGCTGAACCTTGAGGATGTTATGCTAAGTGAAATAAGCCCGTTACAAAAGGACAAATAGTGTATGATTCCACTTGCGTGAGATATCTAGAGTGGTCAAAACTATGGGAACAGAAATAGTGTGATGGTTGCCAGGGCCTGGGGAGAAGAGAAAATAGGGAGCTGTTCAATGGGTACAGAGCTTCAGTTTTAGTAGATGAAAAAGTTCTAGAAATCTGTTACACGACAATGTGAATATAGTTTACACTACTGATCAGTACACTTAAAAATGGTTAAGAGAGTAAATTTTATATTATGAGGTTTTTATCACAAGTAATTTTTAAATAAAAAATGGTTAACTGTATGTTGTATGAATTTAAGCTCAATAAAAAAATACTACAGCAAAAAAAAAAATGGGAGAGTGGTGGTAGATGAGACAAGATTAACAAAAAGCCAGTAACTGTTGAAGTGGGTTAGGGGTACATGAGGATTCATTATACTGGTCTTCCTGCTGTTGTGTATGATGTACATAAAATATTCCATAATGAAAAGTCAAGAGAGAAGTTGTGCTTGTCAAACTGTATCTGTATAATACATATTGTCTGTTTTCAGGAATTGCCTTACTCTAAAAGTCTAAAGTTAATCATATCCTGATAAACTGCTTGTGTCTGCTGGTTTGGCATGGATAAGGTGGCAAAAAAAAAAAAAAAAAAAAAAAAAAGACTGCCAAGGAAGACAGAAAGTGTTGGGAACGATGATGCCTAAGGGAACACATTCATATAATTGTTCTTATTATGTGATAATCTGCTTTATTAAATGGTGTGCCATGCCCAACAGCTACTAAAAGTCCATAAATGATCACTAGAAGGAAAACACGATAGTCAGGGAATTAATGCATAGGCAGCATTTACCAACTAAACATCATACTAAAATATATTGTCCTCCCCTATGACTGCAGTTTCGGTGACACTCAGAATTACGTATTAAACAAATGCACCACCAGGGCTGCCACAATGAGCAATTCTAGAGAACACCAACCACATCGTAGACGATGTGAGTGGCACCCCCTGGGGACGTGGAGGGACAATCTGTTCAGTCGCATGCAAGTGGACCCAACTCATTCTCTGCACTCCCCAGGGATATTTTAGTTGGGAAAAAAGTTATAAACAAGTAAACAAAAGAAACAGAACCGAGTCTTGTAATCTTGAGTCTTAATCTAACAAAGTCAGAATTTCTAATTACAAGTGAATATAAACAAATAGAGCCTTTGATTTCTAAAAACTCAGGAGTGGAGTTCTCTAGAATGAAGGAATGATTTCTGAAATAGCTGAATTAAAGCATGCCTAAATATGGTAAAATGGCACTTGTGTTCCTCCCTTTGCTCCAGTGAATCTATTCCAAATGATTTCTTCATACTAAGATGCAATTACGCAGACGTAGGGAATGGACTTGAGGACACGGGGAGCGGGAAGGGTAAGCTGGGACAAAGTGACAGAGTGGCATGGACATATATACACTACCAAACGTAAAATAGATAGCTAGTGGGAAGCAGCTGCATAGCACAGGGAGATCAGCTTGGTGCTTTGTATCCAGCTAGAGGGGTGGGATAGGGAGGGTAGGAGGGAGACACAAGAGGGAGGAGATATGGGGATATATGTATATGTATAGCTGATTCACTTTGTTATACAGCAGAAACTAACACACCATTGTAAAGCAATTATACTCCAATAAAGATGTAAAAAAAAAAAAAATTGGCTGGGGAATTCCCTGGCGGTCCAGTGGTTAGGACCCTATGCTTCCATTGCAGGGGGCACGGGTTCCATCCCTGGTCAGGGAACTAAGATCCCACGTGCCGCAAGGCGTGAACAACAAAAAAAAATGGCTGAATGGTTATGCCATTTATTGATATGGGAAAGACTAGTGGGGATTGCAGAAGACTTTGGAGAAGGGATCAAAGTTAAATTTTGGATATGCTGAGTTTGAGATGTTTGTGAGAAAGCCAAGTGAAATTCTCTAACCCTGCCTGTGGACTCCATGTATCGGCCTCTCTACACAGAATTACCGTAGTATACCCAATGATGGGGAAAGGCAGCTTCTCTTTCCTTCTATTAGATATAGAAATCTCAGCATTTTCTATGCCTACTGTTCTCATCTATTCCTATAATCCCCTGCTGAAACAAGTGGTCTCAGGCTGTCCCTTAATGGTAGCCAGTGACTGGACCGGAGATGGGCACTTAACCAATTACGTCAATCCATAGACTGGCTGGCAACACCTGAGTTGGTTTGTTGCAATAGTCTCTGCCCACTAGGGATGTTAGTAGTTAGCTTGGTCAGAGTCTCTCCTTCAGAAGTCAAATACTTGGTATTAGAAGAAAGGAGAAAACATATAAAGAGGAAACAGCATCAGAGTCTGGTTGACAGTGTCAAACTGAAGATCTACAATTCTTTTAGCTGAAAGAGTGGCAACAATCCCTACATCTTCCATCAGGGAAGAAAAGGACAGGGCAGAAACTCCCTTACAATGAAAAAATATTTTTAAGCCTCTATAAAAATGTAAGCTGCGTGCAGCAACGAAGACCCAACGCAGCCAAAAATAAATAAATAAATTTATATTTTAAAAAAAGTAAGCAGTAGCTATAAATTTGACCTTTAGAAAAACTACTGTAGGGCTTCCCTGGTGGTGCAGTGGTTAAGAATCCGCCTGCCAATGCAGGGGACACGGGTTCAATCCCTGGTCCGGGAAGATCCCACCTGCCACAGAGCAACTAAGCCCATGTGCCACAACTACTGAGTCTGCACTCTAGAGCCTGCAAGCCACAACTACTGAGCCCACGTGCCGCAACTACTGAAGTCCCGCGCCTAGAGCCTGTGCTCCGCAATAAGAGAAGCCACCACAATGAGAAGCCCCTGCTGGCCGCAACTAGAGAAAGCCCGCGCACAGCAACAAAGACCCAACACAGCTAAAGATAAAAAAATAAATAAATAAATTTATTTAAAAAACTACTATATATGTATTTGGAAAAAACTTTTCTATTTGATTTTTAAAAATCAAGATCATGTATATTAATTTTTCAAAAAACCTTTCTTTAAAAATTTAAACATTGTTGCTTCATAAGAACTGATATACAAATATTTCAATCACAACACTATTTATAAAATTTTTGTAGAATAACATTATCTAGAAAGCTTGGAAATAAACCTCTATATTGAATATAAGTATTCAATCTATTATATAATAGCCATTTAAAAATCATATTTTCTTTAATGATTTGAAAAAATGCCAATATTAATTTTTTAAGTGAGATTTTAACAACTGTACATATAGTATTATCTACAGTTAGTAGATAATAAAATTTAGTATAGTATCCTAATAGTGTATATGAGTATACATTCCTTTTGGCCACAGCCCCTAGAAGATGCTAGTGGTAGCATGCCAGGCATTGTTGCCCTATCCCCCAGGGCATGTCTGCCCTCTCTTCTAAGCAAAAAGTCTCCTTTTAACTAGAACCTCTGAAAAGGCAACACTTATTTCTACCTCAGGACCTTTGTATTGCTTCTTCTTGCTTCCTGGAATGCTCTCTCACTTTATTTTATTTTTCTAAATTTACCTCTTTTTAAAAATTGATTTATTTTTACTGAGATATAATTGACATATAACATTGTATAACTTTAAGAAGTACAACGTGTTGATTTGACACACTGATATATTACAATATGATTACCACTGTAGTGTAAGTTAACACCTCTACTATGTCACGTAATTATCTTTTTTTTTGTGGTGAGAACAGTAAGGATAATACAATACTGTATGATAAACTTCAAAGTTCCTAAGAGGCTTTGAAGTTTGTAATACAGTATTGTTGTTGCCTATAGTCACTATGCCATGTATTAGCTCTCCAGGACTTACTTATCTACTGGTTTCAACTTTGCACCCATAAACAACATCTCCTCAGTTCCTTCCCCACCCACCCCAAGCCCCTGGTAACTACCATTGTACTCTCTGTTTTTATGAGTTTGGCTTTTTTAGATTCCACATGTAAGTGAGATCCTACCCTTTGCAACAACATGGATGGATCTTGGCGTTATGCTAAGTGAGGTACGTCAGACAGAAGACAAATACTGCATGATCTCACTTATATGTGGAACCTAAAAAAAAAAAAACCCAGGGAATTCTCTGGCTGTCCAGTGGTTAGGACCCTGTGCTTCCACTGCAGGGGGTATGGATTCAATCCCTGGTCAGGGAACTAAGATCCCACATGGCGCACAGTGTGGCCTAAATAAATAAGTTTAAAAAAAATAAAAAATAAATTAAAAAAAATAAAATAACCAAATTTATAGAAACAGAGGTAGGGGATAGGGGATGAGGCAACTGGGTGAAAGGTGGTCAAAAGGTATAAGCTTCCCAGTTGTTAGATAAATAAATCCTGGGGCTGTAATGTACAGCATGATGACTATAGTTAACAATATGTATTATATATTTGAAAGTTGCTAAGAGAGTAGATTTTAAAAGTTCTCATCACAAGGATATAAAAGATCTTAACTATGTGAGGTGATGGATGTTATTTAAGCTTCTTGTGGTAATCATTTCACGTATATACATATATCATTATATAAACTTACGCAATGTTATGTGTCAATTATATCTCAATAAAACTGGAAAAATAGTAACAGAATTTTAGTTTTTCTTAAACTTTTATTTATCCATGGATAATCTATTGCTAATAAATCTGAACTTTTTATAGTAAATTCAAAAATTTGTTACAAAAGTATACTTTTCACTGATTGGTTGCCAATATTTTACATGCTGTAGACATGCCTCTTATCAGTACCAAGTAATGATACCTGCTAAGTTTCATATGGTATTAAGCCATATTCAGAAGACAATGTTCCCACCTGTATTGGACACATGTACACATATGTACCAGTGAAGAATACTGAGAGATGACTAAAATGTGTATTTTCCTAGGTTACTTATTTGGGCATCCAATACGGACATTCTAGAAGTTAGCCTCTCAGTAGAGATTAATACAATACGTTAAATTATGAGTAGGAGTTGATCTGAGTTCTGTATCACATAATACTTACAATAAACTAGGATAAAAGGAACGGGATGGTTTCGTCTACCAGTTTCGTCCAAACGTTATGGATCATTGCTCTTCCATTCTTACATTTGGTTGTGAATTCTAATCACTTATGTGATTGAGTAACTAACACATATCAAGTTGAGTACGTGCCACCCACTCTTCTAAGTGGTTTACAAGTATTAACAAATTTAATTGAATTTTTTTTTTCTTTTTTTGGCCACGCTACTTGTGGGATCTTAGTTCCCCGACCAGGGATCGAACCCGTGCCCCCTTGCAGTGGAAGTGCAGAATCCTAACCACTGGACCGCCAGGCAATTTCCAACAAACTTCATTTTCATAACAACTCTATGGCACAGATATCATTTTATGGCAATTTTACAGATAAGTAAGCTGAGACACGGAGCTTAGGAGATAAGGGCGGCAGAATTGAAAGTCAGGCAGACTTAGCTCCAGAGTTTGTAGTCACAATCATCATGTTGCCTGAACTGAACAAAAATCAGATGGAGATATAGTCTGATCTCTTCAAAACTAAGAAATAGACTTAAAGGGAATTTGGGAAGACTCCAAAAGATAGATAGCCTTGAGTGTATGAGGCAAATTGTGATTTTACATCAATCTGAGTTTCAAATGGAAGGATAAGGGGATTCAGTGAACAAAATTTTTCCCTGATTGGAAAAATCCGGGCACAGAAAAGCAGAGCCTGTACACAGTGGTAATACAACAGTGATCTTTCTTTCTTCTTTCTGTTTTGGGTCATAGAAGGGAAAAGCTACAGACAGCTGATGGGGTACAGAAAAAAATTAATGTTTTCTGAGATTGGTAAAAACTATTACAGATAAGATTCTTGGTGAACAGCACCCTAAAGCATCGTGAGTGAAAAGAAGAGGGAATGGAAGGGTAATGATATTGATGATATTTGAGGATTAATGAAAATGATATTGAATTGTATTTAGGTGTTGTGTTTCTTTAAATCTTGCTATAAATTGTGTATTGCCTCTTTCTAAATAGAGATTAAATCATTATTAACAACATTTTATTGTAATGGATAGCTTATTTTAGAGACAGACCAAAATTATGGGAGAAACTATTCATATACTCCGACCCAGCTGTCCACATCTACATAGAGGGAGGCCACTTGGATCCCAAAGACGTAACCTCATCATCATTGGAATTACCTGAATGTCACATGTAGTTCTTAGGAGTAAAGAGAGAGCTTTTGAATGTCTTTACTTATGAATCCAAATATATAGAATGAGCAAAGAGAAGAGTCCAAATGAGATCCCTGTCATTATTGGTAGGTGCTGGTTTTAAGTCACAGGGATAAGCTGAAAGGAAGGCGTTGAAAGGGCTCAGTGCTGTCAGGTAATGGAAGAGAGAAACTGACTACACTGACAAGTGTTTTGAAAAAGAAACCCCTTGTATTTTTCAACAAATCCTAGTAGGATCATTGGTTAACTATTTAGAAAAAAGTCTATAATCACCCCACTCCATGCACATTGAAAAGTTAAAAAAAAATCAAGCCATAAAAAACTAGAAGAAAATATAAGTGAATATCTGATATCTAGATAGAGGAAGTTGTTCTATGTATGAGGGTGAAAGCAAGAGACTTGATCATGTAAAACCTCTGTAAATAAAAGGATCATGGCTTAAAAGATCAATAGTAGGGCTTCCCTGGTGGCGCAGTGGTTGAGAGTCCGCCTGCCGATGCAGGGGACACGGGTTCGTGCCCTGGTCTGGGAGGATCCCACATGCCGCGGAGTAGCTGGGCCCGTGAGCCATGGCCACTGAGCCTGCGTGTCCGGAGACTGTGCTCCGCAACGGGAGAGGCCACAACAGTGAGAGGCCCGTGTACTGCAAAAAAAAAAAAAAAAAAAATCAATAGTAAACTAGGCACACGGATAATGTATTTATTGTATGAAGAGCCGATGCTCTCTTTGATAAGGAACACGGAAAGAGCAGCACAAGATTGATCAGTTCACAAAGTGGGAGATAAAAATCATGGAGGATTGAAAACGTGTTCAGCCTCACTAAAAGTCAAAGAAAGGCAAATTAAAACAATCGTTAAATATCATTTCTTGCCTATCAAATTGGCAAACCTTTCTTTGAAGTGAGACTATTGGTGGGTGAGAACTTCCTGCTCCTTGTTGGTGCTTCTGTTTGCTAAAGCAATGTGTGGTGGGTGTTGGAAATATTCACTCATGGCTGCCCGTCAGCTTTGAACAGCATTTCTATTAGGGTTGCCAAATTTAGCAAATCAAAACATAGGACGCCTGGTTAAGTCTGAATTTCAGATAAGCAACAATTAATTTTTAAGTACAAGTATATCCCATAAATCGGATATATTTATATTAAAAATTAATTGCTGTTTATCTGAAATTTGAACTTAACCAGGTATCCTGTGTTTTATCTGGCAACCTTTCTATGCTTGTGGAAATTCCAAGTTCATAAGGCCCGTCTCAGATTCTCAGTGTCCCTTGCAGTTAGCCTGCAAGCATGTGACCTCAGCTTTGCTTTCAGGAGACTTCAAATCCACAGTAAGGATGATAATTAAATCAGGCTCTACATGGAGCTTCCATTTTTGCTGACATTGGTAATGAAAAGCGGGGTTCTGCTTTTTTTTTGGTGCTGACGACAGTGTAGGGCAGTGAGGTTTTTTATAGTGAGGTTCAAGGCCACCACATGTGTACAACTCTAAGATGTGCTATTTACTTAGACTTTGGTGTCTTTTTCATCAAGCTTGTACTGTGACCTGGTTTGGGGCATCATTTCTGGCAGTTTAGCCTTGATTATCCAGTCCTCCCAACAATTCTGTGAAAAACTCAATATCCTTTAATAAACTCATTTTCTGCTTAATCTTCCAGAGTCAGCTTCTGTTGTTTGCAGCTAAGAAACCTGACTGATAGACAGTATGTATCAAGGACCTTAAAAATGTGCATATCCCTGAGTGAAATCAGCCAGTCATAAAAGGACAAATACTGTTTAAGTCCACTTATACGAGGTTCCCAGAGGAAGCAGACTCATAGAGACAGAAGGTAGAAGAGTGTTTGCCAGGGGCTGGAGGGAGGAGGGAGTAGAGATTTAGTGTTCAATAGGCACAGAGTTTCAGTTTGGGAAGATGAAAAAGTCCTGGAGATGGTTGGTGGTGATGGTTGCACAACAATGTGCATTACTTAATGCCACTGAACCGTACACTTAAAAATGGGTAAAATGGGGACTTCCCTGGTGGCGCAGTGGTTAAGAATCCGCCTGCCAACGCAGGGGACACAGGTTTGAGCCCTGGTCCAGGAAGATCCCACACGCTGCGGAGCAACTAAGCCCACGAGCCACAACTACTGAAGCCCGCGCTCCTAGAGCCCATGCTCCGCAACAAGAGAAGCCACCGCAATAAGAAGCCCACGCACCACAACGAAGAGTAGCCTCCGCTCGCAGCAACTAGAGCAAGCCCGCGTGCAGCGACGAAGACCCAATGCAACCAAAATTAAATAAATAAAAAATAAATAAATTTATATAAAAAATAAATAGTACTTTTCTATGACAACAAACTTGGGTATATTATGGAGTAAAAAGCAAAAATGCATGGATTTTTAAAGTTAAACCCAAGATTTCAATGAAATCGTATGCTTACAGCATGTATACGCCTCTGCTCAGAACACCTCTGTCTGTGCACGGAGCCCTCAGGAAGGGTTTAACTGAGAATAAGGCCCATTTTATTTAACGACTCCAGATCTCTTCAGCATGACTAAGTAAATGGGCGGTAATGATTTGTTTTTTCCCCCCGTCAACGCTTGTGTAAGGAGCTTTTCTCCTTTGCCTACTTGGTTTATGCCCTGGAGTTTTTGTGCAAGACTGGCTAACGTGTTATCTCTGTTCGATTTTATTCAATATGTGTCAGAAATCAAGTGTCCTCAGAGGGGCATTCCTTGTCAAGGCTTTCCAGATACATTCTGTGATTGCAGAGTCAGCCCTAAAGTCCAGCTTGTAGGTTCCTCTTCTAGAATCTCTTAAACAAACTTTTGTCCTTTTGTCATATTTTCTTCCAAGTCTTAACAGTGACCTCTGTTCTCTGAAGTGATTGCAGGGCATCTTGGACTGAACTGTGAAACACTCTGATATTCTAGAAAGAGAAATGGGTCAGGTAAAAACCCTAATGGAACACACAGAGATCCACTTATTCATCCATTATTTCAATGACATTTATGAAGCACCTACTACGTACTAGGCACTGTTCTAGATGCTGGGGTTTCAATGGTGAGCCTAACTTGACACCATCCCGGCCCTCAAGGAACTCTTGTTCAGTGCAAGAGATAGGTCTTAATTAAATAAGCACAAATACATGGATAATTATCATAAGAATAAATAAACAGGACTTTGCAGCCACCTCAACTCTGCTCTGGTGTGTGGACAAGAATGTCTAGAATACTGGCTAATTATTCTCATCTCTTCCTCCTGCCTATAATAGAATTATACATCTGCACCCTTTGCAATGCAACTTTGTAGTACATCCCACCCAGTGGAGTAAGTGGAGTATATTTCTTCCTTCTATCTACTTTGGGTTTGAGCATGTGACCTACTTTGACCAAACGTTTCATTTGGCCCATATTCGTGGGCCAAAGTGATAGTGTATCAGTTCTGAGCAGAGGCTTTAAGATGCATTTTGTATTTTTGCTTCTGTCTTGTCCTCCTGCCGTGCATTAAAAGAAGACCATATACAGGTAGCTGCTCCTCTTTGGCATGGGTCCTGAATGAATGAGCAGACCTGAACCCAAACCTAAGAGGCCAGGCTAGCCAATCCCAGTAGACCCACAGCCAGCCCACAGAACCGTGAGCAAGAGATAAAGGTTTGTTGTTGTATCTGGAATTTGAGGGGTCATTACTGCAGCAAAAGCTGACAGTTCATCAGCTTATAGGTATTTACCTGAGTACCTACTATATGCTAGGCCCTGGGCTAGGGGTTGGGATTAAGTGGTTAACAAACCCAGACACTGTTCGCATGAAAATCACAGACTACCCTTTTTGTTTGGCTGACATATTTTTTTTCTCATCATTTTTTAAAAATAAATTTATTTATTTGTTTTTTGGCTGTGTTGGGTCTTCGTTGCTGCACGCGGGCTTTCTCTAGTTGTAGCGAGCAGGAGCTACTCTTCATTGCAGTGCGTGGGCTTCTCATTGTGGTGGCTTCTCTTGTTGCGGAGCACGGGCTCTAGAGCGCAGGCTCAGTAGCTGTGGCCCACGGGCTTAGTTGCTCCGCGGCATGTGGGATACTCCCGGATCAGGGCTTGAACCCGTGTCCCCTGCATTGGCAGGTGGATTCTTAACCACTGTGCCACCAGGGAAGCCCCTCTCATTATTTTTTATTTCCTCCTTAAAGTGGGGCCAGCAAAATATACTAAAAATATGCCTGAAACCTCAATGTTATTTGTTCCAGTCTTGAGTTTCTGCCTTCCACCAATTCCCCAATATTTTTTAGCTTTTCTTGGGCTCCTAGAATGGAGATGCTACCATCACATTTTTATTTTCAATGACGTGGAAAATCTGTCTCCCTTAGGAAAAGAAGGGTTTCCTTGTCAGTGTCCAGGAGTTGAAAAAGATTGGAAACTGATCATATTTTAAAATTCTGTCTTAAGTTATGAAAAACTTTCCAGTAATTTAGTGCCTTTAAGGTGTTTTATACATGTAAGCAGAGTATGCCTTACGGCCTGGCTGTTTTCTATCCACAAGCACACAAGGTAGAGGGCTCCCTACCATAGCTCTGTGAGGAGAGATTTGTCAATCACAAAGCTTTGATAGAACTGGTAGGGCCCCTGCTCAAAAGTGACAAACTCATTTAAAACTTACAGCAAAGGGGGGAATTCACTGGCGCCCAGTGGTTAGGACTCACGCTTCCACTGCAGGGGGCATGGGTTCTATCCCTAGTTGGGGAACTAAGATCCCGCAAGCAAAGGATACCAAAAGTGCTATTTACATCATCCTATTTAACCCTCCTAACACTCGTAAGGCTTAAGTCTTCATTGAAAGCGTTAGTGAGCATCTGCTATGTGCCAGACATTATTCCAGATGCTTGTGGACATAATTAAACAAAATAGACAACGACCCTTGCCCTTGTAGGCAGTGGGGGAAGACAGAAAAGAAACTATTACAATGTTAAATAAATTAATTAAATAGGGCTTCCCTGGTGGCGCAGTGGTTGCGTCCGCCTGCCGATGCAGGGGACACGGGTTCGTGCCCTGGTCCGGGAAGATCCCACATGCTGCGGAGCGGCTGGGCCCGTGAGCCATGGCCGCTGAGCCTGCGCGTCTGGAGCCTGTGCTCCTGCAACGGGAGAGGCCACCACAGTGAGAGGCCCGCGTACCGCAAAAAAAAAAAAAAAGTAATTAAATAATGTTTTAGAGTACCATAATTACTATGTGAAAAGAAAAAATAAATATGACTAGGTACTATTATCTTCTTTGGAAATGAGGTCTCAGTATCAGACCTGTGTTCAAATCTCAACCCTACCAGTTAATAACTAGGTGATTTGGGGCAAGTTACTTAACTTCTCCGAGCCTCAGTTTCCCCATCTATACAAACAGGGTAAAACCTCCCCTGAAGTATTGTTTTGAGGACTGAGATGATGCAGGCGCAGTGCCTCCCACATTGACCCATGGTAAGCGTCAATGATTGGCAGCTGTCTCTGCTGGGAAGTCATGCGTATCGCCTGTGGTTGTAGAGATCTAAGGGGCATGATCAGGATTTGCAACCGCATTTTTTAAGCTTGTAAATTTAGAAATAACTTCAAAATTACAGAAAAGTTGAAAGAATAAGAATGGTACAGAGAATACCTCTGACTGCTGTACGTGCTCTCTCTCTCTCTCTCTGTATACATATTTTTTCTGAACCATTTGAGAATAAGTTACATAATTTATGACCCATTACCCCTAAATATTTCAGCATGTATTTCATAAGAATAGGAATATTCTTTTACATGACCACAGTACAGTTATCGACTTCAGTAAATTTAATATTGACACAATTTTATGTGATCTACCATCATATTCCAATTTTGTCAACTGATCCAATAATGTCCTTTATAGCATGATCCTCCCTCCCATACAGGATCCAGTCTAGGATCAGGTATATATTTAATTGTCGTGTCTCTTTAAACTCGAAACATTTCCATAGACGTTGTCTTTTATGACATTGACATTTTCAAGCAATACAGTCCTCACCCTCCTCCTTATTTTTTCAGTAGGACATTCTTTATTTGAGGTTTGTCTGACATTCAGGTGATGCTTTCTCAACTGAAATACTACAGAGGCAATGCTGGGTCCGTCTCAGGGTCTCACATCTGGAGGCACACACTGTCCATTTGTGCCTCTCTGGTGATGCTAATTTGATCACTTGGTCAAGATGTTAACCAATTTCTTCACTGTATAGTTATTTTTTTACTATGCAGTTGACAAGCAGTTTGTGGGGTAATACTTTAAGACCATGCAAATATCCCACTCCTAATCAAAAGCCATTGATGATTCTTGTCTGATCAATATTTAACATGATGTCGATATTCCAACTCAAGTACTTCTTTTGCCTTCACCAGTTGTACTCTATAGTTAACAAGGTCCCTCCCTTTTCCTCCATTTATGTAGGCATGTACGTGTTTACGTCTATCTATTATCTATCTATTATTGTTATAGGCTCATGGCTTTCTGTTTTTTCAATGTTTCATATTTCATGACTGTACTTAATTATTTGGGTTCTCAATTTGTCACATATTTGGCCTATGTCCCTTTCAAGCTGGTTCTTGTTCTTGTGACATACACCCATCATTTATTTTGAGCACTTCCTTAATTTCTGGCATAACAATATGTTCCAGAGTCATCTTGTTCCTACCTTGTCTAGCCCTGAAATCAGCCGTTTCTCCAAGGAGTTCTGTGCAATAAAATCTTTTGACTCGAGCTTGGGGCTCTTTCTGTCACACCACAGTGAGTTCAGCCCTGCAAAGACCAAGGCTATACTTGGGGGATTTTTATGGAGAGGTGCACCTCTGGGGTACAGGATGATTTCTGGGGAGTGATGGGAAACAAAGCTTATCAGAAAGTTGTCCAGAGTATAGAATTTTTTGTGGTAAGCAAATGGAAATCAATGAAGTTCCTAATCAAAATTCTTGATTGGAAATCCCAGTAAAAAGAATGGGAGGGCTTCCCTGGTGGCGCAGTGGTTAAGAGTCTGCATGCCAATGCAGGGGACATGGGTTCGAGCCCTGGTCCGGGAAGATCCCACATGCCGTGGAGCAGCTAGGCTCGTGCACCAAACTGCTGAGCCTGAGCTCTATAGCCCATGAGCCACAACTGCTGAGCCCACGTGCCACAACTACTGAAGCCCGCGCACCTAGAGCCCGTGCTCCGCAACAAGAGAAGCCACCGCAATGAGAAGCCCGCTCACCACAACGAAGAGTAGCCCCCGCTCGCCACAACTAGAGAAAGCCCATGCGCAGCAACGAAGACCCAACGCAGCCAAAAATAAATAAATAAAATTAATTTATAAAAAAAAAGAAAGATTGAATTTCTTAGCTGGGGGTAGACAGTATGGACAAGGCAAGTATATACTTGATTTCCTTATATTGAATAAAAAGAAAATTGTATAAAACACGTCTCTCATAATTTCTTCGTGTAATATAGGAGCACAATTGCTAAGAGAAATGAAATCAGCAGAAATAGCAATTTCATTTTTGTCCATGTAACATCAATTTCTTCCGCTGACTTTTGTTTTGGGGGGGTGGGGTCCAGACTGACTGCAAAGAATACAAGCGTTTTGAGCTTCATCTCCTTTCTCTGGCTGCCCTCTAGTGGAGATGAACTGAAATTACACAATGGCTTAAAAA
Source organism: Pseudorca crassidens (assembly GCF_039906515.1). Lineage (NCBI taxonomy): Eukaryota > Metazoa > Chordata > Mammalia > Artiodactyla > Delphinidae > Pseudorca > Pseudorca crassidens. The sequence continues at coordinate 30,857,419 of NC_090317.1, forward strand.
CAGATTGCTAAAGGAAAAATAAAAAACAACTAGGTGAAATAGGCGAGATCACCAGTTAGAGCAGGAAGGACTTGAAATATCTTTGTATTCAATCCCTTATTTTGCAGATAGGGATAATGAAGCCCAGGGAAGGGGGGAAGCTATTTGCTCAAAGTCATAAAGCTAATGACACAGCTAGGACACACGCTGCTCCTGGAACGCACCATCATTTCAAAGAAATCCTTGACAACTTTCTATTAAAAACAGCCCATTTGAAAAAAAAAAAAACAGCCCATTTGAATGCAGAAGAGTTTACTTAAATTTTGTAATACTCTGCCATCAAATATATATTTTTCAGAACTTCATTTTTAGGAATGTGAGGAAAATCAGTGGTTATTCCATACATGCACCCCACCCCATTCCCAATTTTCTTTTTTCTTTTTTTTTTGCGGTACGCGGGCCTCTCACTGTTGTGGCCTCTCCCGTTGCGGAGCACAGGCTCCGGACGCGCAGGCTCAGCGGCCATGGCTCACGGGCCCAGCCGCTCCGCAGGATATGGGATCTTCGCGGACCGGGGCACGAACCCGTGTCCCCTGCATCGGCAGGCGGACTCTCAACCACTGCACCACCAGGGAAGCCCTTAATAACAGCTTTTCAAAGATATATTTTATATGCCATAACATTCAACCGTAACAATTCGACAGCTACCATCATTCCTTTCAAAAACATATAGACAAGCTCCTCTTTAACAGTTGAAAACTATCTATTATTCCCTTTTCTCCTTGAACATATAGTTCTATTCCTCTTCTCCCAGATTTTTATCCTAATGTAATATATTTTCATTCTTGAAAATGTTTATATTTATCACCCTGTCTTGCTTCTTTGCAGCAAATATACAGATACACATGTTAAACTTATATTTTTCATTTCCTGTGACCACAGTGCTCTAAATGTTAACACTTTTCTTCTGATTTGAGTTAGCCTTACAGTTATATGGCTATAAGGCTTGATCAAAATAAATGTAGCAATTTTAATCAATTATTAAACATGAGGAGTACATTTTTATTGGAAATACAGCTCTAAATGTGGTGTATGGGGCCCTTTTCAATTAGTTCATATTTCTGTGGCTGACTAGTTCTTACTGCTAAAAGGACACAGCATTCAGCTTCAATTTTGTTCCTATTTTCTTTTCCATTTATAGACATAAGCATTGAGGAACCTTATTCACAAATTTAAGTATATGAGAATTTTGTTATAGCAATGCCACTCAATTCTTTGAACCTTTCCAAGTATATAAAAAAATAGAAGTGATCTATTACCAAAGTTATTTTTTAATGGTTATCTGACAATTAGGTTCTCATTCAATTTTGTTGAAAGCAAAGAATCGGAAACCACTTAATTGGCAAGAAGATACGCTACCCCATTGTTGTAGTAACACATGTTCTCAGCACCGACACCAGTATTTTGAATTGTCCCTCTGTTTGCCTCTATGGTGGTTTTTACACCCTGGGGCCATTCCCTACATAAATTTTAGGATAGATAAGTATGATTTTTTTTTTTTTTGGTCTGTCAAGGGAGATACAGGTGATCATGAAAGGCGAGGCAGGAAAGGAGATTCTGCAGGTTGCCTCTTTCTCAGGCAGATGGATTTTAGGAACTCTGAGGACATATGAAAATGGAGGATCTGGAAATTGATTCCTTTAAGACTATCTGTGCCTATATATGCCTTGGAAAATCTTCATGTATCCTCAGGGGTATGTGTACATATCTTTTTGTTGTTGTTGTTGTTGGCCTCGCTGTGCATTTGTGGGATCTTAGTTCCCTGACCAGGGATCGAACCCTGGCCCCCTGCAGTGGAAGCGCGGACTTCTAACCACTGGACCGCCAGGGAAGTCCCTATGTGTACTTATCTTTAACAACAGCTGCTCCAACCCAGGGCTTCTAAAATGTTAGTGCTTATCAGAATTGCTCGGTGAGTTTGTAAATATGCAAATTCCAGGGCCTGGCTCCCTTTGATCCTGATTCAGGAGGTTTAGGGCACCCTGGACTCTGCATTCTAAGCACACCTCCTCTCCCCTCATCTGATGAGGTTGTATGTGCCTGACGCTCAAGAAATCCTGGGCTAGAATATAAGATGCAGAGGAGAGTTTTTGCCTGTGGGCTGTAGCATATACGCATACCCTTATTTTCTTAGCTCAGGCTCTAGACTGAAGGGAGAGGGCCTTGAAGAAGGAGAAACAAAATGTTCTGTTCTCGACATTAACGCATGAGAGTGAAATGCTTTCATGTATTTATTTATAAGCTTAAAATAAATCCTCTCCCTAATGGAGATGCACAAAAGCTTGGCTGACGGAATCCAGCCTCTAATGGTTTATTCCTTTGATTTAGCAAATGCCCATGTCAAGGCAAAAATAGAGCCAATGAAGTCACACATAATTCCCAATCTCTCTTCTGTTACTCTAGCCTTTTTCACATTGTACTCTGCACTGCAGCAGACTCAATTGCGATTGAACATCTGTTGAGTATCTCATACTCGCAAGACCCTGTGATCAACTTTCACGTACATTCTATGGGTCAATTCATAATAATCAACCATGAAGTGGAATCATTCTCTTCTGTCTTCTGTACCTGTTTCAACTCGATTCTCAGGAAGTTTTAAGGCTTTCCATCACCTTCCACTCCCATTGCCACCAGTGTCTATTCCAGCCTTTGCTGCTTCCGCAGTCTGTCTGTACCTTCCCCCTGCCCCCCATACTTAGGGGTATACTCTTGCCACACACAGAGTTTCACGAAGATCTGTCTTTTTTGCCTCATGCCAAACTCACCTTTTAGAAGATGCTCCTGATTATGGACTCTGATTTACCAAAGCAAGATTCAATTTAAGTTCTCTTTGGCCATTTTTGTAATAGTTAAGTTTTACGCATACTCCAATTTTTTAGAAAGTAGGTTCACTTCTGGCTTGCCCTGCTTTACCAAACACTTTGTTTTGTAAATAACTTAGGTTAGTTTCATGGTTCACTAAAATGTATGTGAAATTTGTTTGGGGGTTCAGCAGATTGATACAGTTCATTTTTGCTTTTTGGTCCCCTCCGTTTGGTCTGGTCCCAGTAGAGGCAAAATACTGCCATCTGCCATCTGCTCCAATACTCCTCCCCACCCTCCCCAGCTAGCGACAGTGAAACATCTAAGGCCTTTTGTTCTAGCAATTTTAAGTTATGCTTTTGGTCTCCTTATCCAGATAATGAATAATATGCACTGCAATATTTTAAATGTTGAGTACCAGCTAGAGGAGACAATATTTACTGATCCAGCTGATGAATGTGTTTGGGGAAAAAACATTAGGGAAAATGCTTCTCAATATACTGATTTGGGGCATGGTTAGTTGTAATTAGAAATTCTAGGTGTAGAACTCAGACTGGGCCATTCTGGTGCTACAGGTCAGAAGTTACAATGTCAGCATGAACATAAACACATTAACAACACAAAGCCTGACCTGTCCTGGCAGTTGGGTGAGACAGGTGATGGGCTTGGCTTCATTGGGGTTCCTAGTTGCCATGCACCCAATACAGCGAGCTCCAGGAGCAGTTGAATTTACTGCAGTGGAGATCTCAGGGATGCTCTGACTTGGGACCACTAGTGCCCCCTCTGGTAGTTTTGGTTATTGTTGGGATTGGGCTGTGAGCCATCAATTTATTGTCATCGACCTGCTGTAACATTCCATATGCCAGAGGTAAGTAACCTTGGTATGGCCTCTAACAGTGACGTAGTTTGGAATATCTTAGACAAAAATGTGAGGCCCATAGCGTTTGTGTTGCAGTCTTCTTATCTCCCATATGTTTCCCTTTCTTCCTTCCTGGTATCTTGCAACATTTTTCCAGTGCACTATTTTTCTTTACACTCAACTATTAGTTTATGCCAACTGATAAGGAAAATTAACTGATACCAGCGTAACTAGTTATTCCTTCCCGGGGTGAAAAACCTTCAAGACCCAAACAAATGAAGCTATGGAGGTATAATAAAGGCAGAGGAGCTGATACACCCAGATGCGGTGGCTAGCCAACTCTGTTAGCCACCCTCCCTTCTCCTGCCAGCCAATTCTATCACCAGGAATTCCATCTCTGGAAGTGAGCTCCCCAAGTTGACTTCAACAGACTTCACAAGGCTATGACTTTGCAGGTGACATAAACTGCGAGTGACTTGCATATCGCATGTCCTCTAGATATCTGCTAAGAAACAGGAAAGTGAGTAAATTCTTAGCTATACTGCCTCCGAAAGAATGCTGACCAGGCACATGGACCACTTGAGTTAGAAGGGCTCTTAATCTAAATACCTTATTTTGTTAGGCTCTCAGAGAATTCCTTAACTTTCCTCAAGTCACAAGGCCACCAGAACCAGGACTACAAACTGGGGCTCCCAATTCCTGTGCAGAAGATTTTTACAATCTATGATACTGCTTATCCTTAGGAGTTCATGCCTTATACTTTCATTTTAAGGATTTATCATCTTAAGTCAGTAATTAGAAATTCTGACAAAGATATCTGCCTCTATATCTCCCATTGTTATTCATGGTAATAAAATACGGGTACACCGAGTGTTCCATACATTGCTTAAATTGTGTCCATATGATGGAACATTTATGCACCATGAAAAAACATGGAAACTGCCCATGATGTGTAGTATGAATATTATTCAAATTATCTTGTTTAATTATATAAGCTCTTAAAAATATATATGCATAAAAATAGAGTTAAATATCCTAAAATATCAATATCAGTTATCTTTGAATTACAGTATTATGGGTGACTATTATAATTTTTGGTATAAGTCAAGTTTCCTACACTGTGTAAATATTAAAGTAGAATAATATTTTAAATTAGAAAGGATTTCTTATGAATTGTGTCAGTTTAGAGATCAGGTATGCAGCAACCGAATTCTCTCTTCTACCTAAGCCTTGCTACTAGTCCCAGCCAGGAATCCGCGTATATAACCCAACTCTGCTCCCACAAATGCTTCTCCAAGGGTAGTATTTTACATGTAAATAATCCTTAAGTCATGGTTTCTCCACTGCTTTTTGCCAAATCCTCCTAAGATTTAGGTTTCCCACAAAACTGGAAATTGAATAGATGTGTAACAGATCCTCCTGTTATTTATGCCCTTGTACTAATCCGAAGAGGCTGTATTAACAAGTTCTAACAGTGGAAAAAGGTTTCTACTAATGAAGGGTGTTCTGATTGTGACCTTTGAAGGAAAGGGCTATACCTTATAATTTTTTATTCTTTACAGTACCTCATAGAGTAGGAACTCAGAAAATATGCAATAAAATGATTGAAATCATAATTGTAACTCCTTCATGAATTTCCGAGATCCAAAGCATATTACAAATGGTTCAAGGCAACGTAGGTGATTATCTGAAAAGTGTTTGCTTTGAAATTTTTCCTATGTTGTTTAGCTTCAGCCAGCTGCTTCAGACTTGGTTCTTACAGACTTCAAATTCTGGTGAGCTCTTCAGCCATACATCAAAAGTATCTTTTTTACTGGAGAAATTAGGGTTAATTTTCCTATTAAATTCCAACAGTTTTTGCAGAAATTGACAAGCTGATCCTAAAATTTATATGGAAATGCAAGCAACCGAGAATAGCTAAAACAATTTTGAAAAGAAAGAACAAAGATGGAGGACTCACAGTTCCCAATTTCAAAAGTCATTACACAGGGGCAGTAATCAAGACAATTTGGTATTGGTATATGGATAGGCATATAGATCAATGGAATAGAAATGAGAATCCAGAAATAAACCCTTACATTATGATCAAGTAATTTTTGACAAGGATGCCAAGATAATTCAATGGGGAAAGAATAATCTTTTCAAGAAACAATGCTGGAAAAATTGGATAGCCACGTGTGAAAGAATAAAGTTGGACCCCTCCCTTATACCATACATAAAAATTAACTCAAAATGGATCATAGACCTAAATGTAAGAGCAAAAACTATTAAGACTCTTAGAAGAAAACTTAGGAGTAAATCTCTATGACCTTGGATTAAGCAATGGTTTATTAGATATAACACCAAAAGCAAAAATGACAAAAGAAAAAACAGATACATCAAAATTAAAAAAACTTGTGCTTCAAAGGACACATCAAGAATATGAAACGACAACATACAGAATTGGAGAAAATATTTGAAAATCATATATCTGATAAATCATATATCAGGTATATCATATATGTGATTTGTATCCAGAAAAAGTACTAACACACTCAATGACAAGAAGAAAAATAACTCAATTAAAAAATGGGCAAAAGACTTGCATAGGCATTGCTCCAAGAAAACATATAAATGGCAAGCAAGCACATGAAAAGATGCTCAACATCATTTGTCATTAGGGAAGTGCAAATCAAAATCACAAGGATAATGGACTTTACATAACTAGGATGGACAACAAGTGTTGATGAGGATGTGAAGAAATTAGAGCCCTGATACATTGCTTGTGGAAATGCAGAATGGTACAGCCACCGCAGAAAAGCTTGGCCGTTCCTCAAAAAATTAAAGAGTTACCATATGACCCAGCACTTCTATTCCTAGGCATATACTTAAGAGAAACGAAAACAAATGTCCCCACAAAAAGTTGTGCATAAATTTTAAGAATATCATCATTCATAATAGCCAAAGACAGGAAACAACACAAATGTCCATCAACTGATGAATGGATAAACGAAATGTACAACGGAATATTATTTAGAAATAAAATGAAGTACTGATATATGATACAACATGTATGAATCTTGAAAATATTAAGCTAAATGAAAGAAGCCAGAGACAAAAGGGCACATACTGTACGATTCTACTTATATGAAATGTCCAGAAAGAAATTATATTAGTGGGGCTGGTACTGGATGAAGGGAAGCGGGAAGTGATTGCTAATGGGCACAGGGTTTCTTCTTGAGGTGATGAAAATATTCTAAACTTGGTGGTGATGGTTGCTTAAGACCATTGAATTGTACACTTTATTATTATTTTTTTGTTTGTTTGTTTTTTGCGGTACACAGGCCTGTCACTGTTGTGGCCTCTCCCGTTGCTGAGCACAGGCTCCGGACGCGCAGGACCAGCGGCCATGGCTCACGGGCCCAGCGGCTCTGCGGCATGTGGGATCTTCCCGGACCGGGGCACGAACCCATGTCCCCTGCATCGGCAGGCGGACTCTCAACCACTGCGCCACCAGGGAAGCCCGAATTGTACACTTTAAATGGGTGAATCTGATGGCATGTGAATTATATCTCAATAAACATGTTTAAAAGGTTTTATGTGGTGCATGTGAAGGAATGAGTTTCGATCTTAGACATTTACTTATGTTTATGTCTAAACATTTTATACAAACACACACACACACACGAGCCCTGTCTACACAGCCCTTTCTATGCTGTCAATCTGTTTCACCTCTGAGCTTGTCTAGTTTAGATGCATTTCATGTATAACCTTAAATGCAGGGCCTGAAAAAACATAGCCACAGGCTGAGTAATTTGAGTATTTCCAATTTCCCTATTTCCTGCTGTTACTACAGTCTTATCACTTTTTAGATTTATTTTAAATAAAATGACTGTTGGGGGCAGTGTTAATGGAGTGAATTGTGTTGCCCCCAAATTCATATGTTGAAGACCTAACCCTCCAGTACCTCAGAATGTGACTATATTTGGAGATAAGGCCTTTAAAGAGGGAGTAAATGTAAATGAGGCCTTAAGGTGGGACTTAATCCAATCTGACTGGTGTCCTTATGAAAAAAGGAGATTAGGACATACAGAGACACCAGGGCACATGTGCACAGAGGGATGACCCTGTGAAGAGGCAAGACGGTGGCCATTTTTAAAGCGTAGGAGAGAGTCCTGAGAAGAAATCAAACCTGTTGTTTAAGCCACTCAGTCTGTGGTATTTTCTTATGGCAGCCCTAGCAAACTAATATAGGCAGACTCACTGCAAACAAGTTATGGGGCTGTCAGGCTAACTTCTATAAAGACCCACAGCAGGAATCCAAATGACCCATGTACTCAACTTTTAGAGTATCCATTGGAACGGCTCTACCTCCGCATCTTTTCATCAGGAGAGAGAATTAAGGTATTCATAACTAAATTAGAAATGTCTTTGAGAATGTACTTCATATATTCTAATGAATTACTAATTCCTTTAGATAATCACCCAATTCTGTATATGCTCGAATAAGTTTGCTTTTTGATAACTGAGAGTACTGCTTATACTTATAAGCAGTACTTATATAAACACAATCTTATATAAGCAAGGGGGAATCAATACCTGCTTGCATGGTAAATCAGAGAACTGGGTTTTGACTTAACCCAACATCATATGTATATCCATACATACATGTATATATATATGTATCAGTAAATGGCTTGGCATTGAGAAGTAGGAAAATCAGATAAGACTACGCTTTAATCATGCTAAGAGTCTGGATGGAATCATCATTCTTGTCTGTTTCTTCTACTGGACTCCCTCAGGGTCTTGACACAGACTAAGCGCTTGATGTTTGCTGAATAAGTGCAACCCCAGTGCAGCAACAGGACAGACTGTAAAACTGCTTTGGGATAATGCTAAGCATTTGAAAGCAAGGCAGGAAGTTGTCTACAAAAGAATGTCACTGCTTACTTACTAAGTTAGTAAGTAAGGAAACCACTATTGGGATTTGTACATCATCAAATCCCAATAGATTTTTAAGTTTTAAAAAATTTTAATTTTTTAAAATTTTTAATTAATTAATTTTTGGCTGCGTTGGGTCTTCATTGCTGTGCGCGGGCTTTCTCTAGTTGTGGCGAGCGGGGGCTACTCTTCACTGTGGTGCACGGGCTTCTCTTTGTGGTGGCTTCTCTTGTTGCGGAGCACAGGCTCTAGGTGCGCAGGCTTCAGTGGTTGTGGCACGCGGGCTCAGTAGTTGTGGCTCGTGGGCTCTAGAGCGCAGGCTCAGTAGTTGTGGCGCATGCGCTTAGTTGCTCCGCGGCATGTGGGATCTTCCCGGACCAGGGGTCGAACCCGTGTACCCTGCGTTGGCAGGTGGATTCTTAACCACTCTGCCACCAGGGAAGTCCCCAATAGATTTTATTAGAGGAACAGATAATGTAAATGAATCTAATATTTAAAAAGGTGATGTGAGTGGAGAAAAAAGGCGCTGATCTTAGTAACTTCGAAAAAGTGTTGTAACCAGAAATTATGATATAAAAGACAAAGGACTGTATGTAAAAACTGTATTCTAGTTGGTAAAGGTATTTCTCATGGGGGTATGGGTTAGCAATTCTGAAACTGCTGAATATGTTATGTTGTGATTGAACAAATAAGTAAATGGGAAGTAAATGGTGGAAACCAGGTGTCTCACTGTTGGAGAGGGAGGTTATCCATAAGCAAGAGGAGGAAACTAGAATAATCCATGTGCTAATAGATTACTCAGAGACATCAGCAAGGATTCACGTCTAATTTAATATAGAGATGGTTACATAGAAATTTTTATAGATGTGTGGAGATTAGTATACATGCATATATTTCTTTGCTCGGTCAGCTGAGAGGGCCTAAGAGAAACAATGCCCCAGTAGCAATGAGCACACCTGTCACCCAAATCTTAGTTTCTAATACCAGTCTCCAATAAAAGGAACTGGGATAAATGGTTGATTATAGGGCTGGAGCAGGAAATACACAAAATGAACCTGGAGCATGTTGGGAGTGACAGAAAGTAAGGAAGTACTCAAAAAAAAAAAAAAAAAAGAACAGTCAAAGGGACACAGAAGCCAACTTGAAAGAACTCTCAATGGCTAAGGCTGGAACAAGTTGAACAACAAAATAATGTAGTATTGCGCTGTAACTCAAAGTATAAAATAAATACCCGTAAGTCCATGCTGATATAAACAAATGGTTGAATAAATAAATAAGGGAGAAGAGACCTACCTCCTGTACTGAGCAATTCCAAATTAAGTCATACAGATACTTGCTCCTCAAGGAGGTGGGCCTTAACTCTTCCCTACCCCTTGAGTTTGGGTTGTGCTTAGTGATTCACTTCCAAAGAGAAGATTTATGGAAAGTGAGAAAAAAGTAACTTTATAATAGAGAAACCTGACAAACATTCCTCAGCCAGGTGATGTCATGTTGGTAGTATGTATCCTTTTTTTAAAAATACATCTTTATTGGAATATAATTGCTTTACAATGGTGTGTTAGTTTCTGCTGTACAACAAAGTGAATCAGCTATATGTATACATATATCCCCATATCCCCTCCCTCCCACCCTCCCTATCCCACCCCTCTAGGTGGACACAAAGCACCGAGATGATCTCCCTGTGCTATGCGGCTGCTTCCCACTAGCTAGCTATTTTACATTGGGTAGTGTATATATGTCAATGCCACTCTCTCACTACGTCCCAGCTTACCCTTCACCCTCCCCATGTCCTCAAGTCCGTTCTCAACGTTTGCTTCTTTATTCCTGCCCTACCACTGGGTTCATCAGTACCATTTTTCTGGATTCTATATGTATACGTTAGCGTACGGTATTCGTTTTTCTCTTTCTGACTTACTTCACTCTGTATGACAGACTCTAGGTCCATCCACATCACTACAGATAACTCAGTTTTGTTCCTTTTTATGGCTGAGTAATATTCCACTGTATATATATGCCACATCTTCTTTGCCCATTCGTCTGTCGAAGGCCATTTAGGTTGTTTCCATGTCCTGGCTATTGTAAATAGTGCTGCAGTGAACATTGTGGTACATGTATCTTTTTGAATTATGGTTTTCTCTGGCTATATGCCCAGTAGTGGGATTGCTGGATCATATAATAGTTCAATTTTTAGTTTTTTAAGGAATCTCCATACTGTTCTCCATAGTGTATATCCTTGATGTGATGTAATGAAAAGAGTAATTCACCTCTGTGGTCTTCCTCCCCAAAGTTCATAGCCTGTTGAATCATGAGAAAAATACCAGACAAACCCAAACTGAGGGACATTCAACAAAATACTTAACCAGTACTCCTCAAAACTGCTGAGGTCATGGAAAGCATGAGAAAACGTCGTGGCTAAGAAGAGCTAAGGAGACCTGACGACCATGTGTAATGTTACATTCTAGACAGGAATCCGCAACAGAAAAAGGATATTAGGTAAAAACTAGTGAAATCTGAATAAAGTGTGGAGTTTAGTTAACAGTAATGTACAAATGTTGGTTTCTTAATGTGAAAAATGTGCCATTGTAATGTAAGATGTTAACAATAGGAGAAATTGGTGCAGGGGATATGTGAACTCTTTGCAAACTTTTCTGAAAAATCTAAAACTATTCTAAGATAAAAAGTTTATTTAAATTAAGAAAGCACAATATGCCTAAATGCAATAAGGTATTCTGGACTGGATCTTGGAAGTGAAAAAGGACACTAGTGGAAAACTGGTGCAATGTGAATAAAGTCTGGAGTTTACTTAATAGTATTGTACCAATGTGGGTTTTAGTTTTGATCACTGTGCCATGGTAACGTAAGATATTAACATTAAGGGAAACTGGGTAAGGAGTATATGGGAACTCCGTATTTTCTTTGCAACTTTTCTGTAAATCTAAAGTTATTCCAAAATAAAAATTTAAAAATGTAATGCAGGGTAGCTGGACGTACAGGCAAACTCCATCTGCCTGGACCACCGTAGATTACCTACATGATGACATTTGATTTGCTGGGGACTCTGCAGTGGATCTCTCCCCTCATTTCCACACCACCCTTCACGCTGGCCCTGCTGTATCAACCTGAATTTACTTCATGTGCATGGGTCTACACCAGCCAAGTGGTTGTGGCTAACAGGGGGAACCTGGCTTCCCCAAGACTAGATGACTCAAATCTAGAGAACGAAAGAAAAATGGACCAAGCTTCAGAACTGAAGGGAATAGGAGAGCAGTTGCGGGGAAGGGGGTCTGTTAAACAGGAGTTAGCTCAAAACAGAAGACAGGTAAGAATTTAGAGGAAATAGACAATGATTTTAGTCTGGGAGGAGGGAGCCAGAGACCAGCGAAGATGTTGGCATGGTGGGTACTCCATTTTTTCCACCTTACCTATGGCTTACTCATAAGGTCTTTTACCCATATTATCCTTGCTATTTGTAATATTAGATGAACTAAGATGGGCCTGAGAATCAAGTGGCTGCCATGAGTTACTAGGAAGGGTAGAACAGACAGGGGATAGGATGAGAAGGGGCATTTCTAGGGCCACAGCCACAAGATAGTTCCAAGTCTCTTACTTGTTTCTGTGGCCATCTTCTCCATCATCAGACTGTGAGCTCCTCTGGCACATGGCTGCTGCCTTATTCTTTTCTAGTCCCAGCAGTGGTCTGTACATAGTAGGTGTTCAATAAACATCTGCTTAATGAAGAAGGCAGGAAGCTAGAAACCAGTGAAACTGGGAATGATTTTCTTTTGAAAACTTTATCTTGAATCCCCATAATAATTAAATAACTTAAAAACATTCTGATAATTTGATTTTTTCGTATCAGTGAGGAGAGCTGGCTCTCAAAATTATACAACTGAAACTAGAATTTTGGGGATGGATATATTAATGTTAAACATATATTTCAAAGAATAAAAAGCAACTACCCAGCTGTATAATTTGAAGACCAGAGAAAATGGCATGCTAAATCTGTTGAGTCATTCATATTTTAACTCCAATTAAGGTAAACAAGATGGAGGCAGGGGAAGGCTCGATATGACTCTTCGAAGAGTTTTCAATGAAATGTGGTTTTAAATTTGTTCAGGCAGCCACACCAAGTCTGTGATGAAATTTTCACCAAAGGAAAAAGGGAAAATAAGGTAATATGGTTACTTTTTTCAAAAGCTAGGTTTATTCACTTTAGACTGTTTGTTGTTCTAAGATAAGATTGTGCTTAACTTTTCTTAGTGACTTTTTTAGTATTAAAATGTTCTCTCTTTTATGATGAGGTGATAGTAGATGGTGGCAGTTTTTAAAAGTGTTGAGTTGGCAGAAAAAGGCTGGTGTCCTATGTCAATCCCTAAAATACTATTTGTCCATGAAATCTCAATATCTAGAAAGCACTTCCACATCTTTTTTTTTTTTTGGTCTAGGAGGGTACTCAGGGATTCGGGAGAGGCAGTGAGAAATGTGTGTTTGTTGAGTACACCTACTGGCTAGGTACCAAGCTTTATACATACACGATTTCTCAGTAAATCTTTATAATTTCCATTAGATATTCTTGTACTACAGATAAGGACATGGAAATTAATACAGAATAACTTGCTGAAGGAAGGTGCTAACAGAGGAAAACAAATCTAAGTTTATCTAATTCTAGAATCTGTGCTCCTTCCTATAATACCGCACAACTTATTACAGTGAGTTTCTAATATTCATTTTAGGGAAAAATATTGTTCAATTTTTCTTTGTATACATCTTCATGCTACCTTTTCAAACTCACTTTCTGACTTGTAACTTCGCAGTGTATTTATATAGTGATAGCCAACAATTTATAAAACGAAATTTAGAAGTGTCAGTATTGTTCTCTTAAGCTTGCATCCCAACTATTTTTTGCCTTTTTGTTCAAGAAACCACATAAAACCTATCAGGAAATATTCATATTGGCAACACCCTGATTATCTGCAGTTGAAACATCTAGCACCGCAGCAGACTACAAGGCCTCAGGCAGAAGTCAGTGAAAGCCAAGAGGGTTGAAGACACTGAATTCTTTGACACACTAGACCAATCACACTGCCATCCAGACCCTGAGACTACGAAAGTGACTGGTTAAAAAACCAATGGCATAACAACTCGGTCTGTCAGGTAGAGTACAGAAAAGTGAGCAGAGGTGGGGAGAGAAGTGTGAGGGAGGTGAGAGGAGGGGAAGGAGAAAGCAAAGCACTGGCAAGAGGAAGAAAGCAGCATAGGGGTAAAACCAAGGCAAATAATATGCAATGAACTAGAAAATCCATGACACCTCAAGACCATGCTGATGGGCTTCCCTGGTGGCTCAGTGGTTAAGAATCCGCCTGCCAATGCAGGGGACACGGGTTCGAGCCCTGGTCCGGGAAGATCCCACATGCCGCGGAGCAACTAAGCCCGTGCGCCACAACTACTGAGCCTGTGCTCTAGAGCCCGCGAGCAACAACTACTGAAGCCCGTGCACCTAGAGCCCACGCTCTGCAACAAGAGAAGCCACCGCAATGAGAAGCCCACACACCGCAGCAAAGAGTAGCCCCCGCTCACCGCAACTAGAGAAAGCCCATGTGCAGTAACGAAGACCCAACGCAGCCAAAAATAAATAAATAAAATAAAATTTTTTTTAAAAGACCATGCTGATTGATAAGGATGTGATCACGGCTCTCCAGCTTCTCACCTATATGCTGAAAACAAATGCAGTAAAGAACATATAAGCATACAGATGAACTGTTAGCAGTGTTCATTTTAGAACTAGAATTAAAAACTTTTTTTCTTAAAGGTATGTAGCTAATGCATTATAATTTAGGGGTCCAAAATTTGATCTCTGCTTGCTAAAAATCAAATTATAAAACAAGATTTTGGTTTTTTTACATTTCTCAATTTACCGAAGTCATCTGAAAATAAAGTCATATGTTTAACAAGTTTTGGCCACCAACTTTTAATAATACATATTTAATTTTCAGAAACATATGCTAACCATCAACAACATTATCAGGGTTCATCACCCCAGATGTTATTTCATTGGTACATTATATCAATATTTACAAAGGCTTTCAAATTCAACAACACAAAACAGCTTAATTTTTAAAACTACAATGCTTTAAAAAATGTAAACTGTCCATTTTTACATTATTGTAAAAAAAGAAGACTCACTCCTTAATGTGGCTTAATTTTTTTAAGTGAGCAAAGCCTGGTGCTCATGGATAAAGAATGAAAAGAATTCTTTACATAGGAAACATTGTGCTCCAGTGTGGCAAAAAAAAAAAAGAATATATATATATATATATATATATATATATATATATATATATATATATATATATACACACACACACACATACACACATACAAAAAAAGAATCTTAAGTCCACAATTTAGACCACACACAAAAAAAGTCCCCAAATTGAGAAATTTATAAAAACCATTTACACATGGTTGTTGACCTATTGAAAACCTATATAACATTTAAAAAATATTAACTCAGTCAAAAGATACCACTTCTCTTAAAAATGAAATTTTGTGCAAAAGAAATTATTTAAGCTAGAAACAAGACACTCGCCCTCAGTAAGAGGCCAAAAGAGCCACTGAAATAATTTAACTCTGTTAGATTTAGTGCATGTAACCAAAAG
The DNA here is from genome assembly GCF_039906515.1 of Pseudorca crassidens. Taxonomy (NCBI): domain Eukaryota; kingdom Metazoa; phylum Chordata; class Mammalia; order Artiodactyla; family Delphinidae; genus Pseudorca; species Pseudorca crassidens. Next base: position 30,872,698 of record NC_090317.1, read on the forward strand.
GCACACACATGTGATTAATATATTAATATATTTTCATGCAGAAACCTGTGCATGTTCACAATTATATAACACAAACATAACAAAACGTAAAGCCTAATGTTTGGCAATGTTATTCTAGCTACATTCCTTTCTAGTCTATCAGTCCCGGGTTTACTAGATCATTAACGTTGCCTCTCAAAAAATATATTATATTTGAACAACTTCCAATAAAAATTAAAAAAAGGATGTTGGCCTGAAACACTATAACTCTTTTTCAGTTCTGATACATATAGAAACTTACTGATATGTTTATTTTAAATGTCATTTCAAATTAAGATACATTTTTCCTTTTGTTAATAAACACTTTGATTGCTCCAGTGAAGTCAGCAGAGAGAAGAACTTCTGTGTTATCTGTCTTCATAATACCTTAAAAGCATAAAAGAAAGTTTTTAGTTGATTTTAAAAGAATATGAAGCCTGCTGCCACAACTGTCACATGCCCATGACCCTCTACCTTTGGGGTGGAAGAACCTCTCCCAGCCTTCAGTCTCTCTTTTCTGGCTTGCTCCTGTGATCCTTTCATCCTCCTGTACCTCTCCTCTCTGAGGCTCACTTCCACTTACCTTGTCTTAGCTGCTCTTTTCCTGGTAGCTAAGGAGAGATTATGGTCCCTTGGGGCCAGGATGCCTGGATTTACTCCCAGACAGCCAAGGCCTCTAAGTTGTCTAATTCTTCATTTCGCGACAAGAGGCTAGCATGTTATTCAGCCCCAGGACTGGAATGTTGGCAGGATGGGATCAGCTGGGCAAGTCTTTTGCCAACAGGGTTCACTAATGAGGTTGACAGTAAGGTTTACTGTACAGCAGACATACTGGAACTGCCATGAAATGAAGCACACACGATCACTCTGTGAATGCTGAGAGAACCTTTTGCCTTTCCAGTCCATACTGAAGAACCATGTAGCTACTACGCTGAATGGCAAAAACGCTTACCACTTACATTTGCTGGTAAAAACATTTAATGAACAAAATTCAGTGTTAACTATTATGCATAGGCAAAAATTGTGGGCTTAAGAAGGACTGATTACTAAGGAAGAAAATAATCCAAACTTTAACTGGGAAGTTGTGTACAGGATGAGTTAGACAAAATGGTTTCACTTAGATTTGTTAAAAACATATGCTAAGCTGCTGAACATTCCTAACCACACTTTTGGTATATCTCAAAGTAGTGCTATGCAGCAGAAGCAGCAGCAAACAACTGAGGGATATCAGAAAGGCTAGAGAAGAAAATAATTCATCATATATATATATATATATATATATATATATATATATATATAGAAATGCCTTATAAGATACAATATAATGAAGATGATAATGTCTATTACATGCCAGGCATTTTGCTAGACACCTTACATGTGTTATCTTTAATTCTTCTCACAACCTTGGTTTGTCTTTTTTTTTTAGTTGTCAGCTGTATCTTTTTTTTTTAATTGAAGTATAGTTGATTTAAAATAGTGTTAATTTCAGGTGTACAGCAAAGTGATTTGGAGATACTCCTAATTTATCCCTCCCCCCTTCCTCATTGGTAGCCATAAGTTTGTTTTCTATGTCTGTGAGTTTGTTTCTGTTTTGTAAATACGTTCATGTGTACTATTTTTTAGATTCCACATATAAGTGATATATTTGTCTTTCCCTGACTTACTTCACTTAATATGATAATCGCTAGGTCCATCCACATTGCTGCAAATGACATTATTTCATTCTTTTTTATGGTTGAGCAATATTCCTGTGTGTGTGTGTGTGTGTGTGTGTGTGTGTGTGTGTACACTGTAGTTTTGATTTGCATTTCTCTAATAATTAGCGATGTGGAGCATCTTTTCATGTGCCTGTTGGCCATCTGTAGGTCTTCTTTGGAGAAATGTCTATTGAGGTCTTCTGCCCATATCACAACCTTATAAACGAGGTATTATCACCATTTTAAACATGAGGAAAACTGAAGCTTAAGTTGCCAAATACGTCAGAATAAAGAGGAGGGCAATCAGATATATTTTATGATCTCATACCCCGAGTTTAAGAGTTTATTCTTAGAGTATATCTACACAGGTACAAAACAGCAAACACAAATCTGAGTATGATCCAAAGTTGTGCCTCTTTAAAAAGGACGCAGTGAAGTAATAACTGAACCATGTTAATATGGTGCAGTTTGAGAAGTTTAAAAAAGGTACTTTTCATTTTTCCTCAAATGGTTTAAAAAGCTAGAATTTTCTGTTCAATGTGTAGGGGAAATGTGCAGAGTGTAAAAAGGTATTGGGGAAAAAGAAAAGGAAAAAAACCCAACCAAATGACTTAATTTAGAAGAGAGAAGTAGGATTTGACTGTGAGAAAAAAAAAAAAGAAAATGAAAAGAAATTTCCAAACAGGCATTTAGTAAAGGTGTAATAATTCTGAGTTGGTTGATTTTTAAATCTGGTAATAAAAGAAGTGCTAGGGACTTCGCTGGTGGCACAGTGGATAAGACTCCATGCTCCCAATGCAGAGGGTCTGGGTTCAATCCCTGGTCAGGGAACTAGATCCCACATGCCACAACTAAGGAGCCTGCCTGCCACAAGTAAGACTCAGCGCAACCAAATGAATAAATAAATAAATAAATATTTAAATTTAAAAAATAAAAGAAAGAAGTGCTAGACTGAAGTTCATCTTTGCTATCAAAATTTTTCTTCACAGACAGAAAAAATAGTGTATTTAGTACAGTGTATAGTGCAAATAATGCCGCAAGGGAAATTACTTGATATTAAATGAGAAAAATGCTTGAGAACTTTTTAGTATTCAAATACTTTTAGAAGCACTCTTACTACATTGTATCTATTGTTGTGACTTTATAACTCTCTACAAGGCCTGGTTATAGTCTCTAAAGTGAGAAAACACATTTAATAAAATATTCTGCAATAGATTTTAACAATACAAACTTGTTTTCATTAACAACTGGTCCAAGTTTCCATGGTTTTACCTTACTCTTAAGAATTAAGAGGGACCATTTTTATATAATTGGCACTCAATACTACTTGACGGTTTCTTTTTACTTCCTAATCTGAGCATTTTATATAATTGAAAGTACTATTCCTTCTCAAAGTATTTGCTGCAAAGGGCAAGAATTACTGGCTTGTAAATAGTTATCTATGAGAAGCTGTAAATTTGTGGCAATTAGAAAAGGACACTGCTTTCATTTTGGTTTAATTCACTTATTCAGTAAATGTTTATTAAGCACCTACTATATGCAGGCAAGCACTGTGCTAGGCACTGGCCCTACAACAATAAATAAAACACATAAAATCTTTGTCCTCACAGAGATTATAGTGCAGCAGAGACAGATAATTTATCTTGTATGTATTTATGTCTGGTTTGCATTTCTCTAAAGAGAATAGTTGTCCATAAAAAAAATTACCAACTTTCAAAAGTTTCAGTTTTAATTCCCAGGTGAATTTAAAAGAAGTAAAACTTGCAAGAACTATATTACCAAAATGTTCAGAAATGAACATCTGACAACCATTATGTTACATAAAGGAAATATTCTTCATACTCATGAAGCCCTCATAATACCCACAGGTCAATGAGGCTATTAAAGGCTGACTAGAGAAAACGAAGGACAAATAAAATATGAATACCTACCAGAGGGCATGTTATCCAAAACTTCAGCATCTTCACCTTTATCGTTCCCTTCTGATTTTTCAGACTGCACATCCAAAGACAACATCAAACTTGGGTTTGGAGCAAAGATGGCTGATGTAACAACTGCATTATGGGCTGCGGAAAAAAATTTACTTTAAGACAACTAATAAACTTGATTCTAAACATCAAGACAAAAAGCATAATACTTCAAAAAACATAATAGTGTATGTTATATGCAAGTACCTTTAAAAACTAACATATAAGTAACTAAGAACTATTTAAAACCCAAAAATATTTTCTTAAAAGAAACCAAATCCATCATAGTAGGGGACTTTAACACCCCACTTTCACCAGTGGACAAATCATCCAAAATGAAAATAAATAAGGAAACACAAGCTTTAAATGATACATTAAACAAGATGGACTTCATTGATATTTATAGGACATTCCATCCAAAAACAACAGAATTCACTTTCTTCTCAACTGCTCATGGAACATTTTCCAGGATAGACCATATCTTGGGTCACAAATCAAACCTTGGTAAATTTAAGAAAATTGAAATCGTATCAAGTATCTTTTCTGACCACAATGCTATGAGACTAGATATCAATTACAGGAAAAAATCTGTAAAAAATACAAACCCATGGAAGCTAAACAATACACTACTTAATAACCAAGAGGTCACAGAAGAAACCAAAGAGGAAATCAAAAAATAACTACAAACAAATGACAATGAAAACACGATGACCCAAAACCTATGGGATGCAGCAAAAGCAGTTCTAAGAGGGAAGTTTATAGCAATACAATACTACCAAAAGAAACAAGAAATATCTCAAATAAACAATCTAACCTTACACCTAAAGCAATTAGAGAAAGAAGAACAAAAAACTCCCAAAGTTAGCAGAAGGAAAGAAATCATAAAGATCAGAGCAGAAATAAATGAAAAAGAACTGAAGAAAACAACAGCAAAGATCAATAAAACTAAACCCTGGTTCTCTGAGAAGCCAAACAAAACTGATAAACCCTTAGCCAAACTCATCAAGAAAGAAAAGGAGAAGACTCAAATCAACAGAATTAGAAATGAAAAAGGAGAAGTAACAACTGACACTGGAGAAATACAAAGGATCATGAGAGATTACTACAAGCAACTCTATGCCAATAAAATGGACAACCTGGAAGAAATGGACAAATTCTTAGAAAAGCACAACCTTCCGAGACTGAACCAGGAAGAAACAGAAAATATAAACAGACCAATCACAAGCACTGAAATTGAGACTGTGATTAAAAATCTTCCAACAAACAAAAGCCCAGGACCAGATGGCTTCACAGGCGAATTCTATCAAACATTTAAAGAAGAGCTAACACATAACGTTCTCAAACTCTTCCAAAATATAGCAGAGGGAGGAACACTCACAAACTCATTCTACGAGGCCACCATCACCCTAATACAAAAACCAGACAAAGATGACACAAAGAAAGAAAACTACAGGCCAATATCACTGATGAACATAGATGCAAAAACCCTCAACAAAATACTAGCAAACAGAATCCAATAGCACATTAAAAGGATCATATACCATGATCAAGTGGGGTTTACCCCAGGAATGCAAGGATTCTTCAATATACACAAATCAATCAATGTGATACACCATATTAACTGAAGGAGAAAAACCATATGATCATCTCAATAAATGCAGAAAAATCTTTCGACAAAATTCAACACCCACTTATGATAAAAACCCTCCAGAAAGTAGGCATAGAGGGAACTTACCTCAACATAATAAAGGCCATATGTGACAAACCCACAGGCAACATCGTTCTCAATGGTGAAAAACTGAAACCATTTACTCTAAGATCAGGAACAACACAAGGTTGTCCACTGTCACCACTATTATTCAACATAGTTTTGGAAGTTTTAGCCATGGCAATCAGAGAAGAAAAAGAAATAAAAGGAATCCAAATTGGAAAAGAAGAAGTAAAGCTGTCACTGTCTGCAGATGACATGATACTATACATAGAGAATCCTAAAGACTACCAGAAAACTACTAGAGCTAATCAATGAATTTGGTAAAGTAGCAGGATACAAAATTAATGCACAGAAATCTCTGGCATTCTTATACACTAATGATGAGAAATCTGAAAGAGAAATTAAGGAAACACTCCCATTTACCACTGCAACAAAAAGAATAAAATGCCTAGGAATAAACCTACCTAAGGAGACAAAAGACCTGTATGCAGAAAACTATAAGACACTGATGAAAGAAATTAAAGATGATACAAAACAGATGGAGAGATATACCATGTTCTTGGTTGGAAGAATCGACATTGTGAAAATGACTCTACTACCCAAAGCAATCTACAGATTCAGTGCAATCCCTATCAAACCACCAGTGGAACATATGTGTATGTATAACTGATTCACTTTGTTATAAAGCAGAAAGTAACACACCATTGTAAAGCAATTATACTCCAATAAAGATGTTAAAAAAAAAACCCCACCAAAACCACATACAAGTTCTGAGATTCCATGACTTCTCAAATTTTAGACAAGTATATGTTCTTCCTTGGTACAGAAAAATCAAACAAAGCCAATACAATGTGAAAGCAGTTAAAACTGCCAAACTATCTCTCTGAAATAAAGCCTATACAAATTTACTTATAATACATCTCCATTTTAACTTTATTCACTTATAAGACACATAAAAGTATGCATTTACTTACCTTTAATACCTTCCCAAAAGTCATTACGATCTCTCCTCACTGAAGTAAACTTGCTTAAGTCATGATAAGTACTCCAGATATAAACATACTTATCTTCTGAGCCACTAACGAGGTAACTAAAATCATGGCTACATTTAGGGAAGAAAGAAAAAAAAAATCAAAGTTGTGGGTTTTTTTAGGTTTCCCTCTATCAGAGCTTCCTAGTTCGAAACACCTAAGAAAACAGCCAAGAGAACTTGTTGAAATACAGACTCCTAGTCTCACTCCAGAGGTCCTGAACGTGTAGGTTTGACATGGGTGGCCAGTGGCATTAGTATTTTCATCGAAGCTCTAGGTAACTGCTGCTGGGTTAACCCACACTGGGATGAGTGCCTACTTAAGAGATAAAAGAGAGAAGCAGAATGCTTTACCAATTAAATTACTGGGTAATTCAAGAAGAAAGGAGAACTGGTAAGAAAAGAGCTGAAATAAGGAGGGCTATAAAGGAAGAAAAGGTAGGTATTTCAGGAGAGCCTGCAGATCCCAAACTAACAGTTCAAATAATAATGATATGCAAAGGTGTAAGTACAGGACACTGTACTTTAGGGTCTCGAAATGCTTTATTAGCTTCTGTACCTAAAAGGATCAAGACCATGGGTGGGGTGGGCGGTGGTGGGGTAAATCTCCTCTTAGAAAGCATACATGAAAGTACAAAAGCACAAATTCTGGAGCTGGGTCTTCTAATCCTGGTTCTGCAACTACCAGTGTGACTTTAGGCAAATTACTTAATTTTCTGGGTGTTGGTTTCTTCATCCACAGAGCAGGGGCAATTCGAACTCTACCAAACAGCTGGATAATGTAAGTAGGACTGATAATATGAGACAACAGTTGTAAAACTGCAAAGTAACTAACAGCACCATATAAACATAAGCCATAGATCAATGGAAAAATGGGAGTAGGGGAGAAATGTTCTGATCCCTTTTGGGAATTCCTCATTGTCAATTTACCTGAAACTTGCTTTGATCTGGCTGCTGCTGTTGACATAACCCTTATACTTCATGGACAGTGACAAATCTCTAAGATCGTATAGTCTGATTCTGGAGTCATTTGAAGTTACCAGTATCTAAAAACAAATCAAAGGAAAAGTTAAAAATACCATCTTTTAATTTGTGCTAAGGTACAACCAAAAAAGGGTGTTAGACACATACAGAATATATCTCAAAACTAGAAAAAGCAATATTCCATAGGAAAGGAAATATATTCTTAGCTAAGATATGAAGAACTTACTTTCAGGAGTCTATATATAGTGTGGAGACAGATGGTTTTGAATACCTAGTACCTTATTTTCTCCAGGTAAAGGTTCAATGCCAGTAATTTTTCTTCCAACCTTGTTGCGCCCTCTGGTAGATCGGACATGTATCTGTGTGTGGTATTTCAAATGCTAAAAAAAAAAAATCACAATTTAAAAAGATCAGAATTAGAAAGAAACTCAAAGATCATCTGAGCCAACTCACAGACAAACATGGTATTATTTGTCCCAATTTACAGATAAGGCAGTTAAAGCCCAGACAGGATACACCAACTTATTCCAAACCACAAAAGTATCTATGTATTCAAGTATGTAATTTATACAAGACAGTCATTTACCTCTGTATCATAGAAAATACACCTGCCATCATATGTCCCAATCACTGCATATTTGCCATTCTGACAGAAATTTGCAGCTGTGATCAATTTTGTTTGACCATCTACTTCATTCCACAAAGCCACTTTTTTGTCAGGTATGTTCCAAAGGCGGAGCTTTCCATCCAATGACCCACTTAGAAAATACCTGTCATCCTAAAAATGTGATGAAAGAGGAAGGTTTCATTTTATCACATGAAGAAAAACTCATTAGCAAATCGATACATTAAGTCTATTAGAAATAATGTTAAAATATATAGATTTCATTTTAAAAGTATTAAAGTAAGCATTATTTCAGTCACTAAAAATAACAACAATTAGAAACCTCAGTATTCATTTTGGAGGAATGACATTCTAATCACTTTATCATACCCTTAAACTGCTTTTCCCAAGGTATAGATGTTAATAGATAATGTGTTTGAGTATACATTGTGTAGAAGGGTTCTGTGGTCAAATAAGTTTGAGAAATTCTGGGTTACACAAAGTTAAACAGGATTCTCAGTTAACACGCACTCTGAATCTTTAACGGGCGACTTTTTTGGGTGTCAGGTAGGGATATCTAGCAGGGCTAGCAATTCAAGGAACATGCTTTGGGAAATACTATCCTAAAATGGTACATTTGCCCATACCTTCCTTGGGATACATGTAACAGATGGATAAAAGAGTAACTAATGCCAGTTAGCCCACAGAACCAGTCAAGTTTTGGAACTCTGATACCCTGTCAGCAGAGAATTGCTTCACTATTTAAATTCTCAATCTCAAACCAGGGGTTCTCAGCTGGGGGCAGCCTGGCCCCACAGGAGACATCTAGCAATGTCTGGAGACAGTTTGGAATTGTCACAATTTAGAGGGTGGGGCGCTACTGACATCAAGTGGGTAGAGGCCAGGAATGCTGCTAAACAGCCTACAATGCACAGGACAGCCTTTCCTCTCTCTACGAAAAAGAATTATCCAACCCCAAATGCCATTAGTGCCAAGGTTTAGAAACCCTGTTCTAAACTAAACCAAGCCTACCATGAAGCTGCTCTAATTTTTGGTAACATAAGAATTAAAAAGAAAATAAAATAATTGGGATGCCAAAACAAGAAACAGATTTTCTTCTCCACTCAAGATTATTATTCTTACCCACTTCTCAAGCCCGTCAAGGATAACCTTCATAGAATAGGCATTTTTATGGCTATGGTACAGTAGGCTCAACTCAATGTCTACCAGCAGAAGTGCTGAACAAATAAAAATACTTCATCTTGGTCTTACAACTCAGAATTTTATTTACATACATATATACATGTGTGTACATGTGTGTGTATCTCCATTTTGCTATTTCTTTTATGACTCTGCTTCGTTTCTTCTAGGTAACATTATTTGATAGAGTCATATTTCCTAGGAAAATGTCAACACCACCCCACTCTTCCCTAGCCCCTCTCATAAATTCTCCAGGTCAGTAGAATTTTTAGAAATAAGGCTTTTCAGCTTCCAAAATAAAACCAAATAAAATTATAGGAAAATTATTGACTAAACAGAAACCTTAATAATAAAGTACTACATAGATAACTATTACCACCTAATACCCCTCTCTTTCCATCTTGATACATTATAGTTAAAATAGAGGTGGGGGGATTTTGCTCACAGGTGCTGACAGGGGTAAAATCTACCCTTTTGTTGCACCCTTAGGTGACAGGATGGGGATATTATTTAGAAAGAAGCCTCGAAAGCTTGATGGTCAAAACTGATACAGTATTAACATAGATTAAGCATTTTTAATTTTCAAAAGTTCTTAATAAAATCTTCTCTAAGGGTTCAGAATTATTACTGCCTATGTTATAAGCCTGCCCAGGGAGGGAAATTATATTGAGAGAAAAAAGTCATTCTTCTCTCTTAATTTGGGGAAGGAGAGAAAGAAATGTCAATATAATTGAAAGGTTGCATTAAAAAGACAATGGGTACTAAACACATAGAGATGAGGACATGATTGGAAATGTAATCATACACAAATGTAGTGGAGGGAAAGTCAACGAGGGTCAGCTCAAGCCCTCCACTTATTTCAACCTAGCTAGTGAAGCAGTGCCAACACGTGACATCCCTTGTGCTTACAGCTGCAAAGAACTAAAACTACTCTAGCCTCATGCATTTGGTGGCTCTATCCTATAAGGGCGTAAGATAGCTCTGGAGTCCATGATGGTAGATTTTTCTCCTTTAGTTGAAATCATATGAAATTCTTTCTAGAGGAAAGATATTAAAGGATTTTCTACATTGAAAATGAGTATGAAGGGATCTCAAGATTAACAATGTTTTCAGACCTGAAATAGGAATTCAGTCTATCTTGTAATGAATTTTGGTCTTTGCCTCTTTCAATCTTTTCCTCTTTGTCTCTTCCCTTCCTGAACCTCCTACAACTATTCCTGCCTATATGCTTCCCTTTCTCATTTATTTACCTGCCGTCTTTTCTTCTTCCACTGTCTCCAACCTCTCTCCTCTTTAATAAGATATTTTATTTCTTTATTTATGCCCTGCAGGTCTTATTAAAGATTTGGGATGACTTTTCACTGTCATATTTAGACTATAATATTTCCAGCTCTTCTAATGAAGATTAGCACAATATTTATTTCCTTTCTTATTTTTAAAGCAGAATGAAACACTAAATCAAGTTGCTCTTAACTATTGGATATTAATAATTTTTTTCCTGTAGTCCAATTACCCTCCAGAGAAACCTGGTTCCCTCACCTTCCTCATAGTATAACAAAAAAACATGTAAATACTTACTCTTGGATGGAAAGCTATGGCAGTGACAAAATCTATATGCTGAAAACAGCAAAGGCATTCTCTTCTGGAAATGTGCCATAGCCTGACTGTTTTATCCATTGAAGAAGAAAGCAGAAAGTAGTTCTACGGAGAAATTGACATTGATTATTTTATCACCATATAAAAAAAATACTTACTCCATAAAAGTGAACTTTTAGTTTTAGGTATCTCAAGAGTTTTGTCATTACTATTGTTATACGCAGCATCATAAAGTACAAAGATATCCAATTCACTTGGACAATCCCATTTTTTTCCCAAATAGTTAAATACCATATTTCTTTGATTCTAAGACTTTTTCACATTACCTATTCTGAAATGAGGATGAATCTTATGACTTCTGTTGAAAGAAATCTGCCAGATGCCGACAGAGGACTAAAGTGTGCCTTGGTTGTTGGAGCCTGCGTGTACTAGAAGTTAGCTATGAATCTATTCATTTGATCGTCACTTCAGTTATTTTCACATTGATAACACTGGTGAATTTTAACTCACATGAATTCCCTAACTGTCACTTAAAATGTCTTCAAAAAGATTATCCTATAATGCAGCATGGAAATGAAAAGTTATTGTGCACCTGTCACACCTTAGGCAAGCAAATTAGAGAATAGAAATTGTCAAATGTCTCAGAATAGAATTTTCAAAGCTAGAAGAGGGTAGTGTAACTGATTTAGGCATTATGATGGCCCATCACCCATAAACCAAACATCTATCTGTCAAAAGCTTCCAGATGGATACATAAGGGGATAGGATTCCCAGGTGCTCGGCCCTACCAGGCGCCGGACGTGCCACTGTGCAGGGGCGCGAGACCAGATTTTGTATGTCACTCCCTCTCGCGAGAACACCGGAATCATAACTAAATGCTGAACAATCATCAACAGGAAGACGCTGGAACTCACCAAAAAAGATACCCCACATCCAAAGACAAAGGAGAAGCCACAATGAGACAGTAGGAGGGGTGCAATCACAATAAAATCAGGGGCTTCCCTGGTGGTGCAGTGGTTGGGAGTCCGCCTGCCAATGCGGGGAATGCGGGTTCATGACCCGGTCCGGGAGGATCCCACATGCCGTGGAGTGGCTTGGCCCGTGAGCCATGGCCGCTGAGCCTGCGGGGGGCCCGCAGCAGTGAGAGGCCCGCGAACCGCAAAGCAAACAAACAAAAAACCAAAAAAACCCCAATAAAATCAAATCCCATAACCGCTGGGTGCGTGACTCACAAACTGGAGAACTCTTATACCACAGAAGTCCACCCACTGGAGTGAAGGTTCTGAGCCCCACGTCAGGCTTCTGAAGCTGGGGGTCCGGCAATGGGAGGAGGATTTCCTAGAGAATCAGACTTTGAAAGCTAGCGGGATTTGATTGCAGGACTTTGACAGGACTGGGACAGAGACTCCACTCTTGGAGGGCACACACAAAGTAGTGTGCACATCAGGATCCAGGGGAAGGAGCAGAGACCCCATAGGAGACTGAACCAGACCTACCTGCTAGTGTTGGAGGGTCACCTGCAAAGGCAGGGGGTGGCTGTGTCTCACTGTGAGGACAAGGACACTGGCAGCAGAAGTTCTGGGAAGTCCTCCTTGGCGTGAGCCCTCCCAGAGTCTGCCATTAGCCCCACCAAAGACCCCAGTGTTGGGTCGCCTCAGGCCAAACAACCAACAGGGAGGGAACCCAGCCCCACCCATCAGCAGACAAGCCTATTAAAGTTTTACTGAGCTCTGCCCACCAGAGCAACAGCCAGCTCTACCCACCACCAGTCCCTCCCATCAGGAAACTTGCACAAGCCTCTCAGATAACCTAACCCACCAGAGGGCAGATAGCAGAAGCAAGAAGAACTACAATCGTGCAGCCTGTGGAACAAAAAACACATTCACAGAAAGATAGACAAGACGAAAAGGCAGAGGGCTATGAACCAGATAAAGGAACAAGATAAAACCCCAGAAAAACAACTAAATGAAGTGGAGATAGGCAACCTTCCAGAAAAAGAATTCAGAATAATGATAGCGAAGATGATCCAGGACCTCAGAAAAAGAATGGAGGCAAAGATGGAGAAGATGCAAGAAATGTTTAAGAAAGACCTAGAAAAATTAAAGAACAAACAAACAGAGATGAACAATACAATAAGTGAAATGAAAACTACACTAGAAGGAATCAATAGCAGAATAACTGAGGCAGAAGAATGGATAAGTGACCTGGAAGACAGAATAGTAGAATTCACTGCTGCGAAAAAGAACAAAGAAAAAAGAATGAAAAGAAATGAAGACAGTCTAAGAGACCTCTGGGACAACATTAAACACAACAACATTCGTATTAAACGGGTCCCAGAAGGAGAAGACAGAGAGAAAGGACCCGAGAAAATAAGTGAAGAGATTATAGTCGAAAACTTCTCTAACATGGGAAAGGAAATAGCCACCCAAGTCCAGGAAGCACAGAGAGTCCCAGGTAGGATAAACCCAAGGAGAAACATGCCAAGACACATAGTAATCAAACAGGCAAAAATCAAAGACAAAGAAAAATTATTGAAAGCAGCAAGGGAAAAACGACAAACAACATACAAGGGAACTCCCATAAGGTAAACAGCTGATTTTTCTGCAGAAACTCTACAAGCCAGAAGGAGGTGGCATGACATATTTAAAGTGATGAAAGGGAAAAACCTACAACCAAGATTACTCTACCTGGCAAGGATCTCATTAAGACTCGATGGAGAAATCAAAAGCTTTACAGATAAGCAAAAGCTAAGAGAATTCAGCACCACCAAATCAGCTCTACAACAAATGCTAAAGGAACTTCTCTAAGTGGGAAACACAAGAGAAGAAAAGGACCTACAAAAACAAATCCAAAACAATTAAGAAAATGGTCATAGGAACATACATATCGATAATCACCTTAAACGTGAATGGATTAAATGCTCCAACCAAAAGACTCAGGCTCGCTGAATGGATACAAAAACAAGACCCATATATATGCTGTCTACAAGAGACCCACTTCAGACCTAGGGACACATACAGACTGAAAGTAAGGGGATGGAAAAAAATATTTCATACAAATGGAAATTAAAAGAAAGCTGGAGTAGCAACACTCATATCAGATAAAATAGACTTTAAAATAAAGAATGTTACAAAAGACAAGGAAGGACACTACATAATGGTCAACGGATCAATCCAAGAAGAAGATATAACAATTATAAAAATACATGGGGTTTCCCTGGTGGCGCAGTGGTTGAGAGTCCACCTGCCGATGCAGGGGACACGGGTTCGTGCCCTGGTCCGGGAAGATACCACATGCCGCAGAGCGGCTAGGCCCGTGAGCCATGGCCGCTGAGCCTGCACATCCGGAGCCTGTGCTCTGCAATGGGAGAGGCCACAAGAGTGAAAGGCCCGCGTACTGCAAAAAAAAAACAAAAACAAACAAACATGCACCCAACATAGGAGCACCTCAATACATAAGGCAACCGCTAACAGCTATAAAAGAGGAAATCGACAGTAACACAATAATAGTGGGGGACTTTAACACCTCACTTACACCAATGGACAGATCATCCAAACATTCCATCCAAAAACAGCAGATTACACTTTCTTCTCAAGTGTGCATGGAACATTCTCCAGGATTGATCACATCGCGGGTCACAAATCAAGCCTCACTAAATTTAAGAAAACTGAAATCATACCAAGCATCTTTTCTGACCACCATGATATGAGACTAGAAATCAATTACAGGGAAAAAAGCGTAATAAAGACAAACACATGGAGGCTAAACAACACGTTACTAAATAACCAAGAGATCACTGAAGAAATCAAAGAGGAAATAAAAAAATACCTAGAGACAAATGACAATGAAAACACAACGATCCAAAACCTATGGGATGCAGCAAAAGCAGTTCTAAGAGGGAAGTTTATAGCAATACAATCCTACCTCAAGAAACAACAAACATCTCAAATAAACAATCTAACCTTACACCTAAATGAACTAGAGAAAGAAGAACAAACAAAACCCAAAGTTAGTAGAAGGAAAGAAATCATAAAGATCAGAGAAGAGATAGATGAAATAGAAATGAAGAAAACAATAGGAAAGATCAATAAAATGAAAAGCTGGTTCTTTGAGAAGATAAACAAAATTGATAAACCATTAGCCAGACTCATCAAGAAAAAGAGGGAGAGGACTCAAATCATTAAAATTAGAAATGAAAAAGGAGAAGTTACAACGGACACCACAGAAATACAAAGCATCCTAAGAGACTACTACAAGCAACTCTGTGCCAATAAAATGGACAACCTGGAAGAAATGGACAAATTCTTAGAAAGGTATAACCTTCCAAGATTGAACCAGGAAGAAATAGAAAATATGAACAGACCAATCACAAGCACTGAAATTGAAACCATGATTAAAAATCTTCCAACAAACAAAAGCCCAGGACCAGATGGCTTCACAGGCAAATTCTATCAAACATTTAGAGAAGAGCTAACAGCCATTCTTCTCAAACTCTTCCAAAAAGTTGCAGAGGAAGGAACACTCCCAAACTCATTCTATGAGGCCACCATCACCCTGATAACAAAACCAGACAAAGATACTACAAAAAAAGAAAATTACAGACCAATATCACTGATGAATATAGATGCAAAAATCCTCAACAAAATACTAGCAAACAGAATCCAACAACACATTAAAAGGATCATATACCATGACCAAGTGGGATTTATCCCAGGGATGGAAGGATTCTTCAATATACGCAAACCAATCAATGTGATACACCATATTAACAAATTGAAGAATAAAAACCATATGATCATCTCAACAGATGCAGAAAAAGCTTTTGACAAAATTCAACACCCATTTATGATAAAAACTCTCCAGAAAGTGGGCATAGAGGGAACCTACCTCAACATAATAAAGGCCATATACGATAAACCCACAGCAAACATCATTCTCAATGGTGAAAAACTGAAACCATTTCCTCTAAGATCGGGAACAAGACAAGGATGTCCACTCTCACCACTATTATTCAACATAGTTTTGGAAGTCCTAGCCATGGCAATCAGAGAAGAAAAAGAAATAAAAGGAATACAAATTGGAAAAGAAGAAGTAAAACTGTCACTGTTTGCAGATGACATGATACTATACGTAGAGAATCCTAAAGATGCCACCAGAAAACTACTAGAGCTAATCAATGAATTTGGTAAAGTAGCAGGATACAAAATTAATGCACAGAAATCTCTGGCATTCCTATACACTAATGATGAAAAATCTAAAAGAGAAATTAAGGAAATACTCCCATTTACCATTGTAACAAAAAGAATAAAATACCTAGGAATAAACCTACCTAAGGAGACAAAAGACCTGTATGCGGAAAACTATAAGACACTGATGAAAGAAATTAAAGATGTTACCAACAGATGGAGAGATATACCATGTTCTTGGATTGGAAGAATCAATATTGTGAAAATGACTATACTACCCAAAGCAATCTACAGATTCAGTGCAATACCTATCAAATTACCAATGGCATTTTTCACAGAACTAGAAAAAAAATTTTCACCATTTGTGTGGAAACACAAAAGACCTCAAATAGCCAAAGCAATCTTGAGAAAGAAAACGGAGCTGGAGGAATCAGGCTCCCGGACTTCAGACTATACTACAAAGCTACAGTCATCAAGACAGTATGGTACTGGCACAAAAAAAGAAATATGGATCAATGAAACAGGATAGAAAGCCCAGAGAGAAACCCACGCACATATGGTCACCTTATATTGGATAAAGGATGCAAGAATACACAGTGGAGAAAAGAAAGCCTCTTCAATAAGTGGTGCTGGGAAAACTGGACATCTACATGTAAAAGAATGAAATTAGAACACTCCCTAACACCATACAAAAAAATAAACTCAAAATGGATTAAAGACCTAAATGTAAGGCCAGACAGTATAAAACTCTTAGAGGAAAACATAGGAAGAACACTCTTTGACATAAATCACAGCAAGATCTTTTTTGATCCACCTCCTAGAGAAATGAAAATTAAAACAAAACTAAAGAAATGGAACCTAATGAAACTTAAAAGATTTTGCACAGCAAAGGAAAGTACAAGCAAGACGAAAAGACAACCCTCAGAATGGGAGAAAATATTTGCAAACGAATCAACAAAGGATTAATCTCCAAAATATATAAACAGCTCACGCAGCTCAATATTAAAAAAGCAAACAACCCAATCCAAAAATAAATACTTATTAAATAAATGAAATTAAATAGCGTTCTTGAACCAAGCATGATCTTACAAGTCAAAAAAATTAGATTCAGATCTAAGTTCTACCCATAACTAGTTTTGTGATCTTGGATGGGTCAGAGGCCAGTCTTCTAATCCACAGTATGGAATATCAACTACCTCACAGCATTGTTATTTTCAGTATTAACAAGGTAATTCTTATTACGTGGCACAAAATAAGTCTTCAACAAACAGAAAACCCACTATAAACATCAACTGTGCTAGATACTCAAGAGAAACAACAGTGAAGTAAGAGCTGATCCCTACTCTTGAGGGGCTTAGAATCTTGTTGCCAATAAGATGTAGAAATGTACATAGATAAACACTTAAGTAAAAAAGAAAGTTTAAGAAAAGAGCACAGAGACAGATGAAGGCATTAAGAACAAAAACTGAGGTTTCCTGGAGAAGAAATTCTGCCTTAAGACTCCAGCATGAATGTACAACAAGGTGACTAGAGTTAACAACGCTGTATTATACACTTGCAAGTTGCTAAGAGAGTAGATCTTAAATGTTCTCACCACAAAAAAAAGGTAACTATTTATGGTGATGAATGTGTTAATTACCCTTATTGTAGTAATCATTTCCCAATATGTAAGTATATCAAATCATCACTGTGTACACCTTAAACTTACACAATGTTTTAATTACATCTTGATAAAGCTGGGAAAAAAACCCAAAAAAACTGAGTTTTCAATGCCTGCCCTACAAATTTCAAATTTGCCTGCCCCCACAACTGTGTGAGCCAATTCCTTAAAATAAACCTCCTATGTATGTATTTCCTGTTGGTTCTGTTACTCTGGAGAACACTGACTGATACAGTCATCAATGGAGGATTAATATCTTCAGTTGGTGTTACATTTTACAAAAAATATTGGTTTCCTTTAAGAAAGTAAAATGAGTGCAGGGTTCCCAATAAGGTGCTTTGTACTTTTTATTCTAGATGAATACGATTATCAGATTAAGGACACTTTAAATTTCCATCTTCCGACAACTCAGATTTCACACAGGGTGGGGAGAGAGTATAAAGATACAACTGGGGCTCAATTTAAAACCAGACTACCAGGTGAGGCCCAAGCTTGTTCCAGGAGGTTAGAGAAAAACGTTATGAAATGCATCCATAACATCTAAACAAATGTGATACGAGCATAATTCAAAAATGGAGTGATTCAAAGCTGGAGCTCAGGGAAAGGCTGACTTGCCAATATATACCAGTGATATCTTTGTGATATAGTTAAAATATATGGGCGTCACTGGTATCCTTGCTAGTATTTTGTTAACTCAGATGACTTTTCTCAATTTAAAGCTTTTAAATATTACTTTCCCCCACAAATTCTTAATATATTTTAGATTTTGATTACTGACAAATTTTAATACAAAGAAAGTATAAGGAATCATACAAAAATTCCAAAAACTGCTTCATGCTTTGCTTCATGCTTCAAACACCTTAAATAAAATTAAAAATACCTCTTAAAAATTTTGCAAACTTCTAAGATATTTGATCGGTGGCAAAATAGCCCCTCTACTTCTAAAATTTTGCTCTAAGGAAAAAAAAATTACAAAATGAAGACTTACCATTGATCTGCAGAATATAATTATTAAACCTAAATTAATAATTTCATGAATGTAGCAGATTATCCCCAAAACAGTCTTGATTAGATAGGTCAGACTTCACCTTTGTAGCTGAAGTCATATCCATTTTGCTGAGGATAGTTACTTTGCAAAACTATTTTATAAAAGAAGCAAATACAAGTATATAGACAGATCCAGATAGAAGCTGTTAAGTAATATAAACATTTTATTAGCCTAATCTGACATTTCTCTTTTTTAACTTTGATTAATTTGTAACTCCCACAAAGTATATACAGACATTCAAACACCTGACTGTGACAATCATACAAATAAAACATTTGCTTTTATCCTAAAATAGTTACATAGAATACAAAATTCAAATAAGAATTTCTTACTTTAGGACTTCTATGATGGTGCAGTGGTTAAGAAACCACCTGCCAATGCAGGGGACGTGTGTTCGATCCCTGGTCCGGGAAGATCCCACATGCCGCGGAGCAACTAAGCCTGTGTGCCACAACTACTAAGTCCACATGCTGCAACTACTGAAGCCTGTGCGCCTAGAGCCTGTGCTCTGCAACAAGAGAGGCCCATGCACCGCAACGAAGAGTAGCCCCTGCTCGCCGCAACTAGAGAAAGCCCGTGCACAGAAACAAAGACCCAACGCAGCCAAAAAAAAAAAAAAGGATTACTTACTTTAGACCATGAAAGATCAAGGAGATCAGCAGTATGTCCTTTATATTTGCAAAACGGCCGTTGTCGAAATGGTGCATTTTTATCATCTGGGTCTTCATCAGCTCCACTGCATACCTATTTAGACATGAAAACAAATGTTAAAACTAGAAAAACAAAAGCTTCATACTCTTCCCACCCCATTTATTCTCTCATTTTATACGATGCCTGATTGAAATCTTGATCCACTA
Organism: Pseudorca crassidens; assembly: GCF_039906515.1. NCBI lineage: Eukaryota > Metazoa > Chordata > Mammalia > Artiodactyla > Delphinidae > Pseudorca > Pseudorca crassidens. The sequence goes on from NC_090317.1 coordinate 30,892,256, forward strand.
AAAGCTGACTCCCCTTTATGCTGAATCTACTACTTATTACTTCCTCACCTCCTTGTCCTAATAAACCAGGATCATCCCTGAAGACATCGTGCTACCACAATCTTTCCCTCCCTAACAGAGCCCCCACTTTGTCCTTTTTTGAGCATCTCTTCCTTTAGGAGAGGTGGGAGCCAGCACCAGGGGGTGATCACGATTGGTCTAAGCTAATTAAGATGAGCTCACTCCCCTTTCCAGTGATGACTGGTTTAGGCATGGGCATATGTTATAATTTTCATCAAACAGACATGAGGGCAAGTCCATCTGGGGGATGAGGTGATAGGGGAGGCTTCTAGAAAGATTTCCTCACTCTTAAAAAGGGGTATACTAAAGGGACCTTCCTCTTTCCTGCTTCTGAACATTGTTGTCTGCATGTGACACCTAAGACAGTAGTAGTCATCTTACTACCATGAGGGCACCAAGCCCAGGAGAACAACAGATAAAGAACAGCAAAGCAAGAGGACGGAAGGACCTTGTGTTCCTGATGACACTACTGAGCTGCTGAATTAAGCAACCCTAGAGCCGCCTTACCTCCAGACTGGCTTCCTCATTGTTAAGCCATTTTCAGTTGGATTTCTATTATTTGAAGTCAAAAGCATCCTGACAGGTAGAGGTAGGTAGAAAATAATGCCATACACATGTGCCGTGCATTTAGTTTACAACATGCTTTTGTATTCATTATCTGAATGAATCCTAACGACCCTGTGAGGTAGGTATTACCATTATGAGGATGAAGAAATTAAGCAAAAAACCTGAGAATCAAAGAGGTCAAAATAACATATTAAAAGTCACGCAGCCACCTGTAAACAGCAGAACCAAAGCAAAGGTACAAGTAATCTAACTAAGTCCAGAGGTTGTTCCTCAAATGTTTTAGAGGATGTCACTTGAGCAGAAATATGGAACGTTAGCTAAGCCTTGCATATTTAGGGAAGGGTAGGTAGGATGATGAGGATGGAGAAAAACGTATATGGAGATAAAGCAGGGGATTAGGGTAGAAAGGTACTTTGAGACCAGATCATAAAGAGCCTTGGATTTGTGGCTTAAAAATTCAGACATTCTAAGGTGATGGAGAGCCAACACAGGTTTCTGAAAAGGAAAAGTAACGCAATCTGACTGGGGCTTTAGAAAGAGAATGCTGGGCAATAATGTAAAAGATGGTTTGGAAAGAGAGTCGGGGCAGGAAAAGCAGTCAGTAAGTTTAAGTAAGAATAACGAGGGCTTAAATAGGACAGTGGCCATGGGGATAGATAAAAACTACCCCTGCTATCTGTTAACAACTTTACAGTTTATAAAAACATCTTCACATTCTCTGTGGAGGTAGACCAGCAACACAGATGCCCTGACCCTTTGCCAAACACTCCTCATCCTAGATGATTACAGCTACTTCCCCTAATTTTACTGCTAGATTAGTGAGCACTGCTGGAAGACAAAACTAAACAGGCTTCTTGCCCTGTTACATAAAATTCAACTTTTTGTTTAATAATAATTTTCATTTTATTAATTCCTCAGCATATTTCCCCTAGCTGTGATCCCAGATCTTTTTTTTCCTCCTTAATCATCCACTTTCTTTTCATTGTACTCTACATATTTTCAAAATACTTAAATAATGTATTTTTGATTATAAAGTAATATACATGCTCAGTATAGACAATTCAGAAAACATAGAAAGTAGAAAAACTAAAATTAAAACCACCTATAATCTGCTAAAATTTTGGCCACCTTCAATCTTTCATTTTTTAAAAACATAATTGAAATCACATTGTACACATGATTCAGTATCTTCCTTTTTATTTTACACGAGCACTTTCTGTATTTCACTCTTTGGAAACATTTACTAGCTGCATATGGATGCACCATAATTTAATCATTTCCAATTTGTTGGTAATTTAGACATTTCCAATTTTTTGCTAAATAGCAATTCAACAAACATCCTGGAGCATGAACCTTTATCCCTATTTTATTACTTGTTTATCCTAATAGAAGGGTCAAAGGCTTAAACCATAGACTTTTATAGTATCTTCTGTTGTTTGTCTTAATAAAATCAGATAAATTTATTAAAGAAAATTTTAGAAATACAGAGAAGTATAAAGAATCAAATAAAAAAATGAGCTAAAACCCTACCAGCTAGTGATAACTACTAGTTATAATTTAGTGTATTTCTTTAAAATTTTAAAATCTATATTTATAGATATTTTTAGTCAAGATTAGGATAATATTATATCCATTTTTTTATTCTGCTATTTTCACTTTACAATTTATTTAGAATATTTTAAATGTGATCAAGTAGTCTTTGAAAAGAATTTAAGGACTGCATAGTATTATACTGTATGGATTATACCATAGTTTTTATTTTCCAACTATTAAAAATTCAGGGCTTCCCTGGTGGCGCAGTGGTTGGGAGTCCGCCTGCCGATGCGGGGGACGTGGGTTCGTGCCCCGGTCCGGGAGGATCCCACATGCCGCGGAGCGGCTGCGCCCGTGGGCCATGGCCACTGGGTCTGCGCGTCCGGAGCCTGGGCTCCGCAGTGGGAGAGGCCACGGCGGTGGGAGGCCCGCGTACCGCAAAAAAAAAAAAAAAAAAATTCAGTTTGTTTAAATTTTAGCTACTGTGAGAACATTAATATGAAAATCCTCTTACATCTTTGGGCATACATGATCATTTCTTTGTGATAGATTTTTTTTTTTTTTTTTTTTGTGATAGATTTTTAAAGGTAGAATTACCAAGTGAAATGTTATATATTTTATCTATATCTCTCTAGATATCTATATGTAGAGAGATATTTATATCTCTATGTAAATATAATGTATATATAAAACTTTATTATGAACATTTCAAATATACACAGAAGTAGACAGTATAATGAAACCCATGCATCCATCACCTGTTTTAATGATTATCAACATTTTATTCACCTTGTTTTTCAATCCTCCCACTTTTATGTATTTGCTTATTTTTGCTGGAGCAGTTAAAGCAAAATCTAAACATCATTCATTTTATCAGTAAATATTCTACATGTATCTCTAACTAGTAATCTTTTAAATTTAACTACCATTACATTATCATACCTAAAAAAATACCATCTGTATCATCAAATATCAAATCCATATCCAAATATCCAGATTATCTAAAAACGTCATTTAAAGTTGGATTGCTTTGAAAACTTGTAAGTCTTTTGATATTTATTAACACTTACTATATACCAGATATGGTATGCTACTTGAAATACCAAAATAAATATTTCTTATCTGTTTATAATCTATTCTCAGTATTTAAAAGCCAGAATAAAATATGTCAGATTGTCATTCTCTGTTCAAAAACCCTCCATTGGCTTCTTTCTCAGAGCAAAAGCCAAAGTCCTTGCAGTGTCCTACACCTTATGACTGGCCCATCTACACCTCCGTGACTTCATTTTCTTTTTTTTTGTTTTCGTGACTTCATTTTCTACTACTCATCTCCTTGCTCACTGGCTCCAGCTACCCGGGCCTCAGTGCTATTTCCTGAACATACCAGGACTCCTGCCTTATCACAGTTTCACTTGCCTCCACTTGGAATGTTCTTCTCCTCCAGATAGCCAGATGATCCCTCTCTCACCTCCTTCAGATTCTCCTCAAATGACTTCTCAGTGAAGCTTTGCTTGTCCACCATATTTACCTCCTGTCACCCCGCCTTATCTGCTTTATTTTTCTCCACGAAATTTATCACCTTCTAATATATTACAAAATTTACTTGTTTTGTTTCTCTGTTTCCCACCACTAGAATAAGCTTCATAACAATAGATTTTTTTGTTTCTTCTGTTCACTACTATATCCCCAACTCTTAGAACAATGATAAATACACAGTAGACACTCAATAAATATTTGTGGACTAAATGAAGACGTAGTGCCAGACCTTCAGATGCCAACTAGCGGAGCATAATGGTTAAGAGCATAAGCTCTAAAGACAGATCAGAGCTGGGTTCTAATTCTCTTGCTGTATCTACCAACTGTGTGAAACTGGTGTTACTCAATATCTCTAAGCATTTTCTTCATCTGTAAAATAGGGTTCTTAATAGTACTTCACAGCACTACCAGGGCTGTTGTGAGGTGAAGTAAGACATAAAATGTACTTAGCAAAGTACATGGCACATAGTAAGGGCTCATAAAATGTTAGCTGTTGTTACATAAATTGATATAGTATACAGTAAGTGCTTTTAACAGAACTATGGGCAAAGTACCATGGGAACAGTGAGGGAGCACATGAGTAAATTACTAGGTGAAGCAAGGAATGCTTCAGTGAGGGGACGAGTCTTAAATGAATTTGCCAGGCAAAGGGGAACTGCATATGTATTGTTAAGTACAGGGAATCAACAAAGGGTCTGACATTTTTGTTGGGGCATGAACAACCAAGTGGCTCAGAACATAAGGTCTGAGAGAGGGAAGGGTGGGAAATAACAATGAGAGCTGAGGTCAGGCTGATCTCTGAAAGACTGGGTCATCTAAGGAATTTAGACTTAATTCTATAGGAAAAAAGAGAGCCAAAGGAGTGCTTAAAACAGGAGAGTAACATGATGAGATTTGTTTTACAGGAAAGTAATTCTGCTGGCATAATTTTATCCATAATTCTGTGGATAAAAGACTGGAATCTGGGAGAACAGCTATAGTGGTCCAGGTAAGAGATAAAGGCCTGGATTGTAACAGTGGAAATGAAAGAAATGGCCAGATTCCAAAGACATTTCTGAGATCAAGCGGGCAGGATCTGGTAAATGAGCAGACACTGAAGGGAGAGGAGAGTGAAAAGTGATCACAGTTTCTAACTCAGGAGATGGTATGGATGTTAAATAATGAACTGATATCAAGTATGCATACCATCAAAGGAGTGGTTTTCTCCGGAAAATGATACTTAATTCTGTTTTGGGCATATATTATCGGGGTGGCCAGAAGGTTCGTTTGTTTTCTTCCATAAGATGGCTCTAGTAGCACTTAGTTGTCTTTAACTTCATTTGAAACAATTTTATTAGATTGTATGTACAGCTGTTATATCAGCGTGCATTTAAAAAAAGACTTATCAAAATTGGTGAATTTTTGTGTAGCCATTTTAATATTGAAGATGGAAGAAAAAAAGCAACGTTTTTGGCATATTATGTTTTATTATTTCAAGAAAGGTAAAAACACAACCGAAATGCAAAAAAGGATTTGTGCAGTGTATGGAGAAGGTGCTGTGACTGATCGAGTGTGTCAAGAGTGGTTTGCGAAGTTTTGTGCTAGAGATTTCTCGCTGGTCGATGCTCCAAGGTTGGCTAGACCAGTTGAAGTTGATAGTGATCAAATTGAGACATTTATTAAGAAAAATCAACGTTATACCATGCGGGAGATAGCTGACATACTCAAAATATCCAAATCAAGCGCTGAAAATCATTTGCACCAGTTTGATTATGTTCATTGCTTTGATGTTTGGGTTCCACGTAAGTTAAGTGGAAAAAAAACTTCTTGACAGTATTTCTGCATGCAATTCTCTACTTAAACGTAATGAAAACATTCTGTTTTTAAAACAAATTGTGACAGGAAATGAAAAGCGGATACTGTACAATAATGTGGAATGGAAGAGATCATGGGGCAAGTGAAACGAACCACCACCAACCACACCAAAGGGCGGTCTTCATCCAAAGAAGGTGATGTTGTGTATATGGTGGGATTGGAAGGGAGTCCTCTATTATGAGCTCCTTCCAGAAAACCAAACGATTAATTCCAACAAGTACTGCTCCCAATTAGACCAACTGAAAGCAACACTCGACGAAAAGCGTCCAGAATTAGTCAACAGAAAATACATAATCTTCCATCAGGATAACGCAAGATTGTGTGTTTCTTTGATGACCAGGCAAAAACTGTTACGGCTTGGCTGGGAAGTTCTGATTCATCTGCCATATTCACCAGACATTGTACCTTTGGATTTCCTTTTATTTAGGTCTTTACAAAATTCTGTTAAAGGAAAAAATTTCAATTCCCTGGAAGACTGTAAAAGGCACCTGGAACAGTTCTTTGTGCAAAAAGATAAAAAGTTTTGGGAAGACGGAATTATGAAGTTGCCTGGAAAATGGCAGAAGGTAGTGGAACAAAAGGGTGAATACGTTGTTCAATAAAGTCCTTGGTGAAAATGAAAAATGTGCCTTTTATTTTTACTTAAAAACTGAAGGCACTTTTTGGCCAATGCAATATCATTGTTGATGTCTGTCTTCTCCCATGCATTGCTCGTTGGTATGAATTATCCACTGCATCTTTATATTTTCAGTGCCTAACACACTGTCGACGTTTAAAAATTGCTTGTTGATTGAACCAAATCTAAATCAGTGCATATTTTAAATAAATACTGCATATGTACAATTTCATAAAAATTCCCTCTCATTCCCTTACAGTTAAGGCCTTTCATCCATTTTAGACTCTAATGATTTTGAAGGGGATCAGAATATGTCACCCCCAAATATGCCCCTTTGCCTAAGGATTATTTTGAGCTCAATGCAACTAAGAGGAAACAGACACAAGAAAAAGTCTCTGCCCTTCCCCTTTCTACCTGAAAGCAGAGCATAAAGTGCCCTTTGTGAAGGTGTCTCCCCCTCACCTCTCCCTTACCAGGAAGGGGAGAATCAATCTTAACTGCCTAAACAGAACCTTACTAAATTACCCTTATCTTCCATTAGTTTCCCCCAGTAGATTTACCTTCCCACAATTTACCACCTCTAAAAGCCTAAACTTCTTTTTCTTTATCTTGTCACTTTTCCACAAATTTCTTGCTCTTTGTTAAAATGATATATAAGTGCCTAAGTCTAATAGCTTCTTTGGGTCTTCACTATTCCTCTAGGAAGGCCCCCATATGCATACGTAATAAACCGTTTCTCCTCTTAATCTGTCTTTCGTTAGGTTATTTCGAAGTTCCCAGCCACAGAACCTAAGAGGGTAGAGGAAATTTTTTTCCTCCCCTACAATCTACTCTCAAAAATTCTAAGCAGAAGTTAAATGCTGGAACACCCATATTGATATTCCACTAATCAAGTGCACCAAACAGATTTATCCAAGAAAAACATTAATTTTTAGGTAGATAGCATATTTATGACTTCTCGTGTCAAGCAGAAATGTTACAAGTATGTAGCATAATGGAGCAAACTAAATACGCTGCTCTTCCTTACATTTACTGAGCTACTTTCAGAAATCAATAGAAACAGAGAGCATAAGAGCCAGAATTCTAGGCTTGGCATGACCAACGAGTAGGTGAGTGATCTTGGGTGTGTCGCTTTGTATGCCCAACTGTACAATAGGTACTTTTATGTATTCTATTCTACATGGATGCTAAGAAGGCAAGAGTAAAAATGTATCAAAAGAGATATATATAAGATATCACTATCATGAGAAAAAAGAAAAAAAGAACACACATATCAGGGAAATAAACTCCACTGTGCTTACTGTGCCTCACTGCAGCGAGTACCAGGTTAAAGACAAAGGCATATGAAACAGAGGCTTCTTTTAACTGTCCCCATATAGAATGACAGAAGTGAAAGGAACCCCAAAGTATCTTTTCCTGAAAACAATAGATATAAATGATACTCAACTACTCCAGAAAAAAGGCTCAGTACTCCAGGGGCTCAGTACTTTTTGGGTCAAAGAACTACTACGCTCATTTTTTTTTTTTTTTTGGCCACACCAAGAGGCATGTGGGATCTTAGTTGCCCGACCAGGGATAGAACTCATGCCCCTTGCATTGGAAGCGCGGAGTCCCAACCCACCGGACCTCCAGGGAAGTCCCTATGCTCCTCATTTAAAAGGTCTTCTATTCAAACAAGATTGGGAGTTACTTAGGGTTTTTTTTTGGGGGGGGCGGGCGGGGATGGAAGTAGTTAAGAATCTGTAAGTAGGATTGTTAAAATAAGCATAATATAAGATAGTACAAATAGTCTCTGTTTTTAATAGTAATCAAGGCCTGGAAACTTTATGGTAAATTAAACTAATAAAAGCAAATCCTTTTCCCCTAAAGCAAAGTGGTTAAAATTTTCACTGCTACATTAGTCAGTGAAGGCTTTATGGAGGAAGTGGGCCTTCAAGAATGGGCAAGTTTTAAGTAGAAAAAAGGGAGACCGCAGGCATCCAGATAAGGGGAATAGGAATGAATGAAAGGCACAGAAGCAGGAATTCAACACTGATTTAGGTCTACCACAGTCAGGCATGGGGTTAGGTTCCAAGGATACTAAGATCTGTGAAGTACAGTTCTTTGCCTTAAATCAGCCCTGAGCCTAGCCAGAGGGACAAACTGCCAAGGAAGGCATGGTAAATAATATCAATGTCAAAGTACATATGATGTACTACTGTCAGAACCCAAGTGAGGAACAATTTTGTCTGCTTGATTCAGGGAAAATAATAAGAGAAGATAAGATATTTGAGCTGAATCTTGAAGGATGAGTAGGGCTTTGCCCTGTAAGAAAAGGGGACAGGGAGGGAATTCCTGGCAAAGCAAACAACATGAACAAAGACATGAAAGTGAAAGAGTGTTTAGGATACAGACCTATATCTGGCATGGCAAGTAGGATGCACAGGTACTAGGGAATTAGAACTGAGTTAAAAAGGTAAGATGAGGTAATATCAGGAAGAGTGGTGACAAGGAGCCACCAGAAGACTTTAAATCACAAAATGGCACAGGTCTGTATTTTGACAAAAAAAAAAAAAAAAAAGGGAATCTCCTGGAGGTCCAGTGGTTAGGACTCCATGCTTTCACTGCAGGGGGCACAGGTTTGATCCCGCAAGCCACGTGGTGTGGCCAAAAAAGAAAAGCTGGTGGCAGTAGAGACCAGCGACAGAAAAACCAACTAGGAGGCTACAGCAAGCATTTAAATAAGCGTCAAGGACCTAGACGAGGTGAGTAATGAGGGGTCAGATTCCATGGGCATTTGTAGGAGGAGGTGGAGCGGATAGAATTTTTAACTCATTTGGTATGTGGGTAAGGACGAAAAAGTAATGAGTGTTTCTGAGTTAAAAAGGTAACTTATGGATGTTGATACCATTAAAGAAGGCTCAAAACAGGAGAAGCAGGGTTGTGGGTAGATAATAATAAAACTATTTCCGTGAATGACCATTAATATCTAGCCGGTTGCTCAAGCTGGACACCTGGGAATCATCCTAGGCTACTTACTTACTACCCAGGTAGTCCAGTCATCAAGTCCTTCTTTTATATTTCTCAAATTCAGCTCCTCTTTATGGTTTCTAGACTCACTGCTTTCATAATCTACCATAATCGAAGTACCCATTTCTCTCTGGGGTTGAGAGCCTCTTAAGTGGTCTCCCTGTCTCTAGCCAGGAGCCCCCCATCCAATCTATCTTTTACACTGCTACGAGAATGCTCATTCCAAAACAAAAATCTGAACATTTTAATTCAGCTTCTGACCCAAACCCCTCAAAGCCCATCTTCCCCTAGTACCTTGAGGATAAAGTTCGTATGTTTTGGTTTAATAGAAAAAGCCACTGAAAATACCAATCCTGCCTACCTTTCCTACAACTCTCACACATGCACCCTTTGCTCCAGCCAGGTAGTACCTTTAACATGCCATGTCGTCTCAGCCTCCATGCCTTTGCACTTGCTATTTGCTCTGATACGCCCCTTCCTTCCCTCACATAGTTGATTCCTCGTTCAAAGCCTCCAGGGAGCTTTTCCTGACACACTAATTCATAAGGCTAACTTGTATACTTGTGTAGTATCTTCTATAGAGTATTACCATCCAATACTATAATTGCAGATATATCTATTTCACTAGTTAGCAAGGTCCCTGAGGCCAGAAAATAAGTCTCATTTGATTTTGCAGAATCTAGCAGTGTCTGGCACATGTAACAGGCACTCAGAAAACATTTGTTGAGGGAGTTTAGTTTCACACCTATTAATTGATGTGCTTAAAGAACGTGTAGGTGGAGAGAGCCTATACATATTATTATGTGAAAAGGGCAGCATGCACAATAAGATTTCACTGTTGTTTAAAAAACATAAAGCTATTGAAAGGAAACAAGAATTATGGAGCTAAAGCCAGTTCAGGATTGGAGGTAGCGAGTGAATATGTCAACTGAGAATAGCCAAAGGACAAAACCCAGAAAAACAGCAACATTTTAGGGGGTGGAAGAGGAAGAGACAGCAGGGATATAGGAAGAGAACAAGGAAAAACAGAACCATGGAAAGCTGAGAGGAGTATGTTTAGAGTAAGGAAAAATTAGTGTCAAATACTATAGAGCCAATGAAATCCCAGGAAAATACTGTTGAGCAGATGGACATTTTAGGTTCTATTTGTTTACATCACCCTTGCCTTGCTGAATACACAAGAAGCACAGGGACAGCTTAGAGTAATATTTTGCATTCCGCTTCTTAGGTTAAAACTAGTTATATTTAACCTTCCAGCTCTGAAACCAAATGAAAATCATTAAGATATTTTAAACACCTGACACTGGGATAAAACATTTATTAAACCAAGAAGATGGAAAAATGAAAATATTTCAATATCTTTTTTCTTTCCTTAATTATCTTTAATTCAGGTGTCTGTTACTATTATTATTTTTAAAATATCTAACATGGATTTGAGGGGAGGGAATTTTTTTATTTAAGTTTACATTAGTATAGTAGCTTGAGTAATATTAGTTACTGTCTGACAATCTTTAAACATCACAATTTTTCATTTAACAATTCTAATAGAAAAAAACTCTCAGTTCTAATGCATCTCAATTTTAAATGCTTTCATGTACCTGTAATATCTGATAAACAATAAGGTACTTTATGGTAAAAAATCATAGTATGTAACAATAGTAACCATAAAATAATAAACATACCCCTGTATCTGTATCAGATTTTGATGAATTTAGACTTTCCTGAGAAGGTGATGGGGACACACGTCCTAAAACAACATAATAATTGTAAAAAGGCACGTATATATACAAGTGTACACACACACACACACACATCAATCAGAAATAATAATACAGTAACACCTATTTAAAAGTCATAGAATACATCATTCTGGAAAAATACATTTTTCTAAACAAGCGAAGTGTTAACTCTTATGCACCAAAATATTTGTTTTTATCATTTTTATATAAAATATTTATAAAATGGCTTAACCACTTCCCCAATTTAAAAAAATACTGTTAAGTCCTCATTATTCATCGTGAAGACATTCTTGCCAATCGTAACAGATAGGAAGATGAATACAGGGGCAGGAAGGGTCTGGGCTGGGGTAAGTCTCAATGGCCACTGAAAATAGTCTTTCTGCTCCAGGCAGGTCAATAAATGTATAATAAACATAGTTTTACTTTTTGTCAACTCATCATCATCTTGAATTATGTATTATAACATATTGCAAACAACCCCATGGGGCTACTAAAGTATATGGGCCTCGCTGGCCAGTTTAGTGGCCCTCCCTAGATTTCTATGTTCCTCAAACTGCTGCTTCAACTACAGTCTATACTCCTGCCCATACTACCTCTATTCTCCTTTCTCTCATCCCTTAACTTCTGTGTTCAGCCTTGGATGATTGGGTGGTGAGGGGTTTGTGGAGAAAATGTACTGCAGTTAAATAATGACAATAATTACAAGAAAAGAATCCCATATACTTAAAGCTCCTATTTACATCAATTTTACACACTTTGCTGATAACACAATACAGAAATATTTTACATAGTTGTAATCGTTGCGTATACACATCATGTTCTGGGGTTTCTCTTTTCCATTTAACCTAGTTTCATATACCCTTTGATGTACTGACAAATCACATTTACTTTCCATGGCTATGTTTCCTTAATCATTCTTTACTTACTGGATGTAAACATTATTCTCATTCTTTTTCTAGATTAATCAGATATTTCATTTTAACCTAAGATAGAACTGAAAGTTACCAGGGGAAACCAAATAACTTTGTTCTCGGTAGTTGATGAATTTAACTCTGCGGTACACCTAAAAAGAGATAAAGTCAAAAACTTTGTGGTAGCTTTTTTCACTGGGTTTAGATGCTTTTTTGCTGTTGACTTCTGTTTTAAGTTTGTGGCTTTTATGGAAAGTAGTGCTTGCTGCAAATGATTGCCAGATAAGAGGGTATCATTATACCTAAAATGTAAAAATGCCAGATGTCTCCAGATTTTTTAAAACCCACCAATAAATGAAAAATACCTTCAGTATTGTATTTCATCCGCATATTGTTGAAATAGTCGAAAGCATTTTTTAAAGCCCATATTCTTACTACATTGTCTTGTCCAGCTGAGGCAAGTAATCTGCCACAGTGAGAAAATTTCATGGTCCAAACAGCTCCCTGTGAAAACAAAGGAAGGTTCAAAGTTATTACTTTAGAAGTTGAGACATTGTTTTTAAGCCAAAGAAAAAAATTATGCCAAATTACACATACAGTAAATCCCCTACATATGAACAACTTCCATTCCGAGAGTGCGTTTGTAAAACGTCAGCCTAGGTACCCAACTAACACAATCAACCATACAGTACTGTACTGTAATAGGTTTATAATACTTTTCACACAAATAATACATAAATAACAAACACAAAAAATAAAGAAAACATTTAAAATCTTACAGTACAGTACACCTTGAAAAGCATAGTACAGTACCAGCTACATCACCGCTGCTTTTACGCCTGTTTCCAGACATCATGGGCTTGAAATAAAGATACTGTACTACTGTACTCTATACAGTACTGTAAAGTACACAAAAACACAACCACTTGTAGAGGATGCACACACGTGACAATGTACACCAGACACGTGAACTAACTTACGTGACTAGACATGTGAACGCACGTTCGCGTCTTTGAAAGTTCACAACAAGGGTCGTATGTAAGGGGACTTACTATACACTAAGATAATGCTCACATAACTAACACCACTTAAGGCCAATAGTCCAATGATGCTATAATACCACAAAAAGGGACTTTTAGAAGAGAGGGAAAAGACAGTTGCAGTTTGCATAATCTAAACTAACAACTTCAGGCTTCCCTGGTGGCACAATGGTTAGGTATCCGCCTGCCAGTGCAAGGGACATGGGTTCGAGCCCTGGTCCGGGAGGACCCCGCATGCCATGGAGCAGCTAAGCCCGTGCGCCACAACTACTGAGCCTGCGCTCTAGAGCCGATGAGCCACAACTACTGAAGCCTGTGCGCCTAGAGCCCGGGCACCGCAACAGGAGAAGCCACTGCAATGAGAAGCCTGTGCACTCAACGAAGAGTAGTCCCCGCTCGATGCAACTGGAGAGGGCACACGTGCAGCAGCGAAGGCCAAACGCAGCCAAAAATAAAACAAAACAAAACAAAATTTATAAAAAAATAAAAATAAACTACTTCAAGACCCAAAACCTTGTCCACATATTAATGGAAATGGGAGATCTGAGGTGGCCAGAAACCTTCATTGCAAAAGAACAAATCCTAGTCTGGGATCTCAGTCTTCTAGCTGAACATGAGGGCGAGTGCGATAGGAGGGGGCACAGACCTCAGAATAGCAATAACAACTCCTGACCAGGGCTGAGGGAAGAATAAGGCCCAGCTTAGCAGTGACCCTCACAGCACTGGTTATTTAGAAGTGTTGGAATGGTATGGTCTCATTCTATTTTTCTCCCCAGAAAAAAGGTTTTGCAGCATATGGCTAAAATTCCCAGATAGACAGTACTAAGAACAGTGCGGAAGTGTGTGTGTGTGTGTGTGTGTGTGTGTGTGTGTGTGGCGGGGGGGGGGGCAGGCATGGTAAAGAATGTGAACACTTAAATTGGAAAGGCCAAATCCTATTACAATAAATACTGTTATAACCACTGTTATAACACACATCTATGCAGGTCAAAAAGATCATCCAAGTTAAAGGTAACAGTTTATTTACTGGAATAACATTCATTTCCACAAAATTCAAGTATGTTAAGAAATTTGTCATTTGGAGCCTACTTCAATGATATTTACTTAAAACTGGAAATAATGAAAGAGAACCAATACAGTACAAGGAAATTCATCAGATTCCTTAAGGAAGTTACTATAATCAATTGAAACTTTTTTTTTTTTTTTTTTTTTGGCGGTACGCGGGCCTCTCACTGCTGTGGCCTCTCCCGTTGCGGAGCACAGGCTCCGGACGTGCAGGCTCAGCGGCCATGGCTCATGGGCCCAGCCGCTCCGCGGCATGTGGGATCTTCCTGGACCGGGGCATGAACCCGCATCCCCTGCATCGGCAGGTGGACTCTCAGCCACTGCACCACCAGGGAAGCCCTCAATTGAACCTTTTTAAAAAATTTATTTAAGTATAGTTGATTTACAATGTTGTGTTAATTTCTGCTGTACAGCACAGTGATTCAGTTATACATACTTTTTCATATTCTTTCCCATTATAGTTTATCACAGGATATTGAATATAGTTCCCTGTGCTATACAACTCAAATGTTTTATGTGTAGATTATAAGCACCAAAGTAAATTCAAATCTGGCTGCCAACTGATATGTGTAAGCCAACTTTTAGATTTAAAATCTAAATAGATAAGCAGATTCCCTGATCAAAGACCAACAGTATCACTTACCCAGTTCTGAGTTTATTACTGCCTTCCCTGCGTTCCTAGCATTTTCAGGGGGTAACTGTAATGTATTTGTGAACTTTATATCTACTTTGGTACATTTTAACTCTGATAGACGACTTGTACCTCTACCTCTCTCCTTGTTCTGTCACTTTACAAAATATATTGAGCTTTGAAATATTTGTATAAATTATTTAAAATATACCAGGGAGCATTTTAAACATTGTTCAAAGTGACAGATCACCCTTAACTGCTTTAAAGTTTGGTACCTTTCTCTGGTAAAAGAAAGTTTGCATAGCTTTCTTAATAATACAGGCCTAGAGTTTACTTATTCAATAGGTCACTTCTTGAACAATCATTCAGAGACAGACTTTGCATTACCTATTCATTAAATCATATTATTATCAATTCACTTTTCATGGCTCAGGCTAGCAAAATTACATACATAAGACATCAGCTTTATAGAAACCAAAGTATTTCTCTCAATGAAAACAGAATCAATCCTGAAAAATAAAAAGGTTGCTTACCATATGTTCACCACTAAGATCTTGTACCACTTTGATCTGATCAAAATCATAAGGTCCTTTGAAGCCATGTGCTGCTTTGAATTTAACTGGTCTTGTGTATGGCATTCCTTCATCATCACTTGATGAAGGATCATCTTGATCAGTATGAAACACTGAATAGAAAAGCAATAGAAATCATCACTAGCTAATATAGATAACCCTACTGTCGTATTTTCATATCTACTGCTTACCAAGAAAATTCATTAATTGGAAAAGCAAAATCTGTCTATTACTAAACAGCATATTGGTTAGCAGCATGGAGTCTGGTACCAGATTGCCTGGGTCCAAATCCAGCTCTGCCATTTATTATCTGTGTGACTATGGGCAAGGTATTTGACCTTTTTGTGCCTCAGTTTTCTCATCTATAAAATGGGGATAATAATGGTCCTTACCTCATAGAGTTTTTAAGAGGATTAAATGAGTTAACACAGGTGAAAGTGCTTGGAACAGTGTCTGGCACAGAATAAATACTATATAAGTGTTTATTAAATAAAACAAATGAGCACAATTATAACAAAGGCATAGGAAGTTAAGGTGTGGAAATTCAGAAAATTTACCTAATTTTGAGAATATTTATAAACACTAAATAGCCTTACAAAACGAATTTACAACTGATTACTGAACACTCAACTCTTCCAGGTTGCTAGTCACAAAGTATGTACAAATTCATGTTTAAGATGCATAAATTCATTTTTCTTCCCACTCATAAAACTGACAGTGAGAGTAACATGATTTATTGAAATACTAAGATATTAGCTATTAAGGTTTATTACTTTCAATAAAATAGAATGCTTCTTACAAGCTACAGGCTAAATTTAAATGATTACAAATCAATTAATTATTCAGTTGAAATGCTCTGTTTCACTTACCTTCGTCTCTAACACTTTTAACTTTATTTACAGCACGTTCGCCGTATTCCTCAGCAAGGTGCTTTGCTCTCTTTACTGATTTTCCTAGGAACTTCTTTAGTTGAGTCCTTAACAAAAATACCAAAAAAAGAAAAAAACCAAATCCCAACCCAAATTACTTCTTATTAACTCAACTAATTGTAAAAGTTCAACAATTCACAGATAATCTCATGAGCTGTGACTGGTAAAGTGTATCATTTTGAAATAACTCCTTTTTTATATACATAGTAGGTCTTTGAGTTCCCAAATCCCTTGTTCTATGGAATAAATATACTCAAATCAATATGGCTACAAAGGAAATATAGGCAGTTCCCCCCAATGTATAATATCATATCCTCTAGAGCACTAGTTTTCAGTGGTGGATAATAATCACTTGGTGGGAACGGAGTGGGAGGGGAGTGTTTTAAAGTGCAGATACCTGGGCGCGTGGGCTTCACTAGTTGTGGCACGTGGGCTCAGTAGTTGTGGCTCGTGGGCTCTAGAGCACAGGCTCAGTCGTTGTGGCGCACGGGCTTAGTTGCTCCGCGGCATGTAGGATCTTCCCAGACCAGGACTCGAACCCGTGTCCCCTGCATTGGCAGGCGGATTCTTAACCACTGTGCCACCAGGGAAGCCCTAACTTCAGTTCTTGAAATGTACCAAGCTTTTAGTCACCTCAAGGCCTTTGGATGGGTGGTTATTTCTGCCTGGAACACTTCTCCCTTGGCTAATTTCTACTCATCTTTTAGGTCTCAGAACAAACAGCTCTCTTTTAAAAAACCCCTCCTTGACTCTTTAGAACAGATTTTCCTGTTATACACACCCATAGCACCCCATATATTCTTCTATAGTAATTACTACAAACATAGTTAGATTTATCTGTGTAATTACATGTTTAGTGTCTGCTTCTCTTATTTAACTGGAAGCTC
Organism: Pseudorca crassidens; assembly: GCF_039906515.1. Classification (NCBI taxonomy): domain Eukaryota; kingdom Metazoa; phylum Chordata; class Mammalia; order Artiodactyla; family Delphinidae; genus Pseudorca; species Pseudorca crassidens. The sequence goes on from NC_090317.1 coordinate 30,909,205, forward strand.
TATGAGGGCAGAGACTACGATTGTCTTCCTAACTATTTTATCTGCAGCACCAAACTCCCATGTCTAACTGACAGAAAGACTACAATATGCTACAACTGGTATTGATATGAAGAGATGTCCATTACATAATAGGTATTTTTTTTTAAAGTCAATAAACTATAGACACAGTATAACTTCACTTTTGTGAGAAAAAAAATTCTATGGTGGGGACTTCCCTGGTGGCACAGTGGTTAAGAATCCACGTGCCAATGCAGGGGACATGGATTCGATCCCTGGTCCGGAGATCCCACATGCCATGGAGCAACTAAGCCCGTGCACCACAACTACTGAGACTGCACTCTAGAGCCCACGAGCCACAACTACTGAGCCCACGTGCCACAACTAGTGAAGCCCACGCGCCTAGAGCCTGTGCTCCACAACAAGAGAAGCCACCGCAATGAGAAGCCCACACATGACAAAGAAGAGTAGCCCCCGCTCGCCGCAACTAGAGAAAGCCCGCGCACAGCAATGAAGACCCAACGCAGCCAAAAATAAATAAATTTTAAAAAAATTCTATGGTGAACATACCTAAAGATTATTTCTGGGGGTGAGAGTATGAGAGGCTTTCATTTTCTTTTTTACCCATTTCTGTATTATTTTGATAATCATAAAACACAGATGATAAACCTTTTTCTTTTGGCCACACCACGCGGCTTGTGGGATCTTAGTTCCCTAACCGGGGATCAAACCCGGGCCCTCGGCAGTGAAAGTGCAGAGTGCTAACCACTGGACCGCCAGGGAATTCCCAGGTAAACCTTTTTTTTTGAGGTATAGTTGATTTATAATATTATATTAGTTTCAGGTGTATAATGTAGTGACTCAAACTTTTTATAGATTATACTCCACCTATGGTCAATTAATGTATGACAAAGGAGGCAAGAATATACACTGGAGAAACGACAGTCTCTTCAATAAGTGGTGCTGGGAAAACTGGACAGCTACATGTAAAAGAATGAAATTAGAACATTTTCTAACACCATACACAAAAATAAACTCAAAATGGATTAAAGACCTAAATGTAAGACCAGATACTACAAAACTCTTAAAGGAAAACATAGGCAGAACACTCTGACATAAATCGCAGCAAGATCTTTTTGGATCCACCTCCTGCAGTAATGAAAATAAAAACAAAAATAAACAAATGGGACCCAATTAAACTTAAAAGCTTTTGCACAGCAAAGGAAACCATAAACAAAGAAAGCCCACAGAATGGGAGAAAATATTTGCAAACGAAGTGACAGACAAGGGATTCATTTCCAAAATATACAAAACAGCTCATGCAGCTCAATATCAAAAAAACCAAACAACCCAATCAAAAAATGGGCAGAAAATCTAAATAGACATTTCTCCAAAGAAGACATACAGATGGCCAAAAAGCACACGAAAAGATGCTCAACATCACTAATTATTAGAGAAATGCAAATCAAAACTACAATGAGGTATCACCTCACACCGGTCAGAATGGCCATCATCAGAAAGTCTACACACAATAAATGCTGGAGAGGGTGTGGAGAGAAGGGAACCCTCCTGCACTGTTGGTGGGAATGTAAATTGGTACAGTCACTATGGACAACAGTATGGAGGTTCCTTAAAAAACTAAAAGAACTACCATATGATCCAGCAATCCCACTTCTCTGGGCATATATCTGGAGAAAACCATACTTTGAAAAGATACATGCACCCCAATGTTCATACCAGCACTACTCACAATAGCCAAGACACGGAAGCAACCTAAATGTCCACTGACAGAGGAATGGATAAAGAAGATGTACATATATACAATGGAGTATTACTCAGTCATAAAAAAAGAATGAAATACTGCCATTTGCAGTGACATGGACGGACCTAGAGGTTATCATACTAAGTGAAGTAAGTCAGACAGGAAAAGACAAATATCACACGATATCACTTACATGTGGAATCTAAAAACAAGGATACAAATGAACTTATTTACAAAAGAGAAACATACTCACAGACTTCGAAAACGAACTTACGGTTACCAAAGGGGAAAGGTGTGGGGGGGGATAAATTAGGAGTTTGGGATTATCATATACACACTACTATATATAAAATAGAGAATCAACAAGGATCTACTGTATAGCACAGGGAACTCTACTCAATATTGAGTAATAACCTATATGGGAAAAGAATCTGAAAAAGAATGGATATATGTATAACTGAATCACTTTGCTGTATACCAGTAAAACTAACATGCTATTGTAAATCAACTATACTCCAATATAAAATAAAAATCAAATTAAAGTTATTATAAAATAGTGGCTATATTCCCCATGCTGTACAATATATCCTTGTAGCTTATTTATTTTACACACAGTAGTTTGTACCTCTTAATTCCTTACCCCTATCTTGCCTCCCCACCCTTCCCTCTCCCCACTGGTAACCACTAATTTGTTCTCTATATCTGTGCTACAGAAATTAAATACAGATATAGAGATTAAAAACAGATAAACCATTTTTAAAATCACAATAAGGTCTCTGCTACCTATAACTCTGAAGTTATATTTTCTGGTTAACTACAGGTTTAGTACTACTTTAAGCAAGGAAACATATTTTAATCATTTTGGATGAGAACATTTCTAAAATACATACTTTTGTGCCTTCTTTAATGGCACTTAATGCTCGATAAGTTTCTTTCTTTAATAAATAGGGTCAGTTACCATCTTTACTATTCTTTAATACATTCAAGGCTTTTCAAATGGATTGCAAGTGAGCCATAATATTGGTTCCCCTCTCAGCCTTCAAGGCAACAGGGTAGGGCCCAGAGAAACCAGAACCCTGGGCCAGTCTCTTTTGGCCATCAGCTGCCTCATCAGTTTACCCCAGGGTTCAGTGCAAATAATACCATGTTCTGTATGTCACAACATAAGAAGAAGTTGAAAGCACTGCCATGTGAAATGGTTGTGCAATGCGAGTCCTTTTTTATCATTTTCTGATTCCTCTCTTGCAATCAGAGTATTATGTGACATTCTTATGTGTTGATTTACATGTCAGTTTGCTGCTTCTATTTTGCTCTGAGATCAGATACCAGATGACCAGATTTTTAGAAATTATGTAAGAAGTAAGTATAAAGGCTTTGAATGAACCTGAGGAGCTTTTCTTTTAAAAAATAATGAGCTTTAGTGCATGGAGCAAGTGACATCTTTCCTGGATGTCTATATGTCTCCTGAACAATTCTAATTCTCCGGTTCCCGATAGTTGCCATTGCTAGAAGGCCAAGGTCCAGATAGCTGAGGTGTTATCATATACCTCCACTGTGGGCATACCTGCTCTAAAAAATCTCAATGCTTTCTTTGCTATACTTGCCACACTAGGAGAAGATCAGACTTGAGTGGAGAGCTCATTTTAGGCCTTAGACTGAATTATTGCCAATTAAGTGACTTGTGTATAATCAAGCAAAACATACATGTCCACCACTGTGCTAGATTTTTATAGGGGAAAAAGAAGAATGATGTGATCAAAATCCTTTTGCAACACATGGTCTAGTTGTTTAACATGTATTTATCTTATTTTTTAAAATCAGAAAACAGTTTAAGATAATATAAAATATAAACAGCAAATGTAAGTTATGTAGACAATAGGTGTCATTGAAATTGAGAACAGGAAAAACTTTACTATGTACTGGAGTAGTAAGGAAGAATCTCACGTAGTTGGGTTTAGAAAGACAAATACGATTTGGAGAGATGAGAAATGGAAAAAGCAACTTCAAGGACAATCATGTTCTTCTACCAACACTTCTGGCACCTACCATCAGAAAAATACAAGCATGATGCAAAATGTATCGATCATTTACTGTATGTCAGATGCTATAAAAATGACCAAGACAGCCTCAAGGAACTCATAATCCATTGCCCGAGGGCAGGGAGTGGTAGTGGTGGATGGACATATAAACTGGACAGAGTATAGATTTAAAATATGGCAGCTCTCATATATATATATATATATATATATATATATAATAAAAGCCTGAAATGAAGAAAAGGGATGTAATGTAACTCACGTTTTCTGTTTTAACCTTCCACCATCAGTATCTGTTTGTTGAGACTGTAACTTCTCTTCATCATCTGACTGTGCTGCGTCATTACTACAAGAAGAAGTAGTCATTTTATAAGAAGCCATTTCCCCTACACTTCTCAAAAATCTCTATGTGTACTTAGTATACAATTAGCTAATCACTGTAAGAAAAAAATGTTAACATGCTTTATATAAGTTTAATTTAAATGATGACCCTGAGAATTTAAAGACTTGAAAGATCATAGCGTAGAATCTTTAAGCAAGGTGCAATGTACAAAATGCAAACGAATGCAATTTAGGAATTTATGAAAAACCTAACACAGACAAGGCTTTTTGCTGGGCAAAACATGCTGCACAGAAATGACACATTAACTTATAAATATCTCCCTCCTTACTTACCAGGCACATCATGTGAAAGCTTTGCTTTCACCGAAATTATTTCTTAGTTCTACATACATCTCACAGTAAAGTCAATCACCTCACTCTAAAGACACTTTCTGACCCTAAAAAGACAATACAATTATTTATAAAATTTCTCATCCTTAAAGCGAGGTTTCAGAAGACCAGGCGTTTATCCCACATGGCTTTTTAGCTTCATGTGTTCTAATATTGTCTCTAGTATAATATTGGGTTGGCTGAAAAGTTTGTTTGGGTTTTCTGTAAGATGTCATAACAAAACCCAAACAAACTTTTTGGCCAATCCAATATAAATCATTTTAAAAGAAGACAAACCAAATACTATGAGATTTAAGATATATATATATTTTCCCCCAAGTAATTGTACAATCTTGAGAACAAAGCTGAATAAAGAAAATGTCACACACACACACACACACACACACACACACACACACACTCAGAGAAGAATATTATTCAGCCATAAAAAGGAAGGAAATCCAGCCATTTGTGACAACATGGATGGACCTTGGGAGCATTAAGCTAAATGAAATAAATCAGACAGAGAAAGACAAATACTTTATGATATCACTTATATGTGGAATCTTAAAAAAAAAAGCTCATTTTAAAAAAGAGAGAGAAAAAAGTTTAAGAATACATACATTAACTAACTCTAATTTTAATTCTAACTTTAAAAAAAGAAGACTGAATGAAACCAAATTAGGGACTCTCATAGTTCATAAACAGAGAACTTTTCACCACTCTGAATGAAATACTACAAATGATAAATAATAACATTAGGCCATACCTTACATATTCCTTAGTCCTTCTCATGATGTGTAGAGTGAGAGGATTAATACCTGTTGGCAGTTTCTCTTCTGCAAGACTCAAAGGTATTTCTTCTCCAGTATCCAGATTCTTAATCATTACACTGGCTAAAATTTCCTGAAGTAAAAAGTAACACCAAGAGTACCTATAATTTAATTATCTTTTTGAATCTACAAAATCCTCAAAAATTCAAGCTAAGAACTTTCTAGATACATTCAGTACTATGTACAATAATTTTTTTTTTTTTTTGCGGTACGCGGGCCCCTCACTGTTGGGGCCCCTCCCACTTGTACAATAATTTTTTAAACATTTTTAGTGAGATACAATTTCCACACCACAAAATGCACTCATTTAAAGCGTATAATTTAATGGTTCTGAGTACATTCACAGAGTTGTGCAATTATCACCATTATCTAAGTTTAGAACATTTCTACCTCCCCCAAAAGAAAGCATAAACCCATTAGCTGTCATGCTGTATTCCCCTCTCCTCCCAGTCCTTGGCAACCACGAATCTACTTTTTTTCTCTATGGATTTGCCTATTCTGGACATTTCATATAAATTAAATCATATGGTATGTAGTCTTTTGTGATTGGCTTCTTTCACTTAGCATCATCCTGTCAAGGTTCATCCATATTGCAGCATGTATCTCTTTCCTTTTAATTGCCAAAAAATAGTCCACATGGATGGATATACTACATTTTATTAATCCATTCATCAGTGTTGGACATTTGTGTCGTTTCCACACTTTCGCTAGCATGAACACCTATGTATATTTTTTGTGTGGATGTATGTTTTCCTTTCTCTTTGGTGTATACATAGGATTGGTATTGCTGGGTCATGGTAACTCGATGTTTAATATTTTGAGGAACTACCAAACCGTTTTCCAAAGTACAATAATTTTTTTAAATGTACTGTTTAAAAGAAACAAAAGTTAAGATTTTGCTTCAAAACTTCATTCTGAATAAATTGGCCAATAGATGTATACTAAATTTTAAGGTAAGAATTAAACATTGAGTCTGTATACACTGTACATAATCCAATATGTATAAAAACATATACCTATAATATCAAGTTTTTTTTAAGCCCACTTCCTATAAAACATAGGCCTTGCTTTCAATACACTTATTCCACCATATAATTATGTGAAAGGGCAAGTTTAAGTCAGAGTTCAAACTCCAGCATATTAAAAAATAAAACTAAGACAATCTTCAATTTTCATTTTTTCCTCTACATTATGATTTTTTTGCCTAACAGCAATAAAGTTAATTTTTTTAAATCATGGTAAAATATATATAATACAAAATTTACCATTTTAACCACTTTTAATTGTATAGTTCATCAGCATCAAGTACATTTACATTGTCATGCAACCATCATCACCATTCATCTCTAGAATTTTTTCATCTTCTCATCATGACCTCTATGTTTCATGTTTTCAAGAACCAAAAAATCTAATTATACCTCATCAGTAAGCTCTCTCCCAGAGTTGGATCTAGGTCTCTGAGGGCCCATCACTTCACCTGCTATTGTCTGCCCATCAGGTGCTTTTCCATTTTCCTGAAATTATAATTTTATAAACAGAAAGTAGACTGAATCAATTTCTATAAATATTCAATTATTCATTACCACACACAGTTCTAAAGAATTGCAGAATACAGATAATGGAGCCTACTGAAAATTTAAATGGAGCACTCCATTTCAGTCTTTTATTATTCCCAGCATGCTGAAAAACATTGGGTACCAAAAGTGTTGCTGCTCATGAAATAATGTCTGAGTAGTCTTGAAAGCAAATAAATGTTCTATTTGAACCTGGCCCAAAAGCAGTTCTCTACCAGTAAAATGCCAGCACTAATATTGCCATTAATCAGAGCTATACACATGGATATCCTGAGGGTAGGGGTTGGCAAACTTTTTCTGTAGAGCCAGACAGTAAATATTTTAAGCTTTTTGCTTCATATATAGTGTCTGTTGCATATTCTTTTTTTAAAAACAACCCTTTAAAAATATAAAGACCATTTTTAGCTTGGGGACCCTACAAAATCAGGCCACTGTTGACCTCTGCTCTAAGGCTCTGAAAAGACTATAGTGTCTTTTTGTGTGTGTATGTGCTTTGAATTTTATTCCAAGTTCCATTGGCCACAGAATCCTTGATTTAAAAAATTTTTTTATTTTATATTGAAGTATAGTTGATTAACAATGTTGTGTTAGTTTCAGGTGTACAGCAAAGTGATTCAGTTATACATATACATGTATCTCTTCTTTTTCAAGTTCTTTTCCCTTTGAGGTTATTACAGAATATTGAGCAGAGTTCCCTGTGCTGTACGGTAGGTCCTTGTTGATTATCTATTTTATATATAGTAGTGTGTATATGTTAATCCCAAACTCCCAATTTATCCCTCCCCCCACCTTTCCCCTTTGGTAACCATAAGTTTGTTTTCCAAGTCTGTATGTTTCTGTTTTGTAAATAAGTTCATTTGTATCTTTTTTTTTTAAGATTCCGATATCATATGATATTTGTCTTTCTCTGTCTGACTTACTTCACTTAGTATGATAGTATCTCCCAGTCGGCTAACCTGCCCTAACCACAGCTACCACATAAGTAACCCTCTTGAATCCCAGAATTTGACAGTGGCAGAAATTCATGTTATCAAGTCCTTTCTATTGCCTCATATATGGATACATAGCCTAGTGTATGAAGTTTTTTTTTCATGATTAGGAAAAGGAAATTATAAAAAATAAAAGTCCCCAATTTTGACCACTATAGGTCAGATAAATGAAGATTATAGTTGGTATTTATTAATAAATATTACATATAGCAGCATCTGTCACTTTTTGAATACCTACTACATGCCAGGTACTTGGCATACTCTAGCTCATTTCAACCTTGCAAGAAACCTTCAAAGAAGGTTTTCCCCTCATTTCATCAATGAGCCATCTCAGACTCAGATGTTAAATAGCTTGCCAGAATCAGCCAGCTACGTAAGTAGCAGAGCTAGACAAGGGATGTAAGGTAGCCAGGTTTTGGGGACAAGGAAATATTTGGCCTGGAGAAGAAAGAAGGTTCAACAATCAACAAACCAAAACCAAAACCAAAACCAAAAGCAAAACCAAAACCAAAACAATCAACAAACCAGCCAGTTGCAGAAAGTTGAGAAAGCCTGTATCAAATATAACACAAATGCACCAACCTGGGCAGTAACTATTTTATCTCCACTGGTAGCACTTGCCAAATCAAGAGAAGGCTGAGAATCTTTGACTGTACTCTCTGAAGCCATGTTTGTAGTTAGGAGAGTATCAGATGTAATATTCTCTTTGGGAACTGCAATAATAACAACAACAACAACAACAACTAATATTTATATAAGACCTTATACATAGCTTGAAAAGTGCTTTAACCTTTATCTGGCTGATGCTTAGAACAATCCTCTGAGAAAAGTGGTTTTATTACTCTCGTTTTATATATGGGAAAACCAGGGTTCAAATATGTTAAATTCCTCAAGGCTACACAACTTACACATGAAGAGAACTAGGACTTGAATTCAAATCTGAAGTCTCCAAATTCTACGCTCTTTTCACTATGCCACACTGGCTCTCCAATGGTAACAGATTTGAAAGTCTCCTGAAATGTTTAATTACAGTAATGTAACAACACCAATGTAAACATTTTGATTTTCTATTACTAAAATAAGTTTTATAACTTGGTCATCAATGTTGTTATATACAGCATAAAGTGAAAAAAAAATCAGAAAGTTCAAGTTTCAACTCCAAGAACTCCCCGCAAAAATAGCTATTTCTCAATTAGTACTTGCCATCTAGATCAGGTGCCTTAAGAGCCTCAAACTCCAATTCGCTTTTCTTTTTTCTTGGTGGTGGAGCAGGTCGAGATGGCGGTGGGGGTCTAGGAGGCGGGAAATTAGTTGGAGGAGGTGGGCGTGCTGGAACAGGCTTCTTTGTACTAGCTACTATATCAGGTTCTGGAGTAAGCTGTCTTGGTGGTTTGGCAGGAGCAACTTCTTCCACAACAGCAAAATCTTTAGTAGATAAGGAGTGTGAGGATGCAGGTTCTAGAACATCACTTTCTTTGACTTCCACTGCTTCCTTGTTCAACACTTCTGTTTCAGTTTCAGGCACATTAAGCTGTTGTTCAGTTGAACTTATTTCAGTTAACTTAGTGGTTTCATCTACTGGCTTGTCATATGTGTCATCAGAAGGAAAACATTTTTTTGATTCTAATTCAGTTTCTTCAGATACATCCTGACTCTCTGCCTTTTGGGAATCTTCCTGCAGTACTTGATCTACGGCTAACAATCCAGGTATATCTGTTCCAGCCATGATAGGACTGGCAGTAGCCTGATCAGACTGTCCTTTTCCTTTGGAATCCAAAGAGTCATCTTCCAGCTGTAGTACTTTCTGACTCTCTTCAATAATACTTTCAATAATCTGATGAAAGGTTAAAAAGCAGTTGAAAAAAAACAGTGAAGCTATTTACAAGAACAAAATAACAGCTAATCATTTATATAGTACTTACTATGTGCCAGGCAATGTTCTTAACACTTTACGTATTTTAATCTTTACAACAACCTTGTAAGATAGCACTCTTACTATCATCATTATACAAATGAGGGAACTAAGGCACAGAGGGACCAAGTGATTTGTCCAACGTCACAAAGCTAGTAAGTGATGAAGCTGGCATAAACGTAGGGAGTTTGGTTCCAGACACTGTACTCTTAACCATTATATAGGGAATCTGTGTTAGTACGTGTAATCACAAAAATTCAATCAACCCTGTAAAAGAAAGTTTAAACCTAAATTTACATTCAGATGCTTCATGTCATAGTTCATTTACATATTTATGCCAAGTTACTTGCCTGCTGGTTTGAGCCTAGTTAACAAAACTATGAGAATCAAAACCACCTTGTACAAGATTTCAAGTTGTTCAGCTCTGAACTCAAGCCTGACATGGAAAGCCAGCAGATGCAGGGAGATTAATGTTCTTAAACAGGCTACATCTAATCCCCTGTTCTGCAGAGAGATGGCAGGACCGTGCAAAGAGTTCAAATACCCACCTCATCTTGCCTTTTTTCCCTTTTATTTCTTATCTACAGTTGAAAACTACAGGCAGGCTTTCTGCGTCTCCTACCAACATTTAGAAGAAAATATATTTTCTACCCGTCCTGTCATTATTAACACAATAAATCTCCCAGCCCACTCACTTATCCTTCCACGACGGAGACATGGATGACTTCTGCTTTCTCAATTCTTTGGCTCCAGAAAGTTAACAGAATGTGTTATGGAACTATCTTGATGTGGTTTACTACAAATTCATGCCAAGTTGAACTGGATATTAAGCCGTTCAATAATATTCATCCCTGATTTCCCAGCATATTCTACATATTAATTTTTCTCAATCTTCAAATTTTTATCCTAGACCTACCTTACTTTTACCAGAGAAATATTAACTAGAGTCCACCTAATTTGTCAATTAGGTAGTTTCTGAGCTCTGAGTACTTTAGCAATAACAGAAGCCAGATTACAGTAAATTTACGAATGAATAAGAGGTGAAGACAGGAACAGCCAGCACACTCTACGTTCTCAAAAAGCTTGGCTATACATGGAAGAGGGTGCAAGAAAATGATCCAGCATTTTTATAAGCCGAGGGGAAAGAGCCAATGGAAAGGAAGATAACAAGTTCTGGAGAAGAAAAGAAAGAAGGTCTGCTGTGTATCAGACCCAGTACACACATTTGCCATTTAATCTTTACACAGGCCTTGTGAGGGAGCTAGATTATCTCCCTTCTACAAAAGCAGGAATCTGAGGTAAAGGCATTAAGTATTTCGCCCAAGGTCCCACAGCTAGTAAACTACAAAGTCAAAACTGAAATCTGGGTTTTCCTCCAAAAAATCCAGTGTTCTTTATATTATATCATTCTACTTCGGACAGGAAAAAAAAAAGAATACTAAATTCTCAGGAATGGCATGAAAAAGAGGTAAAAGATGACAACAAGTTTGCAGGTGAGGGAAGTGAGAGATGATGAAAAGGACTGAATTCAGGCTTCTTAGCCTCTAACACCTACATGCAGTGTGGGAAGCAAGGTTATCTGATGAAAGTAAGCAGATGCAGGTGGGCACAGTGAGCATGAGGTGAATGTAAAGGTTTCAAATAATCACTATGCAGAGTGAAAAGGCCTATGCCATCAGAGGGGTTAAAACAAGGTTGAAAATCTTAAACCTTCTCTAATCCCTTACCTGAGGACAATCTCTTCCTCTTCTGAACTCCTATCACTCTTACTGTTCATTATAATATGAACTAGAATATAAATACAGAGTAGTACACGAGCTAGCTCTATATAAATATTTTCTCCACACCTGGAAAACAAGGCCCGTGTTTTCTACCTCTTGATATGCCCCCATAGCACCTATTTACAGTACCTAGCCCTGTTTCCCCACCCCCGTTCTCTGCCGGGTTTCAGGAGGTAGCAAATGGGGAAAGAACAAGAGAACAGTGAGAATCAAGACTAACATAGAAATGATCATGCTAAAGCAACTGTTTCCTATCACCTCCCTGCTTCAAAAAAATCATTGCTTTCACAGCGACTGTAAAATAAAAACCAGATGTTTTAGTATGACATGAGAGGCATTCCCATAATCTGGCCCTAACTCTGGTCTCTAGACTCATCGTCAAACATTCTGCACATTCCTCATCTCCACGCCTTTGGTTATGCCTTTCCTCTTCCATCTCTGACTGCCCAAATCTTTTTTTTTTTTTTTTTTTTTTTTGCGGTACGCGGGCCTCTCACTGTTGTGGCCTCTCCCGTTGCAGAGCACAGGCTCCAGACGTGCAAGCTCAGCAGCCAAGGCTCACGGGCCCAGCCGCTCCGTGGCATGTGGGATCTTCCCGGACCGGGGCACGAACCCGTGTCCCCTGCATTGGCAGGCGGACTCTCAACCACTGCGCCACCAGGGAAGCCCCCTGCCCAAATCTTATCCATTCATCAAGAACCAGTTCAGATGCTACTTCCTCCTTCCCCATTCCTATCCTCGAGGAGAAAGTAAAGCCTCCCTTTGTGTTCTTATAAAGTTTGCAAGTCTACTTGAACACTTATTACACTCAGTTTTGTGTTTATCCAATTTTCTCTACTAAAATGTAAGCTACTGGGAACAGGGATTGTGTTATACCCTGATCCAGGGTGTAACTCCACAGCCTTTATCATTAATGTTGGATACTTAATTCACTTGAAAAGGCCAGAACTTACAAAGTAATACCTAGAGTCTTAAGACTCACTCTATGGCTCCATAGTGTTTACTACTTTTTCAGCTTCTAAACTCTCCTTAAAAATCACCTTTTTTTGGCTACTAACTATACTTACCCATTTGTATTTTATCCCAAGAAAAAAATTCTTAAAAAGGGAAAGAAAAGCTCTAGTGGAAAAACAGAAACTTTTCAAGTTTTCAACAATAAAAACGGCTAGATACATAATAATCCATTTGCTTGATGGAAGCTAATAGACCAAATGAAAACTGAGTATTAAAATCATGTAGAGGGCTTCCCTGGTGGCGCAGTGGTTGGGAGTCCGCCTGCCGATGCAGGGGACGTGGGTTTGTGCCCCGGTCCGGGAAGATCCCACATGCTGCGGAGCGGCTGGGCCCGTGAGCCACAGCCGCTGAGCCTGCGCGTCCGGAGCCTGTGTTCCGCAATGGGAGAGGCCACAGCAGTGAGAGGCCCACGTACCGCAAAAAAAAAAAAAAAAAAAAATCATGTAGAAATATGATAAAAATCAAAAAATGTTAAGAGGAAAAGGTAGAATATAAAATTCTGTCAGAAACAAAACAACACCATCACCAACAAAATTCTATCTACACTACAAACAGGCCAAAAAAAAAAAAAGCAAATGAGTGAGAACCAGAAGGGAACGCCAAAAAATCAAGACAGCTGTTTGTTTGTGTAGAATTGTGGGACATTTCTGATTTAAAAAAAAAAAAGGGTACCACTCTTGTTATCTCATTCATGCTGATACACAAAACCATTTTTCCCAAAAAGGAAATTTTTCTTTTTAAAGGAAAAAGTATGATCAATATTAAAATATGTAGTCCATTAGTTTCTAAATTCCATAAGGGTAGAACAATGAATCTACATTAGTGGTGATTTTGCCTGGTATCATTCCCCCAGACATTCAGTGATGTCTGGAGACATTTTTGGTTGTCAAGATGGGGTAGGGGTTGGTGGGGGGGGGCGGACGTTGACATCTAGTGAGTCAAAGCCAGGAATGCTGCTAAACATTCTACAATGTACAGAACAGTCTCTCCTTCCCCCCACAACAAAGAATTATTCACCCCAAAGGTGTTGCTGTTGAGAAACTCTGGGATAGAGGATGTGTCGTAGCATTGGTCTCTGGAAATCCACTCGCTAAACAGTGCCTGGGGCCCAGAAAACACTCAAAACTGGTATAAATGAACAGACACACACTGTTCTTTCTCCTTGGGTTTTATCCTGATACTGTGAATAACCCATTGCCAAAATTTTTATCTTATGCTCAGTCTCTTCCAGTAAACCAAACCCTGAAGCTTCATATGATCAATTCCTTAAAAGTTATCAAAGGTACTAGAAGAGTAATGACTTCTTCTAACCTCTAACTCCTCAAGACATTAGAATTTGCTGCACTGAGTTTTTCAGTACCTTTACCTCTTGGTACTAGCCTCAAGAGTAGCTATAGCTTACTCTAATAAAAATACAGGTATAAAAAATAAAAACACATTACAAAACATTTTTCAAAATACTGATTCAAGGATAAATTACCAATTAGTTCGATTACAAAATGCCTTCTAAAAAGCCTGATGCGCCTTCAATCACAAATTCAACAGATTCAGGAAGATTTACTGAACATCCACCGCGTACAGGGCACTATACTAAAAGAATATAAAAAATTTTCCACTTTAAATATACCATAAAAATATGACATCTGCTAAACTAATATTAACATTTTATCTTACAAACCTTTTTAGACACATCTTGCTTCAATTCTTGTACAGGGGACTCATTTCCAACTTTGTATGCAGAGTTCTCTGCTTCCTATTTCAAAAAGAAAAGAAACAAAGACCAAATATCTTTTCTTTAAAACTTTGTTTAAAATGGGTATAAATTAGAAATTACAACATTAATAAATCAAAGGCCCATAAAGAGCTTATATGTTTGTATATTGATAGATGCCCAGAGATTTTTATGCCAATTGGGACAATTTAATTTGCATAGGAAGGTTACCAATCAGCAATTTTCGATTTTTCTATTGTAACAGGATATTTTCCTTCACATGTACCCAACTTTTTAACATTAAAAAACTGTGCAGGAAGATAAGAACTACTAAGTACCTTTGTAGCTTAAAAAGATTAAGGACTTAAGCAAAGGGTTGAATTAGAATTGTTATTTTCCCCAAAGTATCCCTTCATAAATATGAATAAACACAAAAGTACATAATGAGGAAGACCATATTCAGAGAATCATTTTCTTAAAAACTCTATACACTTTAGATAAAAGGAATCAAGATTTAACCGGTATTAAATGAAGGCCCCAAAACAGTAACAGATGAAAAAAAATTAAACCCACCAAAAATACATATATATCTACGTATACATTCATATACACATACGTACATATATATATATATTTGGGAGGTTAGAGAAGGTAAAATGGATGCTGCATTTCTGTTGGAAAAAAAATTCGGGTAAAGTAAGATAATCATACATTTGCAAATCTTAACACAATATTCTTTTCCATCTTAAGTTTTCTTTACATTTATAGAAGTACAGTAATTTGAATGCTACCACTAATACTGAGAAAAAAACTTTTCATAATTCTTGGTGTACATCACAGAGCTTGTCAGAAAGTCACTATAACCATTTTTGACAGATAAGTGACCTAAGATACATAAGGATGTATGTATGTATTAAGGTAGCAATTATACAAGTATCAGGACAGGCTCCAATAATCTCTCTACTCCAGAGATTATTATAATGCTAAAGACTTAATAATGTGCTAGAGAAATTTCTGTAGGACTTCCAGTATCTTCAAGCTGAAAAGTTGTTTCATTGAATTCCTCCCAGCATTTGGGAAATACTACCAATTCTTATATAGATTCTTCTAGAGAAAAGTTGTTTCATGGAATTTGAAGTATTAGATAAAATCTAAACTCTACCACAGCCCATGAACACCTAACATGATATGGCTCCTGCCTATATCTTTGACATCTATATTTCTCACCTCCCTCTCCCATCACAACCACACAATTATACTTTGGCCAACTGGATGGTTCCTTACCATCCTTAGGGTCATATAGCTCAGGCATTATTACATCAGAAAAGCCTTCCCTGACCACCCTGAAATAGCCATCTTGACAAGATGAGAGAGAATTCTTGAAAGCTGATGATAATTAAGAACGGTTAATGAATATTAGAGAAACACCTTCAACTGTCCTACAAATTAACTATATTTACCCAATTACCCTCCAATAACTGTTCATTAGTAGGGAAATCGGAAGCACTGTACAACCTTAATTCCATGGATATTTTCCCCAAGTTAACCTAAGAAAAATACATAATAATAATTCCTGTACCTCAATTTCATTTGTTTTAATACTTACAAAGATCACAGACCAAAACTGGCAAGCAATGATTAGGCTTCTATTTTATTTGGCTTTAACAAAACTCTCTTAGACTTTGAACTTTTGAAAGATATCAACTCCTATAAGGTAAACTGCTGTTAAGTCCTAGTTTTAAGGAGTGATATGGCACCTACCAGAGGATCTGATCTCTAGAGAGGTTAGTTGGAAGATTTCTTACTAAAACCTGATTTAGTATATATAGTCATCTATGATTCTCTCTTTAGTGAGGTTTAAAGTCCAGGTCCTTCCCCTAGCACCTCGATCAGGCTTTGAGGATAAAGCAATGGAAGCCAAGCATGTGCCTACAGAAAACCAACACCAACTTAGCTAGACTTGAGACAGTCCTCAATTATTACCTTTTTCTGGAGATGGGCTGCCCCATTACTGTGGCACAGTACCTACTAAATCCCAGCTTCCCACCTAAATCCCAGCTTCCCACCTTTAGGCCATTTCTCTAACTCCTACCTATCACAACCTCAGACACATGCTTTCTTAAAAGGTATGATAGAGCATCCAATTTCTAGCAATTCACACCACTGTTTCCCTTCATCTGTATTGGATATCAGAGAGCTGTTTGTACCCTCCTCATAGTATTCAGTTATAAGAACTGAGCTTTTTAATTTTAATAAGCACATCCAACAAAAGACCGAGTTTCACAAATCATTTGTACAAAAGTGATCTACACTCAAAGAAATCTTCATTATTATCTACTAAAGAACATTAAGCTAAAAATGTTAGTTACTAAAAAATTCAGGTCACTTCTGGTTTTTAGTAATGAGGAAGTAACTGTGTAATGAGTAATGAGTAATTAACTGTGACTAAAGTGAAATTTTAAAAAATGTTTGAGATGTGACCGCCACTCTTTTTTGCTGAGGAGAGAAAAAAAAAAAACAAGAAACAAAAACCAGGAAACAACTCTTAAATAGTTGTCATATGCATCCATCCATTCCTATCAACACCATCCCTCTGTTGGAGTCTCATGTCTTGACATTCTAACCTCTTAATAGCTCTCTCTGCACTTAGTCTCTTTCCCCCGAACTTTCTTCCACCCTTCTACCACTTAACTTTTGTTAATTCCCCAGCAAAAAATCTTGTAAGACATATAAAAATTGACTTTAAATATCTTGCTTCAAAATTTTAAAGCCCAGATTTCTTAACCTGACATTCAAGGCTCATGGAAATCTGGCCCCAATTTACTTTACCAACATTCCACCACTGAAATGTTTACATTAGTCACACCAGTCTTTCAACGTGCCCAGCAAATTCTCTGCCTTTGCATATTAATTAGTTCATACTATTACCTAACGTACAATGCTTTCCCAATTTTTCTCTATCCACCTATGCAAACCTCTCCCAATTTTCAAAGCCTAACACAAGTTCTATTTCCTCCCGAAAAATTTTCTCTCCTATTCCAGGCAACAGAGCTCTCACAATTGCTCTATGTCCCCCTTCCTCCTCCAAACTCCCTGTAATTCTTAAGGTCTATTCTAGTCTACAAACATCAATACCACATGTATCATCCTTTCTTATATATATGTATCTTTTCTGTGAGGTTGTAAAGCCATCAAAAATAGGAACTATATCAAACTTTTCTTTGGATTGCTTAAGGTATCAATAGATATGCTGTTATATACAATAAACACTCAATAACCCATGTACATCCACATCATAGAGTATTACTTAACAACAAAAAGGAATAAACCATTGACACATGCAACAACTTGGATGGATCTCAATCATTTGAGCCAATCTCAAAAGGTCACACATTATATGATTCCACTTATAGGACATTCTCAAATGACAAAATTATTGAGATGGAAAACAGATTAGTGGCTGGCTGCCTGGGGTTAGGGATGATGTGGGGAGGCGGTGGGTGTGACTTTATAAAGGAAGCTCTCTGTGGTGATAAACTAGATCTCATCTGGATTGTGGTGGTGGTTATATAAATATACACATGTAATAAAACGACATAGAACTATACACTCACACTGTACCACCATCAAATGCTTGGTTTTGATATTGTACTATAATTAAGACATAACCACTGGGGAAAGTGGGTGAAGGATAACAGGGCTTCACTCTGTACTATCTTTGCAGCTTTCTGTGACTCTATAATTATTTCAAAATAAAAAGTAAAAAAGAACTATATCCAACTTCATATTTATTTACTAAATATGTACATTTTCTATCTAATTTTATTCAAGTTAAGGATAATCTATAATTACTGGGATAAAATAAATTCCCCAAACCTATTTGTTATAACCTAAAAATATCTTAAGATCTAAGTGGCTTTTAAAATCTACAAGCATAAACAGCAATAGTCTCTGGATGGGAGGACTGGGAAGTGGAAGGTGAAGAATGGGAGGGAAGCTACATTTTCAACCATCTTCTTTTCACAGAGTGAATTTTTTTTTTTTTTTTTTTTTCGGTACGCGGGCCTCTCACTGTTGTGGCCTCTCCCGTTGCGGAGCATAGGCTCCGTTCGCGCAGGCTCAGCGGCCATGGCTCACGGGCCCAGCCGCTCCGCGGCATGTGGGATCTTCCCGGACCGGGGCACAAACCCGTGTACCCTGCATCGGCAGGCGGACTCTCAATCACTGCGCCACCAGGGAAGCCCTCACACTGAGTGAATTTTAACCATGTCCATGAGTTGTTTTTTAAAACGGTTTTATTAAATAGTTAATATAAAAGAATTTTTATAAAACATAAGGAATAAAGAATTATGATATAACCTTTCTTAAGTACTCAGTTTAAGAAAAAGAACAGTATTACTATTAGCTTTCAAGTCTCTTGTATGTCCTTCTCCATTTCCATTACATTCTTTCACCCTCAGAGATGACTGATATCCTAAACTTTGTGTTTATTATTCCCTTGCTGTTCTTTATAGTTTTACTATGCTTGTATCTCTGAACAATATATTCTCTAGTTTTGCATGCTTTTGGATTTAATATAAATGGAATCTTCCTACATGTATTTTCCTGTGACTTGTTTTATTTCCCCCACTCAACGCCATGGTGCTGAAATTCATCCATGTTATTGTGTATAACTAATTCATTCATAGCCACTGCTACAGAATATTCCATATGAATACACCACAATTTATCAAACAGATCAATATCCAATGTGTATAAATAGAAGGTAGGGACACTGAAACTGAAAAAAAAATACAGCATGTTTGAGATTATACATACATATGTACAGCGTACACACAAACACAACCATACACAAACATACACATATAGCATATATTCTATTTGATGTAAATAGTTCTGTTTGGTGATATTCTTGTATTTAAAATGGTTCTCATTGGCATAATGTCTCAATATCAAACTTCTTTGCTTGAATATAAGGCTAGGATTGATTTTTATATATAATTATGATACCAATACATGTGCCCATAAGAAGTACACAAGTGTTTTGGTTACTCCATACTTCTGTCATGCAAGTATTACTTTTTCAATTAAAAACACACATACACACAAATACAAGTATTTTATAGTGTTCTTTTATTCTAAAAATTGTAAACCAAATAAAAATTAGCAGAAATCTAAAAAATACTTATAGTCCCTTCCTTACAGTACAATATTTAATTAGGTATTTCTAGAGTACCTAATCACACCTAGAGTAAGATACAATGATAATATTACTTAGCAAAAAATAAGTAATAGAAAGCCAAAGCAGAAAACGAAGAATTACA
Organism: Pseudorca crassidens; assembly: GCF_039906515.1. Classification (NCBI taxonomy): domain Eukaryota; kingdom Metazoa; phylum Chordata; class Mammalia; order Artiodactyla; family Delphinidae; genus Pseudorca; species Pseudorca crassidens. The sequence goes on from NC_090317.1 coordinate 30,928,849, forward strand.
CAAAAGAGAAAAATGAATGAAAATTGTATACAATTTGTAGAAATATACTTATCACTTTCAGAAAGCACAACTCACCTTTAATGTTGAAATCACAACCTTTCCTGGAGGCCTGTTCAGAAATAAAAGCAAGAAAGTGTTGAATAGTGGAGATGAGAAGGGAAATACTTCTACACACTCATTAAAGACAAGCCCACATTTTGAAAAACATTTACAGAAGATGTAGAAACCATAAAAAAGTAAAGAAGAAAATTAAAGTGACCCATAGCCTTACAACCAAGAGATGAGTTTGTATCTTTTGTCTTCCTAGATATATAACACTATAATTAGCATTAATGTGAATAAAATTTTGTACTCTTCCATGATAAATTTCTTTAAAATAAATTTCTCTAAAAGTGGAATTGCAGGTCAAAAGTATACACACTTTTCAGCATTTTGAGAAACTCTCAAATTGCCCTCCAGAACAGTTGTTACCAATTTAAATACACTCCCATTGCTCTGAGTCCCTGTTTCTTAATACCCTTGCCAAAAATGAGTGTTATTTTTAAATGTTTACAAATTTGATAGGCAAAATATATCTTATTGCTGTCTTAATTTGTGCTTCTTTGATTTACAGTATGGATGAAAAGTTTCATATGCATTAGACATTTACATTACTTTTAAAGAGAGATAACCTATTTTTGTTTGCAGCTCTTTTTTTTTTTTAACTGGAGCAAAACTCTATTCTTAAATACAGAGTGCTCTAGATATAATAATTTTAAAAAGTAACTTTTCACCGATTATTTTCACACACCCCCTTACATTTTCCTTCGAATAGGAACAATTTGATATCTGCTTCAAAGCACAAAGGAGAGACATACCCTTACAGCCGCTTATCAGGGTTATGCAGTAAGAAGCTTTTAAATGATTCATATGCCATTCCTAAATTTTTTAAATGCAGTGATCACAGATGATACAACTTTGTGTTGAAAGGCGCCTTCAAGTTCATCTAGTCATAGCGCCTCTTTTTACAGATAAAGAAACCAAGGTGCTCAGAGATTAAGTGACTTTCCCCAAAGTCACAAATTAAGTTAGGGGCAGAACCAAGAGAAGCATCGAGTCCTACTCCCATGCTCTTCATGTGCCAAATTGAGTAATCCTTGACCTCTAATCAAAACAGTGTGATAAAAAAATTACTTTTGCCATTCAACAGAAAATCAACCCCTTTATTCAACAAATATTTATGGAACATCTACCATGTACCAGGGACTAGAGATAGGAAGATGATTAAGACACAATCCCAGTTTAGGGGTTTTTTAAAGCTTGTTTAAAAAACAAAAAAGGTAGTCTCTTTTTAAGTTTCTTTTAAGTGCCTGCCCACTTAATTGCAGTGCCTGGACGATATCATTTCATGTTAATAAAGGACAATTTCCAGGAATGAAAATTTTAATATCCGCAATAATTTGGTTTCCCTGGCAAACATATACTGCTCTGTAACAAAATCCTGTTTATCCGGAGGTGATTAGGACCAAGGTTATTCCAATTTTAAAAAAAGGAATAATATTTCACAAAAAGGATGTGTAAAATAATACAAGTGCACTCAAAACAATAACAAAAATTTAAAAAACAAAAAACCTTGAAGAGGCTCAAATTTCCATATGGCACATATTCTGAATGTCAATCAAGAAAAAAAAAAATCATCTACCACAGAGGTGTAGCGACAAGAGGAAATAAGATGTTTTTCAAAAAACTTAACCCCCATATGAGGTAGAGAAGGCAAGAAAAAGAAAATCTGCCTTCCCCATGACTCCCACTTTGAGAAATCTGATCAGGTTTTTTAGCTGTCCAAAAAACAGAATAGGGCGCCACATTTATCTCTTGCATGTAACTGGTTTCATAAAGAGCTGATTATTCACAGGATCTAAGTTATACACCAACTGTTGACACACATGGAAATAGTCCAGATTGGTTCTGGTGGGGCTTTACATACAGCTGTGTACAAACTATAAAGAGTAATTTATTACTTCCTTTTGAGAGCCAAGGGAATGCAGTGAAAAGAACATGTGCAGATAGACCTTGCTTGAATACGGCTTCTGCCATTTACCCTATGTGTGATCTTGATCAATTCATTTAATTTATCCAAGCCTCAATCTCCTCCTTTGGAAAAGGGGTAAAAACATCTACACTTCATAGGACTACTATAAGGATTAAGTGAGAGAGCACATGGGGCACACACAATAAGCTGTAGTTTCCTCAGCAGCTTTGAATTGCTCCATTGAAACTCACAAATAATGAGTGCACCAAGTTTCTCCAAGGGACTTTGTCAGTAGTGGGAAGCCTGAGAACAATTTCTGGATACAGGAAAGATACCCTACAGCCCGTAAAGCTCCAGGCCATTTAACAACAGGGAACATGAAAAACACCAGATTATACGGAGCTGGTGATTAAAATGGGATCCTGCTTGCATTTTGTGATGTCATTAAACAAAAAACTAATAACAAAAGCCACTCGTGTTCAAAACATAATTTAAATGTTACAAAGTTGTTAAGGTCTTGGTAGGTAGTAAAACATTTCATAGCTTCCTCTAGTCTGATTAAGCCTAAAATTGTCTTTAACATGGTAGTCTGTAAGATACATTTTTTCATCCATTTATAGAACATTAGTATCTAGTAAAAAGTGAAAGCATATTTATAACTTGCAAAGTTGGCTAAAACGATTTGTATCATG